>NW_023994162.1:0-415000 GCF_015586225.1 Lucilia sericata
CAACTCAATGAACAGTAGTAAAGTTGTGTAGTACTTTTTTTGCATAAATTTTCAGTTGACTTTGAACTTGACGTAATTTATGATCATGAGGCATCATTAAAAAAAGAAAAACAATAAAAATTTAAAAAGAATACCTCACATGGTGTGTATAAAAATGGAGTTTTCTTTAAACTAATCTAAAACTAAAAGTTCTTTAAATTTGTTTCTCTCTTAAAAGTTCCTTGAACTCGTTTTCAGACACTTTTTTCCTTTGGTTTATTTTCTTTTTTACATTTCAATTGTTTTTTTTTTCAGAGTTCTGACGCCTCATACAATTGACACCTTGTCTGTTAATTTTGTGTTTTTCTAGTTCTTGTAGTGTTTGTTGTTCTAAATTTAAACTGTCAGTGCATTTAATTTTCATGACATTTGAAAATGATTCACACTGTGTTGTGTATATAGGGTAATGCAGTGGTGGGCAACATAAATATACTTATGTGTCAAGCAGCAGAAAATGATAGCTACTTGAAGAACATAACGTTTTAATGAACCTTAACCCATATCCCAGTTTTTCTCAAATTGCCCCTCACTGCCTTCAAATACTAACAACTACTTGAGGTAAATGTAGCGTTTATAAACACATTATTCCATAAATTTTATATTTACTAGATATTTTTAAATATCTACTTCAACAACAAAATATTTTTTGTTGTTTTTAGGGCTTTTATAGTTGTAAGCTGTCATCTGCAACAACTTTAAACATCAATCTTTTGCACTTCCCTTCAGCTGGTTGATGTTAAATTATCATCATCATTTAGCTTTTTATTTATAAATATAATTTATATAATGCCTTCTTAACCAACTTATCATAAACACTTAGATTTGGAAAATTTTTAAATATAAAACAACCAAACACACTTGTCTATCAACATTTTTCGTTTTCCTCTATTTGCTGCATGCAACCAACCCTAGCTGTTTAGGAAAGGAAAAGGGGAGAAAAATCAAGAGCAAAGTGCTCCCTATATGAAAGTGTTTAAAAAAAGGAAAAACAAAATCACAACAAACTAAGAGAAAGTATAAAGTACTGTGGAACTGAACTAGAACAGAATTAGAAGAGAACTACAACAGTCTTAGCACGGAACTAGAACAGAACTAGAACAGAACTAGAACAGAACTAGAACAGAACTAGAACAGAACTAGAACAGAACTAGAACAGAACTAGAACAGAACTAGAACAGAACTAGAACCGAACTAGAACCGAACTAGAACCGAACTAGAACAGAACTAGAACAGAACTAGAACAGAACTAGAACAGAACTAGAACAGAACTAGAACAGAACTAGAACAGAACTAGAACAGAACTAGAACAGAACTAGAACAGAACTAGAACAGAACTAGAACAGAACTAGAACAGAACTAGAACAGAACTAGAACTAGAACAGAACTAGAACAGAACTAGAACAGAACTAGAACAGAACTAGAACAGAACTAGAACATAACTAGAACAGAACTAGAACTAGAACTAGAACAGAACTAGAACAGAACTAGAACAGAACTAGAACAGAACTAGAACAGAACTAGAACAGAACTGTAACAGAGTAAGAACATGATTATTTTCTAGTATCCTATTTAAGAGACCTTATCTTGTATTCCAACTGGTCTTTTAAGGATTTAGTGTCGACTTCCCTAGACTTTCTTTTTTGTCGGCATTTTCCTCCCTTTTTTTTAACAAAAAATCAAGTTAAACGCCGAAAAGTATTCAATGCTATTTCTAGCTTCACACTCCAAATGAACGAGACAAACCAAAGCAAAAAACTTAAAAAAAAACTACAAAACACTTTTGTTGTTTTGACTTTCATTTAGTTCAATGTTTTACTTGTCAGCTGTCAACTAAGTAGTTTTTTTGCCTTAAATAAAACTACAAAATGATCTTTTTGGAAGGAAAATAAAAAAAAACCTATTATCATAAACTATACAACTAAGAGAGCCAGAACCACAAAGTGAGGCAAACTAACAAAAAATGAAGCATTTTTATAAACGTTAAGTTGCCACAAGTCCTTGACAGTCCTTTTTACTAAAGAAAAAGCTTTAGTTTTTTTATTTTCTTTTCTCCTATTTGTAGGTTTACTTTTCCTTCCGTTTTTTTTTTTTTTTTCAGTTTTATGGCGATTTTTCACCTTTCTATGGCAGTTTGTGATTGTTTTAATTCTGTTTAGTCTGTGGCCAAAAATAACAAACTTTTAATAGACAAATTTGTTAAAAACATCAACTTAATACCCATATTAACCTGAGAAGTCTGCCAAGTTTTTTTGGCCGACTATATGTGGATTTTAGAAATAAAGTTTTAGTTTTAAATTTATATGCTCATATGCAAAATTAAAATTAAAAGAGGTTTTTGAAAAACAACAAAAAGTTTTAAACAATAAATTGTGTTAAATTAAGTAATTAAAGAGGAATTTTTAAAATTTTTTGTTTTTCAAAAAACTAGAATCCCTAAAATCAGTTTTTTAACAAAAGTTTTTAAGATTTATGCTTTAAATTCCTTGACAAGTTGTTAAAGTAATTTTTAAACTTTCTCTTGATTTCGTGAATTTGTTTTGCTTTCTGAACAACCACCCCCCTTCTCTATAAACTCTAAATAAATAATTTATTTCTTTGTTTATCATTAAATAAGTCTCGCCTGTTATTATAGCTGCACAAAATCCTTTAAATTTATATCTTATCTTTACTCCCCTTCTTAATTTTTATTCTTTAATAAAGAAAAGTTTCAACTTTTTTTTGTTTTTGCTTCAAACAACCAAATATGTATCTATTGTTTATGTTAAAATTTGAATAAAACCGTTTGTTTGTTGCTGAAGTTTTATTTTACTTTCAATTGTTACACTTTATTTGAACTTTTTTTCAAAAGTTACAAATTTTCCTTTTTAACTGTTTTTTTTTTTTTTTTTTTTGATTTTGGCTTTTGTTTCAATTTCATGGAAGACTGAGTAATTGAAAAATTTATTTAAAGGAAAAAAAAAATAAACACAAAAACAAAGTCAGAAAAAAGCAGCAAATCCATCAGAAAACCCTTCTTTTGCAAATGATTATCTAAAGGAGGGAAAAATGCTGTTATTCTAGTTCAGTTCAGTTCTAGTTTAGTTCCAATTCAGTCCTACTTCCGTGCTAATTCAGTTCTAGTTCAGTTCTAGTTCAGTTCTAGTTCAGTTCTAGTTCTGTTCTAGTTCTGTTCTAGTTCTGTTCTAGTTCTGTTCTAGTTCTGTTCTAGTTCTGTTCTAGTTCTGTTCTAGTTCTGTTCTAGTTCTGTTCTAGTTCTGTTCTAGTTCTGTTCTAGTTCTGTTCTAGTTTTGTTCTAGTTCTGTTCTAGTTCTGTTCTAGTTCTGTTCTAGTTCTGTTCTAGTTCTGTTCAAGTTCTGTTCTAGTTCTGTTCTAGTTCTGTTCTAGTTCTGTTCTAGTGTTCTAGTTTGTTAGTTCTGTTCTAGTTGTGTTCTAGTTCTGTACTAGTTCTGTTCTAGTTCTGTTCTAGTTCTGTTCTAGTTCTGTTCTAGTTCTGTTCTAGTTCTGTTCTAGTTCTGTTCTAGTTCTGTTCTAGTTCTGTTCTAGTCTGTTCTAGTTCTGTTCTAGTTCTGTTCTAGTTCTGTTCTAGTTCTGTTCTAGTTTGTTCTAGTTCTGTTCTAGTTCTGTTCTAGTTCTGTTCTAGTTCTCTTCTAGTTCTTTCTAGTTCTTTTCTAGTTCTTTTCTAGTTCTGTTCTAGTTCTGTTCTAGTTCTGTTCTAGTTCTGTTCTAGTTCTGTTCTAGTTCTGTTCTAGTTCTGTTCTAGTTCTGTTCCACTTCTGTTCTAGTTTGTTCTAGTTCTGTTCTAGTTATGTTCTAGTTCTGTTCTAGTTCGTTAGTTTGTTCTAGTTCTGTTCTAGTTCTGTTCTAGTTCTGTTCTAGTTCTGTTCTAGTTCTGTTCTAGTTCTGTTCTAGTTCTGTTCTAGTTCTGTTCTAGTTCTGTTCTAGTTCTGTTCTAGTTCTGTTCTAGTTCTGTTCTAGTTCTGTTTTTTGTTCTAGTTCTGTTCTAGTGTTTCTAGTTCTGTTCTAGTTATGTTCTAGTTCTGTTCTAGTTCTGTTCTAGTTCTGTTCTAGTTCTGTTCTAGTTCTGTTCTAGTTCTGTTCTAGTTCTGTTCTAGTTCTGTTCTAGTTCTGTTCTAGTTCTGTTCTAGTTCTGTTCTAGTTCTGTTCTAGTTCTGTTCTAGTTCTGTTCTGGTTCTGTTCTAGTTCTGTTCTAGTTCTGTTCTAGTTCTGTTCCAGTTCTGTTCTAGTTCTGTTCTAGTTATGTTTTAGTTTTGTTCTAGTTCCATTCTAGTTCTGTTCTAGTTCTGTTCTAGTTCTGTTCTAGTTCTGTTCTAGTTCTGTTCTAGTTCTGTTCTAGTTCTGTTCTAGTTCTGTTCTAGTTCTGTTCTAGTTCTGTTCTAGTTCTGTTCTAGTTCTGTTCTAGTTCTGTTCTAGTTCTGTTCTAGTTCTGTTCTAGTTCTGTTCTAGTTCTGTTCTAGTTCTGTTCTAGTTCTGTTCTAGTTCTGTTCTAGTTGTTCTGTTTGTTCTAGTTCTGTTCTAGTTCTGTTCTAGTTCTGTTCTAGTTCTGTTCTAGTTCTGTTCTAGTTCTGTTCTAGTTCTGTTCTAGTTCTGTTCTAGTTTTGTTCTAGTTCTGTTCTAGTTCTGTTCTAGTTCTGTTCTAGTTCTGTTCTAGTTCTGTTCTAGTTCTGTTCTAGTTCTGTTCTAGTTTGTTCTAGTTCTGTTCTAGTTCTGTTCTAGTTCTGTTCTAGTTCTGTTCTAGTTTGTTCTAGTTCGGTTCTTCTGTTCTGTTCTAGTTCTGTTCTAGTTCTGTTCTAGTTCTGTTCTAGTTCTGTTCTGGTTCTGTTCTAGTTCTGTTCTAGTTCAGTTCCAATTCAGTCCCACTTCCGTGCTAGTTCAGTTCTAGTTCTGTTCTAGTTCTGTTCTAGTTCTGTTCTAGTTCTGTTCTAGTTCTGTTCTAGTTCTGTTCTAGTTCCGTTCTAGTTCTGTTCTAGTTCTGTTCTAGTTCTGTTCTAGTTTTGTTCTAGTTCTGTTCTAGTTTTGTTCTAGTTTTGTTCTAGTTTTGTTCTAGTTCTGTTCTAGTTCTGTTCTAGTTCTGTTCTAGTTCTGTTCTAGTTCTATTCTAGTTCTGTTCTAGTTCTTTTCTAGTTCTGTTCTAGTTCTGTTCTAGTTCTGTTCTAGTTCAGTTCTAGTTCTGTTCTAGTTCTGTTCTAGTTCTGTTCTAGTTCTCTTCTAGTTCTGTTCTAGTTCTGTTCTAGTTCTGTTCTAGTTCTGTTCTAGTTCTGTTCTAGTTTTGTTCTAATTCTGTTCTAGTTCTGTTCTAGTTCTGTTCGAGTTCAGTTTAGTCTTTAAGTTCTGCGAACATAAATCTTCATGTTTACTTCTTCTTACAAAGAGATCATGTGTCGCCTCCCTCTATAAATTATGACCCACTAAAACGGCACACGACATTATTTGTCTTCAAGTTTATTTTAAAAATAAATCTGAAATTTATTAAGATGGTGTTTTTTCGGTTTTTTTATGCTTCACTCCATAAATAAAAATTTGTTTTATAAGAAAAATCGTAGTTTTATGGTTTTTAAAAACATAAATTAAATTTTTTTTCCATCTCTCCAAGAAATAAATAAATACGTTGATGTTTTTCTTCTCTTATTGGGTTAAAAATAACTTTAGGGGAGCCTTCAGGTTCTTCTAGACTAAAGAGAGATGTTTTGTTGTGCATTTTAAGAAATATACCTTCTTCTGATGTTGCTGTAACATATATCGTGTAAAGAAAAATTGCCTTTTAGTCTTAAAATGATCGCTAAAGAGTGCTAAACACTCTCATTTAACTCTCGGTGTGTAAAGAAAATTTTGAAAAATTTTTTGTTTGTAAACAAAAAAATTTAAGAAAAAGGAAATAATTGAAAAAATTATATACAATTTCTTTTTAATGAATTAATTGCTTTTGGCGGCTGTTGCATTTTGAGTTTTCAATGTGCGTGTGTTTAGTCTATAAATATTTATTTTTTTCAAAACAAAAAGCAATATTGTTAAAAGAATCGTGTGCTTTGGAGTTAAAATTATAGAAAATTTGTGTTTTTTATTCTTATTAGAAAATTGTAATTGTATAAAAATAAAATGGGCTGTAACAACCCTATTAGAAATGTGTGTTTGATATGAAAAAAAATGTAAAGAAATATAAAATAATCAAAAATAAATTTGGGGTTAATAAATCGAGAATTTATGTGTTAATATAGAAGAAAATTAATTTAATTGTTTCAATTAAAATTAAAATAAAATGTTATAAAAAAAAGTTCTCAATTAATTAAAAGCAATAAAACAAATTCATTGATATTAAAACCACAAAATTGAATTGATCCAAAAGAAATTAAAGGGAAATCCCTTAAAAAAAAATATAAAGCTATTAAAAAAGTTTTAAAATTCGTGTTTACTGCAATAAAATTACCCCAAAGTTATAAAAAATTTAAGAAAATAATAAAAAATTAAATGGGTGGGTTTTCCAAGAAAACCAGCCACCATTACGAAGAAATATAAAAGGAAAATAATCTCTCTTAATAAAAAAAATAGTTTAAACTTAAATTCTAAAGCTCTAAAGAAAAAAAATAGTCTTTAAAATAAATCTTTAGTTTTATATTGTGATATTTCTGTTATTTCGCCTAAAACTCTTCTACGATTTCTACAGAAATTATAAATGAAATACATTTTTGAAAAGCCTATAAAATTTCCTTTCAAATGATATATATTACATAGACATTGTTATTAAAATTGTTGTTGTTTTGAGCCTGAAAATTAAGTGCATTTTTGTCGAAATTTTATAGTTTTTTGTTATTGCGCCTAAAAGTCTTCTAGAGATTTTTGAAAAATGATACAAATTATACATTTTACAATATATCAATCTTCAGTATCAAAAAGTTTCATTTGATTTGAAATACAAAATCTTAATTTTCCAGCTTTTTTACAATTTTTTTGAATTCGCCCAAAACTCTTCTATGAATTTTGGAGAAATCACCATATTTAAAAAGCCTATAAAATTTCCTTTCAAACGATATATAATACATAAACATTGTTATTAAAATTGTTGTTGTTTGAAGCCCGAAAATAATTGCATTTTTGCCGAAATTTTATAGTTTTTTTGTTACTTCGCCTAAATGTCTTCTAGAGATTTTTGAAAAATAATACAAATTATACATTTTTGAAAAGTAGATAAAAATTCCTATCATATGATATACAATATACCAATCTTCAGTATCAAAAAAGTTTCATTTGATTTGAAATATTAAATTTATATTTTCCAGCTATTTTACAACTTTTTGTTATTTCGCCTTAAACTCTTCTATGAATTTTGGAGAAATTAAAAACTAGCTACATATTTGAAAAGCCAATACGATTTGCTTTCAAATGATATATAATACATAGACATTGTTATTAAAATTGTTATTGTTTTGCTGCCAATAAAAATTGCCTTTTTGTGATTATTTTATAGTGTTTCGCCTAAAAGTCTTTTAGAAATTTTCGAAAAATAATGGAAATTATACATATTTTGGAAGAAAACAAAAGATGCTTTCAAATGGTATACAATACATCAATCTTTATTATCAATATACATATAATTTGACTTGAAACTCTCAATCTTTAATTTGCAGATAACTTTAGACTTTTTGTTATTTCGCCTAAAACCCTTCTACGTATTTTGATGAAATTATAAACTAGTTATATCATTAAAAAGCCTACATAATTGTCTTTCCTTTGATGTACAATATATAAACGTTGTGTTTGAAAATATTGTTGTTTTGGGCATGAAAACCAAATACTTGTTTTTCTATACTTTTTCATGTTTTAGTTATTTCGCCTAAAACTCATCTAGAAATTTTAGAAAAATTAAATAAATCATACAGTTTTACAAAGAAAAAACATTTCCTTATCAATTGAGATATAATGCGTCAATCTTAAGTTTTAAAAATGCTTAATTTTATTTAAAACCATAAATCTGTATTATATTACAACTTTTTATTATTTCGCCTAAAACTCTTCTACATATTTTTAAGGAATTAAAAGCTTTTAGCACTTTTGAAAAGCCTACATTAGCTTTCCACTGATACACCATAAGGAAACATTGTGTATGAAAATTTTGTTGTTTTTTGCCTGAAAAATCAGTGATTGTTTTGCTCTCATTTTATAGTTTTTTAATATTTCGCCTAAAATTCTTCTAAGAATTTTGAAATTTTTACAAATTTTATATAGTTTTGGAAAGAGCACAGCTTTCTAATGATGTACAACATATAACCATTTTTTTTCCAAATTGTGTTGATTTCAAGCCCAGAAAGCTATTTTTTTATTTTTAAATAACTTCAACATTTTTTATATTTCGCCTAGAATTCTACCATGAGTTTATGAAAAATAAAAGGATTATATATCTCTAAAAAGCCAACAAAATTTCCTTTCTATTGATGTATCATAAACTAACATTATGTTTTAATATATTTTTAAATCAAGTCTCTAAATCAAATATATGTTTTACTGTAATTTTATTGTTTTTTCCCCACTGCGCCTAAAAGACTTCTACAGATTTTGGAAAACTGACATATGTCATAAGTTTCTAAAAAGTAGATGAAATTACCTTTCAACTTCTGTATAATGTCTCCGTCTTAATTTGTTAAAATATGTTTATTTCGATGTGAAAATCCAAATTTTTATTTTACTGATAACTTCCTACTTTTTGTTATAGCGCCTAGAAATACTCTATAGTCTATGAGGCATAAAAAAAGTTGTATATTTTTGAAAAGCCACCATAATAACCTTTTTATTGATATACAATTTATAAATATTGTGTTAAAAACTGTTTTGGTTTTCGTTGTTAGAAGATAAGCATTGTTTTGCTGTTATATCTTGGTATTTAGCTATTACGCCTAAAACTATTCTAAGGATTTTTAAAGGGTTATACATTGTATAGCATTTCGAAAAGAAGATACAATTTCCTATCTTACGGTGTAAAATATATCAAAATTATGTTTCAAATTAATGTCATATTGAGCCTAGAAATCATATTCTTATTTAGCTGCTATCTAGCACTAATTTCATATTACGCCTAAAACTCTTCTATGCATTTTTGGCAAATTAAAAAAATTATACATTTTTTAATAGAAAACACCATAAGCTTACTATTGATATATAATTCTTTAACTTTACGTTGTAAATTTCATTTCTCTAAAAAAATTCAAATTTTTTTTCCAAAATTTTTACTAAAAAATAAGTTTTTATCTAAAAAAATTTGCTTAAACAAATTACTTTTTTGTTATTATTTTTACCACCAAATCCTAAACCTTAATTATTTATGTAAATTCTGTTATTTTTTATTTCTCTTTGCTCCTCCTTTTCATTTGATTTTTCAAATTTCACTTCCACCCATTTTTGACCACTACTATCAAAACCAATTAACATATAATTGATTTAAGCAATTGATCACATCTGTTCAGATATAAAACACATAATGAAGAAAAATATGTAGCACCGCATATCCTTCATACATACATAGTGTAGTCCTTTATAGACAAGAAATCATTGCAGCAGTATTCAATGAACTGTGAAAATGATGATGATGACAATGTCGTTGTAGTTGTTTATGGTTGATAGTTTTTCACTTTATTTTAGCATCATATTCATACACTTAAAAAGGACACAGCGAAAGAGAGGGAGAGGGAGAGAAACTATAGTAACTCAGAGTTTGAATACAATTAGAACGTTAGGCGACAAGCCACACAAGCTACATCAAGTCAAGAACAGAAACAAGTATAGAAGGATATCTTTAGATAGCATGACTGTGGTTTCAATTGTAATTTTGTCAGGAAACATGTAAAATTGAATTGTTACATCACAGGAACTTAAAATAATAAACAAAACGAAAAAAAAACACAGCATGTGTTACCAGGCGTTTACCATTATAAACATTAGGTGTTGGCAAAGGACAATCATCATCATTAGAATTGTTAATAATTAGGATAGATGGTGTTGAAATTTGCTATCATTCTTTTCAATATTTTTACCAAAATTATAGGGGTTGTTTAAAGAAATTTGTTTTTGGGCTTAAAAAATATTTGCAATAAATGGAAATGGGGAGATTTCTTAAATAAAAAGACAGATCACCTTAATTGCAAAACTATAAAAAGATTTAAAACAGCAAAATTGAGTCTAGTCCAGCAAAATTTTCTATATAAAACATCGCTCTAATAGAGGAACTTTGACTATAGAAAAAAATTCGTAAAGAGAAAAATTTTCTTTGGAAATTTGTTCTAGTTCTGTTTCAGTACAGTTCTAGTTCTGTTTCAGTACAGTTCTAGTTCTGTTCTAGTTCTAATCTAGTTCTGTTCTAGTTCTGTTCTAGTTCTGTTCTAGTTCTGTTCTAGTTCTGTTCTAGTTCTGTTCTAGTTCTGTTCTAGTTCTGTTCTAGTTCTGTTCTAGTTCTGTTCTAGTTCTGTTCTAGTTCTGTTCTAGTTTTGTTCTAGTTCTGTTCTAGTTCTGTTCTAGTTCTGTTCTAGTTCTGTTCTAGAACTATTCAAGTTCTGTTCTAGTTCTGTTCTAGTTTTAGTTCTGTTCTAGTTCTGTTCTAGTTCTCTTTTAGTTCTGTTCTAGTTCTGTTCTAGTTCTGTTCTAGTTCTGTTCTGTTCTGGTTCTGATCTAGTTCTGTTCTAGTTCTGTTCTAGTTCTGTTCTAGTTCTGTTCTAGTTCTGTTCTAGTTCTGTTCTAGTTCTGTTCTAGTTCTGTTCTAGTTCTGTTCTAGTTCTGTTCTAGTTCTGTTCTAGTCTGTTCTGTTCTGTTCTAGTTCTGTTCTAGTTCTGTTCTAGTTCTGTTCTAGTTCTGTTCTAGTTCTGTTCTAGTTCTGTTCTAGTTCTGTTCTAGTTCTGTTCTAGTTCTGTTCTAGTTCTGTTCTAGTTCTGTTCTAGTTCTGTTCTAGTTCTGTTCTAGTTCTGTTCTAGTTCTGTTCTAGTTCTGTTCTAGTTCTGTTCTAGTTCTGTTCTAGTTCTGTTCTATTGTTCTAGTTCTGTTCTAGTTCTGTTCTAGTTCTGTTCTAGTTCTGTTCTAGTTCTGTTCTAGTTCTGTTCTAGTTCTGTTCTAGTTCTGTTCTAGTTCTGTTCTAGTTCTGTTCTAGTTCTGTTCTAGTTCTGTTCTAGTTCTGTTCTAGTTCTGTTCTAGTTCTGTTCTAGTTTTTTCTAGTTCTGTTCTAGTTCTGTTCTAGTTCTGTTCTAGTTCTGTTCTAGAACTATTCAAGTTCTGTTCTAGTTCTGTTCTAGTTCTGTTCTAGTTCTGTTCTAGTTCTGTTCTAGTTCTGTTCTAGTTCTGTTCTAGTTCTGTTCTAGTTCTGTTCTAGTTCTGTTCTAGTTCTGTTCTAGTTCTGTTCTAGTTCTGTTCTAGTTCTGTTCTAGTTCTGTTCTAGTTCTGTTCTTGTTCTGTTCTAGTTCTGTTCTAGTTCTGTTCTAGTTCTATTCTAGTTCTGTTCTAGTTCTGTTCTAGTTCTGTTCTAGTTCTGTTCTAGCTCTGTTCTAGTTCTGTTCTAGTTCTTTTCTAGTTCTGTTCTAGTTCTGTTCTAGTTCTGTTCTAGTTCTGTTCTAGTTCTGTTCTAGTTCTGTTCTAGTTCTGTTCTAGTTCTGTTCTAGTTCTGTTCTAGTTCTGTTCTAGTTCTGTTCTAGTTCTGTTCTAGTTCTGTTCTAGTTCTGTTCTAGTTCTGTTCTAATTCTGTTCTAGTTCTGTTCTAGTTCTGTTCTAGGTCTATTCTATTTCTGTTCTAGTTCTGTTCTAGTTCTATTCTAGTTCTGTTCTAGTTCTGTTCTAGTTCTGTTCTAGTTCTGTTCTAGTTCTTTTCTAGTTCTTTTCTAGTTCTTTTCTAGTTCTGTTCTAGTTCTGTCTCTTTAAGAGACTTATTTTCTATAGAAAATTTTAATTTTACAAATTACTTACTAACTTCTTAACAAGCTGTCATTTTCTTCGCACATTTTTTATCTAAAATATTTTCAATTATCCTAAAAGTATGCCATCATTTGTTAAACATAACAAAGGTTTTCCTTTTGGAAAATTGACACCTGACAATCATAGAAATGACATAAATGTCGTTTTGATAACAAGAATTTCAATATAAAATTTTCTCAAATGAAAATATTTCCTTTAAAACAAAAGTTAATTATTAAAGTGAAGAAACAAAAATTTGCTAAAATTTGTTTTTCCTATTATTTGCTGTTGTAATTAAAATTAAAGAAGACTTTTGCTATTGCTTTGTTTCTGTTATTGTTTAATAACTCTAGGCATTTTTTATACGTTTTCCTTATTGTTGCTAAAGAAAAACGAAAAAGAAAATTTGTTTTCTTTTTATATCAAAATTTTCCCTGCCCTTAAAGTTGTTATAATTATAAAGGCACGCATAGTCTTTTACACACACTCATACTCTTACCGAAAGCTTGTAAAAGCCATGAGGCTTTTGGCGACTTTTACTCCTTTTTTGTGTGTTAAAGAATTTTTAGCTGGTAGGTTTTACAAGGACTTCTTTAGCAGACGTTTGGCGCTTACTTATTTAGTTAAGAAACCTTAACAGCTGTTGTATGTTGTAAGTATGCCACTGAGTTTTTTCCTAGGAATTAGGCCTAGAGCCATAATAATGAGTAGAACAAGTCTGCAATTGGAAAGGAAAAACCCCTCTCAACAATAACAAAAATTTCCCCCTTCCCTGACAGCTTTCAAAATGTTTCTTCATTTATGTTTATTTTTACGAGAGCTGGGGCTAAAAGGTAGACTAATTAAATTAATGTTATTTGTAAACATGTATATCAAAATTAAACAAGGGTGTCTCCTGCAAAGAAAAAAACATGAAAACCAAAACTGACAACCATAATTCATTAAATTTCGTCCTGCAATGGTTATGGTTATAAAGGAAATATTTTGCATACTTTTAGGCTTAATGAGTAATAATCTAAATAATGTAAAATAAAAAATTTGAAGATTGGAACTTAGATTTGTATAGAAATTTTTGGGAAATCATAAAATCAAAAACATGTGTTTAAATTTTTGAAAAGTTTTCTTTACAGAGATTTAATTAAAAAAATTTTAAATATTTTTAAAGTACCTTAAGTTATGCTAAGGAAAATTTGTTGTTTATTAAAGGTTAATTTCATTTAAGAATATAAAATTAAGTAAATTAGGAATTTTTATTACAAACTTGTTATTAAAAAGACTTAAGGAAATATTCAGCATAACAAAAATTATACTCAAAAGACTTCAAGAAATGTTTAGCCTACTTTTAGGCTGTAAACTATTTAAATTTTAGGAAATGACAATCTTTTTATGCATCAAAACAACGATCTAGAGTTTTTATGAAATTTCAAATGTTAGACAACATTTTAAAGCTAAGCTCTTAGACTATCTTTAAGCAAAGAAAACATTTCCTTTCTTGTGATATACAATTCATTTATATCTTCCATCAAAACTAACAAAACAAAGTTTTTGTCAGATTTGTCAACTGTAATTAAACTTTCTTGCTATATGCAGGATAATTCCTCTACAAAACTTAAGAGAAGTATAAATTTTATACAGTTTTGAAAAGTGTAAATAATTTGCTTTCCGATGATGTATAATTCTTTAACATTTTGGTTTTCATATAACGAACGAATCAAACAATAGACTTTGTTTTCTTAAAAACTAACTTTTTTGTTTTTACAACTAAAATTCTTCAATGAACCTTAAAAAAACCTACACATTTATACATTTTTGAAATGCTAACTTAATATGCTTTCCTATGATATACAATACATTAATATTATTTTGCACACTTGTCTTTAGTATCTCTCCAAAACTTTCATTTCCATGTAAATTATGTTTTTCATTAGTTCTAATAATTGTATTGCAATTTTCTGTCAAATTATTTAAAGAACTTTTAGAAAATTTGAATATTTTTATATTATTGAAAAGCCCGAAGCAATTTGCTTTCCCATGATATATATTAAAACGTCCTTTTTAAATTACTTCAACGAATTAAGTAAACTGAAGTTGTCATTTTCCCTGCTAACTAGCTTCGTCGCTATTTTGAGCAAAACTGTTTCACCGTTTTATCTGAAAAGCAGACACAATTTCCTTTTTAATGATATATAATTCTTCAACATGATTTTTTCCCAAATGCCACAACAATCGAATCAACTTTTGCAATTCCTTATAATTTCGTTTTTTACTTAAAACTAATCTTTTAATATTTTGAGTAAAACTTTTTAAGGAATTTTTAGCAAAATAAAAAAGTTATATCTTTTTGAAAAGTTGAGTAAATTTTCTTTCCAATGCTATACCATACGTCACCATTTTCCTTCTATCTTGTCCTAATAATCGAAGCAAATTTTTAGCAAATTAAAAAAGTTATAAATTTTTGAAGAGCAGAGATAATTTCCTTTCCTATGATATACCATACATCAACATTTTCATTAACACTTGTTGCAATAATCGATTCAAATATTGTATTTTCTCGCAATTTATTTTGTTTTTACTTAAAACAAATGAAATATTTCGTGTCAAATTCTTAAACGAATATGTAGTAAATTGATGAAAAGACTAATTTTTGAATAGAAGAGACAATTTCCTTTCCCATGCTATACAATACATCATAATTTTCTTTCCCACTTGTTGCAATAATCGATTAAAATCTTACATTTCCTTGTAAATAAAGTGTTTCACTATTTACTCAAGTAACTTGCTATTTTGTGTAAAACTCTTAAAGAAAATTTTAGAAAATTTAAAAAGTTATGCAGTTTTGAAAAGCAGAGACAATTTCCTTTCCTATGATATACCATACATCATTATTCTCTTTCTTACTTGTAGCAATAATAGGATTAAATCTTACATTTCCTTGTAAATGAAATGTTTTACTTTTGGCTCAAGTTACTTGCTATTTTGTGTAAAACTCTTAAAGAAAATTTTAGAAAATTTAAAAAGTTATACAGTTTTGAAAATCAGAGACAATTTCCTTTTCTACGATATACAATTTATAAATATTGTGTTTATCTCTTATCACAATAATCGAGTCAAATCTTGAATTTTACTTGAAATATTATTTGTTTACTTTATTCAAAACACTTGTTATTTTGTGTTAAACTCTTAAACGAATTGTTAGCAAAATAAACAAGTTATACATTTTTGCAAATTACAGACAATTTCCTTTCCAATGATATACATTTTATCATTTATCTTTTTTGCCAGTTGCTGCAATTAACGAATCAAAACTAATATTTTCTTGTAATTTGATTTTTTCTTAGTTCCAGCTTAACCATTATTTTTTTTGTAGAAAATTCTTCCATAAATTTTTGGGAAATGTAAAAACTTGTATATTTTTGGATAGCTTAGACTCTTGCCTATCATTTGATATACTATATCTAAACATTTCTGTGGTAAGTTTTCAAATTAATTGAAACTTAAAGATATGCCTCCCATAACCGTATTTTCTATACAAATTCGCAACTATGGAGTACTTTTAAGAGCAAATGTATTGTTTTAAAACCAAAAAAGTAAAGCCTATTTCAAGGGGAGGGTTGTGGAGCCGAAATATTTAAAATTTATAAAATTGTAGCATATTTTTAGGAGAATATTTTCTTTTTTTCTTAAAAAAATTCCAATTATTTATCGTAAAAATTATATCATATTTTTAGGACATTTTTAATATTAAAAACTAAAGCATACTTTTAGGAGGGTTTTTGTTTAAAAAGCAAACTTTTAGGAGAGTTTTTGTTAAAAAAATAGCATTCAAACTTTATTAAATATTAATAAATTATTGAGTATTGTTTAGAAAATGCTCTCTTGTTGTTGTTTTTTTTTTACTTACTTAACTAAGTACTTGTACTAGAGCTTGTCAAACCTGTCAAATGTCATTTATATATACTTAAACAACAACAACAAGAAAAAAAAACTTATCAATATTATAGAAGAAAAGTAACAAAAGTTTTTTTCCAGAAAAAAAGCAACAATAATTGAAAAGAAATTACTTTAGATTGTTTTCGACTTAAGGGAGAAATTAAGGCAGTTTTTTTGTGTTAACAACATAGAGGGTATTTAATAGGTATTATTATTTAATGACTTAATAGAATAATTCAAAGCAAATAAGAAAACAAAAAGATGTCTTTTTCTTTATAAGAAAGTTTTTTTTGTTGTAAAACAAAATAATTAAAAATTCAACAAGAAAATATTTAATAACAAAACGTATAACTTTTTTTTGTTACAATTTAAATAAAATTTTCTAAACAAAAAAAAGGTATATTTTTCCCTCATGTTTTTGTATTCAGTCATTTTTTGATGACATCTCATCAAATATAAATGTGACCCACTTGTGGCATCAAAAAGTAGCTGCCAAGCAACTCAAGAAAACATTAAGAAAATAGGAAATAAAAGATGTTTGTCTAAAACTTTTTTTTCCTATATTATGCTGTTGCCAATTTATTTTTCAACTTGTAAATGTATATGTATATGAATGATGAAGGCAAATAAAAATGGCAGGAAGGAAGGAAAGGACCATACCACGTCTTTATGATAAAAAACAAAATTTTATAGGAATTTGATATTCCCACCGAGTATTTTTAGATATTTACATTTACAAATAATGTTTTGAAAAAAAAAATAAGAAAAAAATATATAAAGTAAAGCTATCAAAATTGACTGCTATATACTAACTTAAAAATAAAGTTGTGCCAAAATATCTTTTGGCAGTTGAGAGATACTACTACTATAACACGTCAAAATTGTTGTGTGTGCACCTTTTAAGCAAATTGATTTTGGCAGGCACTTAGAATACTAACAAATTTTTATTTATGCATGAAATATTGTAATAGAAAAATAAAATGTACAATATTTTGTAAGAAAATTCAACTAAAACGAGCAGCCAGTAACTAGGAAATAAATTGAAACAATTTAAATAAATTTATTAACAAGTTACTAAAAAGGCAATAAAATTTTAATAATTTGAAGGAAATGTATATATTTCAAAGCCTATTTTTAGGCAAATATCTAACATTGCCTAGTTTTAGGCTTAAAATACCAAAATTCCCTATAAATCTATCTTTTTTTGCTAATTTGTGCAAAACTCTTAAAGAAATTTTTAGTATTATTTATTGTATATCATTGGAAAGTTGCCTTTCCAATAATATACAATTTATGGCCATTTTGTTTAACACTTGTCCAATGAAAAGAATCAAAAGTTATAGATGTATATAATCCAACTTTTTTTGCTAATTCTTGTAAAAATCTTAAACAAATTTTCTCATAATTAAAATAATTCTCCATCATTGAATAACAGACATAATTTCCTTTCCTATGATATATAATACATCAACATTTTCTATTTCATTAGCGGAATGTAACAAATCAAAATTATAATTCCCTGTAAACTCTTTTTGGTTATTTCTTGTAAAATACTTAAACAAATTTTTAAAAAGTTGACAAAGTTATATATTTTTGTAAAGCAGACGCAATTTCCTTTCCAATGATGTACAATACATTGACATTTAGTTCTTCACTTACACAATGATAATGAACAAAATTCTTATACTCCACAAGCTGACTTTTTTGTTAATTTCTGTTAAAGTCTTAAACAAATTTTAAGAAAAATTAAGGTGTTATATATTTCTGGAAAGCAGACATAATTTCCTATCCAATGATATATAATACAATTACATTTTTTATTTCACTTGCCGAATGTAAAAGATCAAAATCATAATTTCGTTTAATCTTACTTTTTTGTTATTTCTATTAAAGTCTTAAACAAACTTTGAGATAAATTGACGTATTATACATTTTTGCAAAGAAGACACAATTTCCTATCCAATGATATATAATACAACAACATTTCCTATTTCGCTTGCCGAATGTAATAGATCAAAATCATAATTCCGTGTAAACTCACTTTTTGGTTATTTCATGTAAAATACTTAAATAAATTTTAACGGAATTAAAAAAAATATACAATTTTATAAAACTGACACAATTTGTTTCCTAACGATATATAATACATCAACATTTTCTCTTTCACTAGTCAAATAGAAAGGAAACAAATCTTAATTTAATGTAATTTTACTTCATTTGTTCTTAATTATTATGAAATTCTTAAAGAAACATTTTGATAACTTAAAGTATTATACATTTTTTAATAGTAGACATCATTAGCTTTCAACTGATATACAATATATCAACTTTTTTTGTTTTCTTAAGACGCCTGAAACTGACAAAAAACTTAATACTTGGAAATTTGAGTTTTTCTGTTATTTGAATAACTTATTTCTTTTAAGAGTCTTAAACAAATTTATAGAAAATTAAAAGTGTTATACAATTTTGAAAAGCCAATACAATTTCCTTTCAAATGATATATAACTTATGAACATTTTGCTTTTCTCTTGTCGAGTGTAAAGATTTAAAAACTTAATGTTGTGCCATATGTCTCTATCAGTAGTTTCTTGCAAAACTCTTAAACAAATTCTTAGATAAGTAAAATTATTATACATTTCTAAAAAGTAGATATAATTAGCTTTCCAATGATATATAATTTGTTGAGATTGTTGTTGTTACTTGTCAAATTTAATAAAGCCGAAACTTTTACTTTTCTTCAAAATAATATTTCTTTTTATTTGTTATTTCGCCTAAAGTTCTTCTACGATTTTTTAGGGAACTAAAAAAACTATATATTTTTGGAAAGCGGAGATAATTTCCTATCCCTTGATATACAATACATCATTATTTTGTTCTTTATTTAGATTACAGAACACAGCAAACTTATTACTTTTAGATTTTTACTTGAAATCATACTTTTTGCTAATTTTGTCAATGATTCCTGGACAAAATTTTCGTAAATTCCATAATTTATATATTTGCGAATAGTTTAAACAATTTCCCCTCTAATGATATATAAAACATTGAAATTTTGTTTACACCCTAAGGAAATTAATTGATAAAATGTTTTAATTTTAAACTTTTTCATATTTCGTGCAAAACTCTTCTGTGAATTTATAAAGATTTGGGAAAGTTGTACATTATTGAAAAGCTTACATTATTTGCTATTTAACGATATATAAATAATCATAACATTAGTTTCCACTGGTCGAAGAAATCAAACGGAAAACTTAATTTCCCGGCAATTTGAGTTTTTTGTTATTTTGAGCAAAACTCTTTAAGGAATTTTGAGAAAATTACAAAATCTATATATTTCAGAAAAATACATACAATTTCCTTTCCAATAATATATATTACATCAATATTTTGTTCTTCATTTGTCGCATTAATCTCCACAAATCCAGTTTTATCCAAAATGTACTTCCCCTTAATATTAGAGTTCTGCCTAATGCTTCTCAAACGAATCAATAACATTTCCCTGTTCTTATCTACCTTTAACCCTATAAATTACGCTATACATTTTTATTATCCTTTATATTTCTATTTATTTGTCCCCAAAAAAGAAATTCTCTTATTTCAATTACATTTTCTACAACTACGCCATTTCCTTATTACATCTTAAAGGTGGAGTTCTAACAAACAATTGTTTATTTTATTTTTCTATAAATTATATTTTACGCACAATTTTCTAGTTGTCATATCAATCAATTCTAAGAAAATTACTTCCCCTTTTAGATAGGCTATAAATAAAATTACTTTTTCACAGCAATTGCTTTATCTATTTGCAAAACGAAACGAAACAAAAAGAACATTTATAAAAATTAATTTGATATCTTAAAAGAAAACTAAAAAGAAACACCTTTTACTTTTTTAATGCCATTAAAATCATTAAAGAAATCAAAGCATACTTTAGGCTGTAACACAAAATTACACTGACGTCATTTTAACATCACTATACAGAAGACAACAAAGAAACGTAAGCAGATTTTATGCTGATTTAACACTAAGAAGAGCTAAATAAAACCCATTAACTCTTGAAATCTAAAGTATACTTTTAGTTGTAAGCATGATAAATGTTTAGAAATCTTTTCATGTTGCTGTTGACAAGGGTAAATAACTATTTTAGCAACAAATAAGCAATTATGCAAAAAGCTTTGGTCAACTAAATAAACCCAAGAACTTCGACGCAAAACCCAACAACCTGTATACCCTTCTCAGCCTGTGTGCTTTTTTCAATTAGCTTCTTAGGCGTTATACAGTTACGCCTTAAAGTATGTGTGATGGCAAAATGTCTTATCACTTGTGCAAGGCGTTGAGTAAATGGTAAACAAAAAGGGTTGTTCCTCATTTTCCGTTTTATAAATATTTATTAACGAAATGTGTAGAAAAGGTTGTTTGCCATTTGATAAAGTAAAGTCTTTAATGTTTCTGACATACTTTTAGGCGTTACGCAAGAAAAATGTTTCTTAAATATTTATTTTTATGTTGTTAAACGTGTTTTTTGGAGCGCCTGTTGCCCTGCCAGATAGCAGACTGATAAAATTTTATGGTTTTTAAGTAAATTATTTTTATTTTCTAGATAAAGGTTAAAAATTATTATTATTTTTATAGTTATTGTGAAGGGAGCATTTCGGTAAATAAGAATTATGATTATGGTAGGTGTTTGTTTAGTAGCAAGAAAGGTTAGGTTAGGTAGGCAGGTCGTCCTCGCGATGTCATCACTGGGGACACACTTGGGTCCAGAATTTTGATCCCTTTGTGATACCTGAAACGAGAGAGAACGGTCGGCGTATTAGTACACTTCAACCTAATCACTCTGGTTTCCACCGAACCAGTTTGTCGCACGAATATAGGAATCTATCTTTCGGATATCAACCTCCGATAGATCCGCTAAGTCATGCAGAAAATAGCTACCTAGCAGACCCACTCTGTGATCAGCTAGGGCAGGACAATGACAGAGGAAGTGAGTTATACTCTCTTCTTCCTCTTCATCCTGGCAGCTCCTGCAGAAGTCGTTACTGGGTAAGTTCAGTCTTCTTGCATGGAGTCCGAAAGGCCAGTGGCCAGTTACCACTGCCGTTAAGTTCCGTAGATTAACTCTCGGAATGTAGAAAAGGGCTTGGGATCTTTGTGGGTCGTAAGATGGCCACATGATCCTTGCCTGTCTACAGGTGGCTTCAGTCGACCATCTGCATTGCGCAAGCTCATATAGTTTTTCACGTATCGAGCGTTTGCAGGTTGAAAGCGGTATACCGACAAAAGGGTCGGTATGCTCTCCTGCAAGCGAGGAGCCTAACTTGGCAAGAGAGTCCGCGATGGTATTACCAGGAATTTGCTGATGTCCTGGAATCCAATACAGTCCTATTGTGGAATGTTTCGCCATCTCGTTAAGGGATGCCCGGCATTCTAGGACTAAGTTTGACGTCGTGTAGACACCACTTAGAACCTTAAGGGCTGCCTGGCTGTCGGTATAAATTCGAATATTAACACCGTATATTCGATAAAACCTGAGCCAGTTTGCAGCCCGTTTAATGGCTGATAGTTCAGCCTGAAGGACGCTACATTGGTCAGGAAGCTTGAATGATACTTCCGTTCCCGAATGTGCTATGTAAAAGCCACCGCCTACACCATGGTTTGATTTTGAGCCATCAGTGAAAACCTTATACGATCCATCCTGGAGGATTGTTTCCATCACATTTGGGTCGTCTCGGATATTCACCGAAAAGCTTCTATCAAAAGACGGTTTGGCGATGCAATAGTCGATATTGCCAGGAATTTCTCCTAGACAATTGAGGATGGTGGAGTGACCTGACTGAATCATATGCCACATACCAATTGTATTGAGTCTAATAGCCGCGTTGAGGGCAACCTCTTGGGCCATTAGATCAATAGGTAGCCATCCCATCATGACAAAGAGAGCCTTTGATGGGGTGGTGCGGAGAGCCCCCGTTATCAACAGAGCTGATGTGCGAAGGATTCCCTCAAAACGTTTGCGGTGTGAGTCCTTTTGTACAGACTTCCACCATACAAGTGCACCGTACAATAGTATGGGCTTGACTACCATGTCGAAGAGCCATTTGGTATTCTTGGGGTTTATGCCCCATGATTTGCCAATTGCTCTTTTACACGAGTATAAGGCCGCAGCCGCTTTTGATACTCTAGATTGAGTGTTCAAATGCCATGATAGTTTTGAATCTAGGATTACTCCCAGATATTTAGCACTATCCGATAACTTCAATTCTATCCCATTCAGTCGTGGGAGAGTGAAGGTGGGTATCTTGTACTTCTTAGTGAAGAGAACAAGTTCCGTTTTCGATGGATTAACACCAAGGCCACTGACGTTGCTCCATGTACTGAGTGTCCTGAGTGCAATCTCCATCCTTTGCGATAAAGTATCCAGATATTTGCCAGATACTACTACAGACACATCGTCTGCATATGCTATTACCTTAAATCCCATAGATCTAAGATCCATAAGAAGTGGGTTCAACGCTAGGTTCCACAGAAGTGGAGATAGAACTCCACCTTGTGGGGTACCGCGATTTGCCACTTTTGTGACATTTGCTGCTCCCATTTCGGAGATAATGATTCGCTGAGTCAGTAATCTCTTGATGAAAGCTGTTATTGGTTGGTTTATACCCAGACCAGTTAGGGCCGTTGTTATCGACCCAGGGTGAACATTGTTGAAAGCCCCCTCGATGTCCAAGAAGGCAACCAGTGTATATTCCCCTTGCGCTATTGTCTTTTCAATGTGACAAACTAGCGAATGTAATGCAGTCTCAACAGATTTTCCCTTCATGTAGGCATGTTGAGATGCTGATAAATGGTCAGGTTTGATATGTATTCTGAGATGCAGATCAATTATCCTTTCCAAAGTTTTGAGAAGAAAGGAGGATAGACTAATTGGTCTAAAATCCTTTGGCTTCGTGTGAGAGGTCTTTCCTCCTTTCGGAATGAAAACCACTGTGCACTTGGTCCAGGGTTCGGGTATATAAGACCATTTTAAACAGGCATCATATATCCGCGTTAGCCAAGGCATGAGATGGACAGCATTGTATTGCAAATCCGCAGGTATTATACCGTCAGGACCCGGTGATTTGTAGGGGTCGAAGCTGTTTATCGCCCAGTTGATTTTATCTTCATTTATGGATATTCCTGTATCAGCTGGGAGATCTGTAAACTGCATGTCAGTACCGTTTTCCGGAGATTGACAGCCTGGAAAGTGAGTGGCCATTAAAACTTCTAAGGTTTCTTGGCTACTGGTCGTCCAACTGCCACAAGGTTTCTGAATGAAACTTGGGACAGGAGGAGTAGATGATAAGATTTTGCGCAGACGACTGGTCTCAGAAGAACCTTCCACGCCGCTACAGAAGGTTTTCCAAGATTTGCGCTTTGCATTTCTTACCAGGTTCTTGAAACGATTAACCGAGGTCTTGTAAGAAATCCAGTTTCCTGTTTTCTTTGCCTCGTTAAACAGTCTGCGCGTCTCTTTTCGAGATTTCGCAATGTCCGCAGACCACCATGGGGGCCTGCATCTGCCTTTGTGCATATTCTGTTTACAAGACAGTGAAGTCGCGTGTTTGAAAGCTTGATTTATGGTTTCAACCGCGTTTTCTATGTCCGATCGGTTTTCGATGATCGGTACATCCTGGAGTGAACGTGAGATTAGCCCCATTTGCATTTCCCAATCTGTTCGTCTCCTGTTTATAAAGGGCTTTGGGGCCACTTTGTCAACTACGATTTCAAAATCGATGTACTGATGGTCAGAGAAAGAGCAGTCACTTGAGACTCTCCATCCCCTTATCCTATCATGATGCATAGAACTAACCAGCGTAATGTCGAGAACTTCCCTTCTGTTTGAAACAATAAAGGTCGGTTCGGATCCTGTATTTAAAATATCAAGATTATTGCTTAGAATGAAGTTAAAGATTGACTCACCTCTAGCGTTTATGTCCGAGCTTCCCCAGACAGTGTGATGGGCATTGGCATCAGCCCCCATAATGATCGGCATGCTTTTCGAGTTTGCCATCTCTATGGATCTGCAGACCAGGTTGTTCGGTGGCTGGTCGCTGTGGTCGTGAGCCATGTACGCCGAGATAACCAATATAGCACCTACACTGGTCTCCCATATGGCTGCTACGGTGTCTTCATCACTGAAATCAGAAAGAATGAAGATGTTGAGACTGCTTTTGGCTACTATACAGGATCGAATCTTACCAGATCCTTTTGCGTACAATAGCTTAAAGCTTTTCATGCCTAGTCCACTCACCCTTTCTTGGTGAATCCAGGGTTCCTGGACTAGGGCGAGCTCCTCCCCACTTACACCCATTCGGAGGAGCAGTGCAGCCGAGGCTGCTTTGGAGTGGTGGAGATTAATTTGGGTTACTCTCACCATCTCCTTTTTTGTCCTTACGCAACACTGTGACGTTGGCGTCCTCCTTGTCAGAGGCAAGGAGATCGTCCTCGTCAACTGACTCTTCCCCCTCCTTAACCAACTTAGAAGTTGATTGACTCAGCGAAAGGTCAGTCTCGTCGCAAGACATATCCGCAGCGGATTGGTCAGGATCGGGATCATCCTGTTCCAATAGTCCCTTGTCATCGCCTCGGTAGACACGGAGGAAGATCGACTCGAAGCCGTAGTAGACCTTCCCTTGTTTCTCGCGAAGCGGCGCCAAAGACTCCTGGTTCAGGATCACAACAATCCTTCTGGAGCTTCCTACAGGTTGAGAAACCCTGACGACCTTCCAATCTTGAGTTGGAAGATCCGGATTGCCAACCTGTAGAAGCTCCAGTATCGCTGCCTTTTTATGTGGTTCCGCAGGAATTATGGCGGTGGATCTAGGCCTTCGTGGGATCTCGTCCACAGAGACCACTTCCAGCTTAGCACCTTCCCACGGATCCTTTATCAGCTAGTAGCAAGAAAAAGTGTGGCATATTTTAGGGGAGGTAAGTGGGAAAATGAAAAATTAAAGCTATAAAGGAAATAATGGTGGCATAATGTGGAATTGTAATTATTTATACAATAAAATACAAATGTTGGGCTTTTATTGATGTTTCGGAGATTTCAATTTAACAAAAATGTTGATATATGGTATATCAAGGAAAAGGAAACTGTCTCTTTTCTAACTAGAACAGAACTAGAACAGAACTTGAACAGACACTAGAACAGAACTAGAACAGAACTAGAACAGAACTAGAACAGAACTAGAACAGAACTAGAACAGAACTAGAACAGAACTAGAACAGAACTAGAACAGAACTAGAACAGAACTAGAACAGAACTAGAACCGAACTTCGAACAGAACTAGAACAGAACTAGAACAGAACTAGAACAGAACTAGAACAGAACTAGAACAGAACTAGAACAGAACTAGAACAGAAACTCACAGAACCTAGAAACTAGAACAGAACTAGAACAGAACTAGAACAGAACTAGAACAGAACTAGAACCAGAACCTAGACAGAACTAGAACAGAACTAGAACAGAACTAGAACAGAACTGAACAGAACTAGAACAAACTAGAACAGAACTAGAACAGAACTAGAACAGAACTAGAACAGAACTAGAACAGAACTAGAACAGAACTAGAACAGAACTAGAACAGAAACTAGAACAGAACTAGAACAGAACTAGAACAGAACTAGAACAGAACTAGAACAGAACTAGAACAGAACTAGAACAGAACTAGAACAGAACTAGAACAGAACTAGAACAGAACTAGAACAGAACTAACAGAACTAGAACAGAACTGAACAAAAACTAGAAACAGAACTAGACAGAAACTAGAACAGAACTAGAACAGAACTAGAACAGAACTAGAACAGAACTAGAACAGAACTAGAACAGAACTAGAACAGAACTAGAACAGAACTAGAACAGAACAGAACAGAAATAGAACAGAACTAGAAACGAACTAGAACAGAACTAGAACAGAACTAGACATAGAAACTAGAACAGAACTAGAAAGAACTAGAACAGAACTAGAACAGAACTAGAACAGAACTAGAACAGAACTAGAACAGAACTAGAACATAACTAGAACAGAACTAGAACAGAACTAGAACAGAACTAGAACAGAACTAGAACAGAACTAGAACAGAACTAGAACAGAACTAGAACAGAACTAGAACAGAACTAGAACAGAACTAGAACAGAACTTGAACAGAACTAGAACAAACTAGAACAGAACTAGAACAGAACTAGAAGAGAACTAGAAGAGAACTAGAAGAGAACTAGAAGAGAACTAGAACAGAACTAGAACAGAAGTAGAACAGAACTAGAACAGAACTAGAACAGAACTAGAACAGAACTAGAACAGAACTAGAACAGAACTACAACAGAACTAGAACAGAACTAGAACAGAACTAGAACAGAACTAGAACTGAACTAGAACTGAACTAGAACTGAACTAGAACTGAACTAAAACTGAACTAGAACTGAACTAGAACTAAACTAGAACAAAACTAGAACTAAACTAAAACAAAACTAGAACAGAACTAGAACTGAACTAGAACTGAACTAGAACTGAACTAGAACTGAACTAGAACTGAACTAGAACTGAACTAGAACTGAACTAGAACTGAACTAGAACTGAACTAGAACTAAACTAGAACTGAACTAGAACTGAACTAGAACTGAACTAGAACTGAACTAGAACTGAACTAGAACTGAACTAGAACTGAACTAGAACTGAACTAGAACTGAACTAGAACTGAACTAGAACTAGAACTAGAACTGAACTAGAACTGATCTAGAACTGAACTAGAACTGAACTAGAACTGAACTAGAACTGAACTAGAACTGAACTAGAACTGAACTAGAACTGAACTAGAACTGAACTAGAACTGAACTAGAACTGAACTAGAACTGAACTAGAACTGAACTAGAACTGAACTAGAACTGAACTAGAACTGAACTAGAACTGAACTTGAACTGAACTAGAACTGAACCAGAACTGAACTAGAATTGAACTAGAACAAAGCTAGAACAGAACTAGAACAGAACTAGATCAGAACTAGAACAGAACTAGAACAGAACTAGAACAGAACTAGAACAGAACTAGAACAGAACTAGAACAGAACTAGAACAGAACTGGAACATAACTAGAACAGAACTAGAACAGAACAAGAACTAGAACTAAACTAGAACTCAACTAGAACTGAACTTGAACAGAGCTAGAACAGATTTGGAATAGAATTAGAATATTTAATTAAAGAAAGACTATTTAAATAAAAATTAATTAAAATATTTAATGTGGCCTACCTTTAGGCTGAAAAGAAAGAAAAAACAGAAAATTAAAAATTTTATTTTATAATTAAAAGTTTTAGCAAAAGTACAAACAAATAAAAAGCAATAAATGTTTATTAAAATAATAATTAAAATTTATAATTATTAACAGACAAAAGAAATTTTAATAAAAATTATAATTGAAAAATATAAATAAATAAAAATGTTTATTAAAAATCAAAATAGTGAAAAAAGTAAATAAATTTTGAATTAAAATTTGTAAAAAAAAATCTTTAATATACAAAATCTATAGCATATGTGAAGGCTTGTTATAAAAATGAAAAAATGTTGCCTGCTTTAAGGCTGGCAAAATAAAACATTTCTTTATATTTAAAGGAAAATGTTTACATTTTTTTGTTAAATTTAGTTTAAAATATATATATTTTTGTTGCTGACAACATGCTGGGTCGCTGTGTTAGTTATCAAGGATCCTGTGACAATATAGCAGACTATGCCAAGGTTTGTGAAAGAAAATTTAACTTTAATTGAATTGATGTTAACATGTTATAGCTACTAAGATAACAACAATAGAAAACTATGCTTATTTACTGATAAACTAACATAGTAAATAACAAAACTATACTGTGGGTATATGAAAGTGGAGCTAGAGAGTAAAATACTTTGATAGTATATGTAAGTAAGAAAGTTTTTTTAAGGATTTAGTTGGTCTAGTATATAAAAGGACTACGTTTTAAGCAAAATGTTTTAAAGTTTTTGTAAAGCTAGTAGTAGTTAATAGTAAACCCAGTTTATGGGTTCTGATAAAGCATATAAAGAGCTCAAATGATGTTTAAACAAAAATGTTTCTTAAAGGGATTTCCAGTATGTTTTAAAACATGCTTTGTCTTGATTTCATCTATGGTTTTGTAAACATTAATTTGAAAATTTCTTTCAAACATAATTGGACAACAGTTTTCCTGTTTTCTCTTAAACAATTTATTTATAACCATAAATCTTTGTCAAAAGTAACTCAAAAGGAAAATTTAAAAAATGTTTTAAAAAGGATTCATCTACTAGCTTTTAACCTCAAACAATATAAATGTAAGTTTCCTTAGACCAACCAACAAACACTTGACCTTAAATAAAATTGACAAAACTATCAGGAGTAAACTAAAATTTCCTTTTTACCACTTGTAACAGGCCAACATGAAGATATTTTATTAGACCCTAAAACTTATTTACTCTATAATTAAGCTGCTAACATTCATAAATAACAAAAAGGGGCCTTAAAAGAGAGAGAGTTGGGGTATAACCCTTAACCCCTGCCAAATATTTGCTCTTTATTAGACAACTTTTACCAAGAAATCTTAATATAGCAAAAGGTTTCCCAAGACCACAAGTAATTGTTTTGTTTGCTCTACTACAACAACAACAACAATAATAATAATTACAACAACATTGCCTAAATGTTCTTAAAGATTTTTTGTACATAAACTTTTGTTTCTATACATATTTTGCATATGTTGCCTTCAACAAATTGCAATTTTGCTTTAGTTTTCTTATTTTAGCCTTAATGTATGCTATAGTTTTCCTAATGAGTTTCTAATAGCCTAAAAGCAAACTATACTAAACTATTCAAACAACTAAGGCTCTCAAAATGTTATTAAACTCTTTATAAAACCTAAAAAATCTAGTTTATACAAAACTTAATTAAAACTTTTCCTCTCTTTCTCTCTCTCTTCTACTCTTTCCTTAGATCTACACCGATTGGGCTAATTACTATTTGGAGCGCAGTAAATCTAAAAAGAAGGTTACTGATCTCTCCTCAGACTGTAGAGATGGTCTGCTATTGGCTGAAGTCATAGAGGCAGTAACCTCTTTTAAGGTGCCCGATCTGCATAAGAAGCCCAAAAATCAACAACAAATGGTAAGTGATTTTTAACAAATTAATTTAAATGTACACAGAAAAAACTGAAAAACGATTTCAATTACCAAAACCTCGTTTTCAATTATTTTATTTATTGAAGTTCAACCTATAACAAAAATTGTATATTCAATTACTACTTATAATTGATTTCGTATAAAAAATTTTTATTTTTTTATATTTTTGTTGTTGTTAAATACGTATTTGATTATACATTTTTATAATTCAAATACAAAATGAATCGAACCCTTTTAAAAAATTCGATTAATCGTTTAATTGAAAATTTTTTAAAATTAATTTTTTCTGTGTATGTATGTGTCTTAAACCACCAAAAAAACAAACTTTTTAAACAAAACCATAAACTTACAAACAAAGCAGGAGAGAGAGAGATTAACAAAGAACTCGAGCAAAAGATTTTAAATTTAATTAAAAACCACGCAGAAAAACCCACAACACAAAAACAAACAAACATACATACGTATGTACATACGTACGTACTCACTCACACAAGCCTTAAAAGAAAAGTCATTAATAATTTTTTGTTGCAACGTGAGAAAATGTATGATAAAGAAAATTGAAAAGAGTTCTAAGAAATACACTACATAACAAAACAAATTACATGTTTTCAGCCACAAAATTGGATTTCACTTTAAACTTCAATTTTAAAGCCAAAAAACTCAATTCAGCTAAGAAAAAATTGATAAAACATAAATTCAGCTAAGCTTAAAAGCTAAATTACTGACCCAACCAGCTTTTTGATAGCAAAAATTGCAATTCAGCTAAGCTGAATAGTAAGCTTATAAACAATTTTCAAAAGAATAAACAAATTTGATAAGAAATTTCCTAATTCAGCTTAGAAAAAAGTGACAAATTTTAAATTCAGCTGAGCTGAATAGTTAAATTTGTGAACTAAACGATTTTTCCTACAAAATTTCTAATTCAGCTAAAGAAATAGCAAATTCAGCTAAGCTGAATTGGGTATTTATAAAATTTTTATGTAGAAATGGCAAGAAAATTCAAATTTTGGGAAAGAATTTGAAATTCAGCTAAGAAAATAAGCAATTCAGCTCAGCTGAATATGATTTTTCTGCATTATTTGCAACAAATTCATTAGGAAAATTAAAATATAAAAATAAATTTTGCAATTCAGCTAAAGATAATTTGCTTAAACTACAATTCAGCTAAGCTGAATAGCTAAAAAAAAGTAATTCAGCTAATAAAATAAGCAATTCAGCTTAGCTGAATATGATTTCTCTACATTATTTGCAGCAAATTGATAAGAAAAGTTCACCTTTAAAGGAAATTTGGAAATTCAGCTAAAGAACATTTTTAAAAACTTCAATTTAACTAAGCTGAATGGCTAAAAAAGTAATTCAGCTAAGAAAATAATCCATTCAGCTCAGCAGAATATGAATTTTTAAAGTTATTTATATAAAATTTAATAAGAAAAGTTCTTTATTAAAGAGAATTGTGTAATTCAGCTAAAGAACATTTGCTAAAACTTCAATTCAGCTCAGCTGAATAGCTAAAATCGTTATTCAGCTAATAAAATGAGCAATTCAGCTCAGCTGAATATGATTGTGCTTAATTATTTTAATCAAATTCATAAGAAAGATTCACTTTTAAAAGAAATTTTAAAATTCATCTGATGAAAATTTGTTAAAACTTCAATTTAGTTAAGCTGAATGGCTAAAAAAGTAATTCAGCTAAGAAAATTTCAATTCAGCCCAGCTGAATATGACTTTTCTATGTTATTTGCATCAAATTTAAAAGAAATTTTGTAATTCAACTAAAGAAAACTTGCGAAAACTTCAAGTCAGCTATGTAGCTGAATGGCAAAAAAAGTAATTCAGCTAAGTAAATAAGCAATTTAGTTCAGCTGAATATGAATTTTAAACATAATTTTAAGCAAATTGAAATTTTGTAAAGAAAACTTATAATTCAGCTAAGAAAAAACGCTTCTTTTTTGTAAATTGCCAATTCAGCTAAGAAGAATTAACTATCTTAAAGAGATTTATACAAAAAAATGCTAAAATAATTTGAATTGCTAAAAACCAAACAATTCAGCTAAAGAAATTTTAGCTGAATTGATAATTTAATAGCTGAATAATGAAAATAAATTCAGAAATTTATTAATTAAGCCAAAAATTTGTAATTCAGCTTAGCTGAATTGGCTATTTTAGGGAGATTTACACAAAAAAGCTAAAATAATGGAAATAACAAAGAAAACTAGGAATTCAGCTAAAGAAAACTTAGCTGAATTGAAGATTTAACAGCTGAATAGTAAAAATAAGTTAATAAATTTGTTTATTTAGGCAAACATTTACAATTCAGCTAAAGAAAATTTTGCTGAATTGAGTAATTAACAGCTAAATAATGAAAATAAGTTTAGAAATTCAGCTTAGCTGAATTAAGTTTTTCTCAGCTGAATAAAGAAAATTTTCTTAAAATATAACATTTCTCTTAAAATTCTGTTCAAATTTTTTTTCAATAGCTGTTTTTAAAGTCGTTTTGGTAGTTTTACTTATTTTTTTTTTGCAATTTGTGTTGTTTATATCACCTTTTTAAAGCGTTATGTGTAAGAAAAAGCAAAAAATACCAATGAGTCAACCGGGTAAAACAAAAAGTGTTTGTTTTTTTATTTTCCACGGAAAACTCTTTAATTGTTTTTCTTTATATATGTGTAGACAGGAAAAATGAGCACATACACATGCCCACACATTTAAAAAGAAAAATACGTAACGTGAAAATATGTATTTTTTTATGGCAAGAAAAAAATTACACACGCGACTAAAAAGTAGACGTCATCAAAGTTGATGAGAATTCGTACGTATGTACTTTGCTTGATATAGTTCTGTTATATGAAGGCATTTTATTTGTCATTCGTTTGTGATTTTTTTTTTTTTTTGTGCTTTTTTCAACTACTACTGCTGCTGCTGCTGACAATAATGACGATTATGTTGTTGATGAGGTATGATGATGTTACTGCTGTTGTTGATGATGATTTCATATGTTGATGAAAATGCTGATTTTTTGCCATTTTCTTTATTTTTTTTGTTACTATTATACCAGCCACTTCATCAAGTCCTTAAAAAAAACTGACATCATATACTATAAAGCAAAACAATTGTATAGCATATTTGTAGGAGTTTGTATTAAAAGAAAATCATTAAAACCAGGTTGTTAGAACCAAAGCTGTGGAAATTATTTTAGTTGTTGTTGTTTTTTCTACGGCAACTGAAGAGCAAATGACTGTGGTTGCTTTTGTTACGGGGAGACTATTGTTTTACCTTAGTTAGGGATTGTATATTTGGGGATATTATTTAAAATTTAATTGAGTTTGTAAAGGATATAATAGGAAAGGTAAAGGATAGGAATGATAGGAAAGATGGATTGGTATGCATTTTGTTAGAGTAAATAAATTTGTTAAAATGAGAGAAAATTAATTAAAAATATGAAATATTTTTTTATGGAAATAAAACACCACAATTTTAGAAGGGATACAGATAAGGAAAAGTATATTCAGCTTAGCTGAATTAGATAGTTTTGCCAAAATTAACATATATTTTAACTTTTTACCACAATTCAGCTACTAAAATTCTAATTCAGCTAAACTTTTATTCAGCTGAATTGTAATTTCTCATTCAGAATTACACTAAAAACTATAATTTTGTTTAAACTCTTTGAAAAATAGCTATTCAGCTAAAGATTTACAAAAATAACTCAAATGTTCTTAGCTGAATTGTATATTTTCTTTGTAAAAATAACTTTTTTCAATATATTTTCCATATTCAGCTGCTAAATTTTAAATTCAGCTTAGCTGAATTAGATAATTTAGCCTAAATTAACAAATATTTTAAATAATTTCCACAATTCAGCTATTAAAATTTCAATTCAGCTAAAGTTTTCTTCAGTTTTCTTCTCTTTCAAGATTAAACTAAAAAAGCTTATTTTGTCTAAATACTTCGAAATATAACAATTAAGCTAATAAATTTCAAATTTCTCACTCAGAATTCCACTAAAAACTATAACTCTCTGAAAAATAGCTATGCAGCTAAAGATTTACAAAAATAATTCAAGTGTTCTTGGCTGAATTGTATATTTTCTTTGTAAAAATAACTTTTTTCAATATATTTTCCATATTCAGCTGTTAAAATTGCTATTCAGCTACTAAAATTGCTATTCAGCTTAGCTGAATTAGATAATTTAGCCTAAATTAACAAATATTTTGAATTATTTCCACAATTCAGCTATTAGAATTTCAATTCAGCTACTAAAATTTCAATTCAGCTAAAGTTTTTATCAATTTTCGTAAATTTTTCTTAGCTGAATTAGTCATTTTCTTCACAAAATTCACTTTTTCCACATATTTTCCATATTCAGCAGCTAAAGTAGCAATTCAGCTAAGCTGAATTAGAATTTTTGCTTAAATTAATATAAATTGTAACTTATTTCTACAATTCAGCTGCTAAAATTTCAATTCAGCTAAGTTTTACTCAGCTGAATAGTAGTTTCTCCTTTAGAATTGTACTACAAAAGCTTATTTTGTCTTAAATAGCTATGCAGCTGGAAGTTTTTTAAAATAAACCAATTTTTCTTCGCTGAATTATATATTTTCTTTATAGAAATTACTTTTTTCAACATATTTTCTATATTCAGCTGCTATAGTCACAATTCAGCTAAGCTGAATTAGATAATTTTATCTAAATTATTATCAATTTCAACTTGTTTTCATAATTCAGCTGTTAAAATTTCAATACAGCTAGGTTTGTGTCAGCTGAATAGTAGTATTATTACTGTAAATGCATATTTTGTTAAAAAACTTAAAAAAATAGCTATTCAGCTAAAAATTTCTTAGCTGAATTATATATTTTCTTTATAAAATTAACTTTTTTCAACATATTTCCTATAATCAGCTTCTAAAGTTTGAATTCAGCTAAATTTTGTTAAATGTTACTTCAGCTGAATTATACATTTTCTTTAGAAAATTAAAATTTTTCACAAATTTTCTATATTCAGCTGCTAAAACTGCAATTCAGCTAAGCTGAAAGCTCATTTTTGTAGCTGAATTGTAAATTTTTTAGTTTAATACTAAGTTTTCATAAAATTCTATGAAAAAACTCAATTCAGCTAAGCTGAATTAGCAATTTACTTCAGCTGTTCAGGTAGAGTTCCATATAAAATTGTATTTTTCAACTTATTTCCACTATTCAGCTATTAATTTCACAATTCAGCTAAGCTGAATATAAAAATTTCTAAATTTTTTGAATACTTAACTTAATCATAAAACTTATTGAAACAAGTTAAAAACATAAATAAAGACACAAAAAGCTTTTTTTTTTATTTTCCTCAAATCAAATAAAGAAACTTTTTAATAAACTTGAAAAAAAAAAATCTCCAACTTTAACAACAAGTTATCTAATGAATAACACGATAGAGTAACGCCAACATCAAACAAACACTTTTTTAACTCCAGGTTACGCTTAAAAACATTGAACAGCAAAACTGCAGTTTGCTGGAAATAAATGTTTTTCTGTATGCGATTTGTTTTTTCGCCGGCTTCCCTGAAGTGTTTCAGAAAAAAACCGAACAACTTTTATTTTAACTCAGATATAAAAAAAAAAAACAACCAGCGAAACGTAAAAGTGTTCAAAGTCAACTTTAGCAGAAAAAAAGGAAGTTACAAAAGACTTTTTCAAAAGAAACACTAAAAAAAATTTCTGTCATGCTATTCAAATGTTGATTTAAAACTAGAGTTAAATTTTTTCCTATTTTTCTCTTTAGTTTTTGTGTCTCCTTTTTTTCTATCGATAAGAAGTGGGACGTTAAAAAGTTTTCTTTTTTTTTCTCCAATTTTTTTAAAGAATTTACTTTGTCCTTTACTTTAGCTTTATGCATGTTAGTTAGGAAACAGTTATGTTTATATAACCCAGGTTTTCTTTTAGGAATGAGGGGTAAGCTTGGTAAGAGAATTAGATTGAAATGTTGTTTTTATAGCGGGTTACGATTAAAAATGGTGGAAAAATTACAAATGCCAGGAAACGGAAATATTTGGTTTTGATGTTGTGTATGTGGAAAAATAATTTGTTGGCATAAGGTTTAAATCAGCAATAGCACAGGACATGTTATGAGTTATATCCTGTTTTAAGGGAAACAATAACGAGTTTAAAAAGGAGAAAACAAGAAAACAATTATTAAAGAAAAATGAAAAATATGGCGAGGTCAATTCTAGTTCAGTTCTAGTTCTTTTATAGATCAACTCTAGTTCAGTTCTAGATCAGTTCTAGTTCAGTTCTAGTTCAGTTCTAGTTCAGTTCTAGTTCTGTTCTAGTTCTGTTCTAGTTCTGTTCTAGTTCTGTTCTAGTTCTGTTCTAGTTCTGTTCTAGTTCTGTTCTAGTTCTGTTCTAGTTCTGTTCTAGTTCTGTTCAAGTTCTGTTCTAGTTCTGTTCTAGTTCTGTTCTAGTTCTGTTCTAGTTTTGTTATAGTTCTGTTCTAGTTCTGTTCTAGTTCTGTTCTAGTTCTGTTCTAGTTCTGTTCTAGTTCTGTTCTAGTTCTGTTCTAGTTCTGTACTAGTTCTGTTCTAGTTCTGTTCTAGTTCTGTTCTAGTTCTGTTCTAGTTCTGTTCTAGTTTTCTGTTCTAGTTCTGTTCTAGTTCTGTTCTAGTTCTGTTCTAGTTCTGTTCTAGTTCTGTTCTAGTTCTGTTCTAGTTCTGTTCTAGTTCTGTTCTAGTTCTGTTCTAGTTCTGTTCTAGTTCTGTTCTAGTTCTGTTCTAGTTCTGTTCTAGTTCTGTTCTAGTTCTGTTCTAGTTCTGTTCTAGTTCTGTTCTAGTTCTGTTCTAGTTCTGTTCTAGTTCTGTTCTAGTTCTGTTCTAGTTCTGTTCTAGTTCTGTTCTAGTTCTGTTCTAGTTCTGTTCTAGTTCTGTTCTAGTTCTGTTCTAGTTCTGTTCTAGTTCTGTTCTAGTTCTGTTCTAGTTTTGTTCTAGTTCTGTTTAGTTCTGTTCTAGTTCTGTTCTAGTTCTGTTCTAGTTCTGTTCTAGTTCTGTTCTGTTCTAGTTCTAGTACTGTTCTAGTTCTGTTCTAGTTCTGTTCTAGTTCTGTTCTAGTTCTGTTCTACTTCTGTTCTAGTTCTGTTCTAGTTCTGTTCTAGTTCTGTTCTAGTTCTGTTCTAGTTCTGTTCTAGTTCTGTTCTAGTTCTGTTCTAGTTCTGTTCTAGTTCTGTTCTAGTTCTGTTCTAGTTCTGTTCTAGTTCTGTTCTAGTTCTAGTTCTGTTCTAGTTCTGTTCTAGTTCTGTTCTAGTTCTGTTCTAGTTCTGTTCTAGTTCTGTTCTAGTTCTGTTCTAGTTCTGTTCTAGTTCTGTTCTAGTTCTGTTCTAGTTCTGTTCTAGTTCTGTTTCTAGTTCTGTTCTAGTTCTGTTCTAGTTCTGTTCTAGTTCTGTTCTAGTTCTGTTCTAGTTCTGTTCTAGTTCTGTTCTAGTTCTGTTCTAGTTCTGTTCTAGTTCTGTTCTAGTTCTGTTCTAGTTCTGTTCTAGTTCTAGTTCTAGTTCTGTTCTAGTTCTGTTCTAGTTCTAGTTCTAGTTCTGTTCTAGTTCTGTTCTAGTTTCTGTTCTAGTTCTGTTCTAGTTCTGTTCTAGTTCTGTTCTAGTTCTGTTCTAGTTCTGTTCTAGTTCTGTTCTAGTTCTGTTCTAGTTCTGTTCTAGTTCTGGTCTAGTTCTGTTCTAGTTCTGTTCTAGTTCTGTTTCTAGTTCTGTTCTAGTTCTGTTCTAGTTCTGTTCTAGTTCTGTTCTAGTTCTGTCTAGTTCTGTTCTAGTTCTGTTCTAGTTCTGTTCTAGTTCTGTTCTAGTTCTGTTCTAGTTCTGGTTTCTAGTTCTGTTCTAGTTCTGTTCTAGTTCTGTTCTAGTTCTGTTCTAGTTCTGTTCTAGTTCTGTTCTAGTTCTGTTCTAGTTCTGTTCTAGTTCTGTTCTAGTTCTGTTCTAGTTCTGTTCTAGTTCTGTTCTAGTTCGTTTAGTTCTGTTCTAGTTTCTGTTCTAGTTCTGTTCTAGTTCTGTTCTAGTTCTGTTCTAGTTCTTCTAGTTCTGTTCTAGTTCTGTTCTAGTTCTGTTCTAGTTCTGTTCTAGTTCTGTTCTAGTTCTGTTCTAGTTCTGTTCTAGTTCTGTTCTAGTTCTGTTCTAGTTCTGTTCTGTTCTGTTCTAGTTCTGTTCTAGTTCTGTTCTAGTTCTGTTCTAGTTCTGTTCTAGTTCTGTTCTAGTTCTGTTCTAGTTCTGTTCTAGTTCTGTTCTAGTTCTGTTCTAGTTCTGTTCTAGTTCTGTTCTAGTTCTGTTCTAGTTCTGTTCTAGTTCTGTTCTAGTTCTGTTCTAGTTCTGTTCTAGTTCTGTTCTATTCTGTTCTAGTTCTGTTCTAGTTCTGTTCTAGTTCTGTTTCTAGTTCTGTCTAGTTCTGTTCTAGTTCTGTTCTAGTTCTGTTCTAGTTCTGTTCTAGTTCTGTATCTAGTTCTGTTCTAGTTCTGTTCTAGTTCTGTTCTAGTTCTGTTCTAGTTCTGTTCTAGTTCTGTTCTAGTTCTGTTCTAGTTCTGTTCTAGTTCTGTTCTAGTTCTGTTCTAGTTCTGTTCTAGTTCTGTTCTAGTTCTGTTCTAGTTCTGTTCTAGTTCTGTTCTAGTTCTGTTCTAGTTTCTGTTCTAGTTCTGTTCTAGTTCTGTTCTAGTTCTGTTCTAGTTCTGTTCTAGTTCTGTTCTAGTTCTGTTCTAGTTCTGTTCTAGTTCTGTTCTAGTTCGTTCTAGTTCTGTTCTAGTTCTGTTCTAGTTCTGTTCTAGTTCTGTGTCTAGTTCTGTTCTAGTTCTGTTCTAGTTCTGTTCTAGTTCTGTTCTAGTTCTGTTCTAGTTCTGTCTAGTTCTGTTCTAGTTCTGTTCTAGTTCTGTTCTAGTTCTGTTCTAGTTCTGTTCTAGTTCTGTTCTAGTTCTGTTCTAGTTCTGTTCTAGTTCTGTTCTAGTTCTGTTCTAGTTCTGTTCTAGTTCTGTTCTAGTTCTGTTCTAGTTCTGTTCTAGTTCTGTTCTAGTTCTGTTCTAGTTCTGTTCTAGTTCTGTTCTAGTTCTGTTCTAGTTCTGTTCTAGTTCTGTTCTAGTTCTGTTCTAGTTCTGTACTAGTTCTGTTCTAGTTCTGTTCTAGTTCTGTTCTAGTTCTGTTCTAGTTCTGTTCTAGTTCTGTTCTAGTTCTGTTCTAGTTCTGTTCTAGTTCTGTTCTAGTTCTGTTCTAGTTCTGTTCTAGTTCTGTTCTAGTTCTGTTCTAGTTCTGTTCTAGTTCTGTTCTAGTTCTGTTCTAGTTCTGTTCTAGTTCTGTTCTAGTTCTGTTCTAGTTCTGTTCTAGTTCTGTTCTAGTTCTGTTTAGTTCTGTTCTAGTTCTGTTCTAGTTCTGTTCTAGTTCTGTTCTAGTTCTGTTCTAGTTCTGTTCTAGTTCTGTTCTAGTTCTGTTCTAGTTCTGTTCTAGTTCTGTTCTAGTTCTGTTCTAGTTCTGTTCTAGTTCTGTTCTAGTTCTGTTCTAGTTCTGTTCTAGTTCTGTTCTAGTTCTGTTCTAGCTGTTCTAGTTCTGTTCTAGTCTGTTCTAGTTCTGTTCTAGTTCTGTTCTAGTTCTGTTCTAGTTCTGTTCTAGTTCTGTTCTAGTTCTGTTCTAGTTCTGTTCTAGTTCTGTTCTAGTTCTGTTCTAGTTCTGTTCTAGTTCTGTTCTAGTTGTGTTCTAGTTCTGTTCTAGTTCTGTTCTAGTTCTGTTCTAGTTCTGTTCTAGTTCTGTTCTAGTTCTGTTCTAGTTCTGTTCTAGTTCTGTTCTAGTTCTGTTCTAGTTCTGTTCTAGTTCTGTTCTAGTTCTGTTCTAGTTCTGTTCTAGTTCTGTTCTAGTTCTGTTCTAGTTCTGTTCTAGTTCTGTTCTAGTTCTGTTCTAGTTCTGTTCTAGTTCTGTTCTAGTTCTGTTTCTAGTTCTGTTTTAGTTCTGTTCTAGTTCTTTTTTAGTTCTGTTTTAGTTCTGTTTTAGTTCTGTTCTAGTTCTGTTCTAGTTCTGTTCTAGTTCTGTTCTAGTTCTGTTCGTTCTGTTCTAGTTCTGTTCTAGTTCTGTTCTAGTTCTGTTCTAGTTCTGTTCTAGTTCTGTTCTAGTTCTGTTCTAGTTCTTTCTAGTTCTGTTCTAGTTCTGTTCTAATTCTGTTCTAGTTCTGTTCTAGTTCTGTTCTAGTTCTGTTCTAGTTCTGTTCTAGTTCTGTTCTAGTTCTGTTCTAGTTCTGTTCTAGTTCTGTTCTAGTTCTGTTCTAGTTCTGTTCTAGTTCTGTTCTAGTTCTGTTCTAGTTCTGTTCTAGTTCTGTTCTAGTCTTTCTAGTTCAGTTCTAGTTCAGTTCTAGTTCTGTTCTAGTTCTGTTCTAGTTCAGTTCAGTTCTAGTTCAGTTCTAGTTCAGTTCTAGTTCAGTTCTAATTCAGTTCTAGTTCAGTTCTAGTTCAGTTCTAGTTCAGTTCTAGTTCAGTTCTAGTTCAGTTCTAGTTCAGTTCTAGTTCAGTTCTAGTTCAGTTCTAGTTCCGTTCTAGTTCAGTTCTTGTTTCAGTTCTAGTACAAATTCTAAGAATAAATTCTTATATTTATAATTTTAAATTAACACTCACGATTAAATAAAAAATAAAAGCCTAGTTAAAACAAAATTTCAAGATGAACAGCCGATTTGATTTGACTAGTCTAGTCTGCTTGCTACGTGATGCCCAATATGATTCAGTAGACATAATATGGTAATCGAAAACTATTTAAACACGTAGCAAAATATACTGCAGTATCAGGCAAAAATTAGGAATATATGTAAGTATTTTTGGCTATTTTTTGTTTGTTTGTGCAGTGTTGGCTTTTTAATAAAGAGAATGAAAAATGAAGTAAACATTCACAAGGACTAGAAAAATGTTTACTAAGAAAATAATATATATTTCTTTTTGTATATAACAAAGAGGCTCAAGTTCATTATCAATATTAAGCAAAATTCTTTAGCACACATGCTGGCAGGATTGCAATGTTGTATCCTAAAAAAAGCCTTAGGAAGGGAGAGAAAAATATGTAAAAAATAAAATATTTTATTACATTTATATAGAAAGGATAAGGTTTTGCATACAAAATTTTCTTTTCTGCAGACTTTTTTATAGGTATGAATATTATCAAAATTAACTATATTTTCTTAGGAAAAAAACATTGCTATTTTGTTTAAGTTAAGTTAAGCTTACTTTATTTTCTAGCTTTTCCTACATTTTCCCTGTTAAGTCTCTACGTGCTTTCAGCATTTCTAACGTAGTTTCATAAAATTTCTGTTACGTGTGCGAACTACTGAAAAACGTGTCAAAAAGATGTCATTGCGTTTTTTTGTATTTTTTGGCAAATTGTTAAAAATGTGCTGAAATTTAAGTAGACAGACGGACGAATGGCATTCTAGTGCTAACACGTAATAAAACAGAAAGTTTTTAATTCTATTTTCATAATTTGTTTTTAAATGAAAATAAATAAAAAATAACTGAAAAATTTAAACAATAAAAGTTAAAAGTATTTATGTTACTTTTCCTCTTAAGGGAAATATTATACAATACTATATGGCTTTAACTTTTCCAGACCTTTTCTTTGTTACTTTATTTTTGTTTAAACAATAGTTGAACGAAAAAACAATAGAATTGAGAACAAGTAAAGATAACAACAATAATTTGAAATAAAAAATAGAATAAAACAAGTTTCCTCTCTCTCTCTCTCTCTTGTCCTCTAAAAGGAAGGAAAAACATTTTCTTCAAATGCACAAAGAATATCCTTTTTTAAACCCCTTTTTTCATATACAGCTTAGCTGAATTGTTGCTATTTAGCTTAAAAACTAATTTATATGAAAAATATACAACAAACAAACAGTTTTCTAACAATTCAGCCTAGCTGAATTACATTTCCTATACGAATTTCTTTGAAAAAAGTTCATAACATTACAGTCTGCTAAATTTTAAAGCTATTCAGCTACTTAAACCCCAATTCAGCTAAGCTAGATTAAATATTTGTAACAAAAAAAGGATTAAATTAATATTTTTTACAATTCAGCTAGCTGAATATAAATTTAAGCTATTCAGCTACTTGCAGCTTATAAAAACTAATAAAATTTTTAATATTTTAGAGATTTTCAGCGTTTTATGGCGATTTTCAGCAATTCAGCTAGCTGAATTCTTAATTTAAAGTGAATTTTTACTAAAATCTTACAGCGAGAGCAAAAATATTTCTTTATAGTCAAGCTGAATTCATAAGAAATGCCATTCAGCTAATTAAATTTCAAAATAATTGATATTTGTTACGAAATATTTAAAGAAAAGTCATATTCAGCTAAGCTGAATTCTATAAAAATATAATTCAGCTAACAAAATTTAATAAAAACTTAAAAATACTGATTAACTTCATAGAAAATTGCAATTCAGCTGAGCTGAATTCAATATTTAAACAATTCAGCTAACAGAATTATACCAAAAATTCTCTTACAGTTTGAGTATAATACAAAAAATGATATTCAGCTGGGCTGAATTCATTAAAAAGGCCATTCAGCTAACAAAATTCTACTAAAAAGAAACTAATAGTTAAAAACTATCACAAAAAGTGCTATTCAGCTAAGCTTAATTCTATAGAAATGCAATTCAGCTAACAGAACTTAACAAGAACTTAAAAATACTGCTTACATTCATAAAAAAATGCAATTCAGCTGAGCTAAATTCAATATTTAATCAATTCAGCTAACAGAAACTTAAAAATAATGCTTATGTTCATAGAAAAATGCAATTCAGCTGAGCTGAATTCAATCTTTAAATAATTCAGCTAACAAAATTATACTAAAACAATTCAAATACTTAACAGAAGTACCATTCAGCTGAGCCGAATTTAATATAAATACAATTCAGCTACCAAAATTTAACAAAAATATATAATTATGAGTAAAAAACATAGGAAAATGCAATTCAGCTAAGCTGAATTTAATATTTCAACAATTCAGCTAATTAAATTTCCATAACACTGAGTTTTCTGTTGAAATATATAACAAAAAGTGCTATTCAGCTAAGCTGAATTCTATAAAAATATAATTCAGTTAACAAAATTTGATGAAAATTTAAAACTACTGCTTATATTTATAGAAAAATGCAATTCAGCTGAGCTGAATTAGACATTTAAACAATTCAGCTAAAAAATGTTTCCTAAAAATAAGCTTTCAGTTTAAATATATTATTAAAATTGCTATTCAGCTAAGCTGAATTACAATTCCGTAATCAAATTTGTAAGAAAATTTAAAAATGTAGTATTAATGCCACAAAAAATGCAATTCAGCTGAGCTGAATTTAATATTTTAGCAATTCAGCTAAAGAAATTTTGCAAAAAAATGCTCTTACAGTATAAGTATATTACATAAAATGCTATTCAGCTAAGCTGAATTACTTAAAAATGCAATTCAGCTAACAAAATGTAATGAAAACATAAAAATATCGTTTTAGTAACAAGAATAAATCAATTCAGCTGAGCTGAATTAAATATTTCAGCAATTCAGCTAACAAAAATCAGTTGAAACGTTTAGTAATGTGTTAAAATTGCTATTCAGCTGAGCTGAATTAAAGAAAATTCAAATTCAGCTACATGAATTTTACAAAATATATGTTTACGGTTAAAATACGTCTTAAAAATGCCTATTTAGCTTAGCTGAATTCCTTTAAAATGCAATTCAGCTGATCAAATTTAGTTTTAAAGTAAAAATATTCATAAATCCTATTCAGCTGAGTTATCTTAAGGAAAACTTGAATTCAGCTAAGCTGAATTTAAAAAATCTTAAAATTTTATAACAAAAATCCCATAAAAACTTAATGATTATTTGCTCTAATAACCTAAACATTTAGCTGAATTTACTTTTAAGCCGCTGAATTAGCTTTTATATAGCTGAATTAACTAAATTAACCGGTATTTGAACAATTTCTTTGATCATGAAGTAATTTAAGGAAAAATTTACAGATTTATTTGTTTAATAAGGCAACACATTAGTTTTAATATTGCTTTACACTGCAAATGAGATGCCTTCTCATTTTGAAAACATTTTTGTAATAAATTTTCACAAAATTAACCGCAGACATCATTACTGTCGCTGTTTTTTTGATCAACTTTAAATGTGAATGCATTTCGCTCTAGTGAATTAAGCCGTTTAACTACTTAAACAATTGAAATGAACTCTACTCTGCACTGAGACTTTTGCTTGTGCTCCACGAAATCACAGAAAACAAAACAAAAAACCAAATCCCCCAAAACAATTGTTAATCGTTAGTAATTTGTTATAAAACTCCAGCATAAAGTTTAACTCTCTAACTTACAACAGCCCAGCAGTTAAAGGGCGAAAAGGGACTTTCACAGGTCACGTAACTTTTGTTAAAAATGCACCAAATAAAAATGTCAACTTAAGCTAAAAAGCCTCAATCAATTTTACTAATACCAAACAAATGTTAGCAGTAAAAGTTACAGGACCCTTACTCTCTCCCTCTCTACCCGGTATAAAATTTTTCTCTCTTTTTTTTTGCCTTATTTCACCATTAAGTATGCATAAATTATGCACTGGTTGGTAATTATTCTTAAATGCACTCACTTATGCATTGAACGGAAACGGAAATAGATTCTGGTTAGAGTTTTACTGGGTGGTATTATTATGTTCAAGCCAGTCAGCAGCTGAAGAAAGGCTGCGGAATTTCTGCAGTAAGTATTTATAATTTTTGTTGGTTTCCAATAAAATGCAAAAGGTTTCAAACATAAATCTTGTTTTTTTCTGGTTATACCATAGTCTCGGTTAAATAAGGAAACTTTAGGTTATTCAATTTGTTTTGCCAGTATTGGTAAGCTATAAAATAACAGGTGCTAGTGAAGGTTATAAAATATTTTAAAACTTTAACTTAAAGGATAAAAGTAAATTTTTCAGAAAATTTCTTAATTAACTTAAGTAATGTTATATTCACAGACATTTTACAAGTCCTCAGTTTTAGTTCAGTTCTAGTTCGGTTCTAGTTCTGTTCTAGTTCTGTTCTAGTTCTGTTCTAGTTCTAGTTCTGTTCTAGTTCTGTTCTAGTTCTGTTCTAGTTCTGTTCTAGTTCTGTTCTAGTTTCTAGTTCTGTTCTAGTTCTGTTCTAGTTCTGTTCTAGTTCTGTTCTAGTTCTGTTCTAGTTCTGTTCTAGTTCTGTTCTAGTTCTGTTCTGGTTCTGTTCTAGTTCTGTTCTAGTTCTGTTCTAGTTCTGTTCTAGTTCTGTTCTAGTTCTGTTCTAGTTCTGTTCTAGTTCTGTTCTAGTTCCGTTCTAGTTCTGTTCTAGTTTTTGTTCTAATTTTGTTCTAGTTTGTTCTATTTCTGTTCTAGTTCTGTTCTAGTTCTGTTCTAGTTCTGTTCTAGTTCTGTTCTAGTTCTGTTCTAGTTCTGTTCTAATTCTGTTCTAGTTCTGTTCTAGTTCTTTTCTAGTTCTGTTCTAGTTCTGTTCTAGTTCTGTTCTAGTTCTGTTCTAGTTCTGTTCTAGTTCTGTTCTAGTTCTGTTCCAGTTCTGTTCTAGTTCTGTTCTAGTTCTTTTCTAGTTCTGTTCTAGTTCTGTTCTAGTTCTGTTCTAGTTCTGTTCTAGTTCTGTTCTAGTTCTGTTCTAGTTCTGTTCTAGTTTTGTTCTAGTTCTGTTCTAGTTCTGTTCTAGTTCTGTTCTAGTTCTGTTCTAGTTCTGTTCTAGTTCTGTTATAGTTCAGTTCTAGTTCTGTTCTAGTTCTGTTCTAGTTCTGTTCTAGTTCTGTTCTAGTTCTGTTCTAGTTCTGTTCTAGTTCTGTTCTAGTTCTGTTCTAGTTCTGTTCTAGTTCTGTTCTAGTTCTGTTCTGGTTCTGTTCTGTTCTAGTTTTGTTCTAGTTCTGTTCTAGTTCTGTTCTAGTTCTGTTCCAGTTCTGTTCTAGTTCCGTTCTAGTTCTGTTCTAGTTCTGTTCTAGTTCTGTTCTAGTTCTGTTCTAGTTCTGTTCTAGTTCTGTTCTAGTTTGTTCTAGTTTTGTTCTAGTTCTGTTCTAGTTCTGTTCTAGTTCTAATTCTGTTCTAGTTCAGTTCTAGTTCTGTTCTAGTTCTGTTCTAGTTCTGTTCTAGTTCTGTTCTAGTTCTGTTCTAGTTCTGTTCTAGTTCTGTTCTAGTTCTGTTCTAGTTCTGTTCTAGTTCTGTTCTGTTCTAGTTCTGTTCTAGTTCTGTTCTAGTTCTGTTCTAGTTCTAGTTCTGTTCTAGTTCCGTTCTAGTTCTTTTCTAGATCTGTTCTAGTTCAGTTCTAGTTCTGTTCTAGTTCTGTTCTAGTTCTGTTCTAGTTCTGTTCTAGTTCTGTTCTAGTTCTGTTCTAGTTCTGTTCTAGTTCTGTTCTAGTTCTGTTCTAGTTCTGTTCTGTTCTAGTTCTGTTCTAGTTCTGTTCTGGTTCTGTTCTGTTCTAGTTTTGTTCTAGTTCTGTTCTAGTTCTGTTCTAGTTCTGTTCTAGTTCTGTTCTAGTTCTGTTCTAGTTCTGTTCTAGTTCTAGTTCTGTTCTAGTTCTGTTCTAGTTCTGTTCTAGTTCTAGTTCTGTTCTAGTTCTGTTCTAGTTCTGTTCTAGTTCTGTTCTAGTTCTGTTCTAGTTCTGTTCTAGTTCTGTTCTAGTTCTGTTCCAGTTCTGTTCTAGTTCTGTTCTAGTTTTGTTCTAGTTCTGTTCTAGTTCTGTTCTGTTCTAGTTCTGTTCTGTTCTGTTCTAGTTCTGTTGTAGTACTGTTCTAGTTCTGTTGTAGTACTGTTCTAGTTATGTTCTAATTCTGTTCTCTTATTTTTATTTTGTCTTCTTTGTTTTCAATAAGTTTTTGTTATTGTTATATTTGGAGTGTAAGAGAAAGAGAGTTGTGATGTTTATGATTTGTTATTGGTTTTTTACTCTCACTTATTTACATATTTTAATGTTTTGTTCGATGATGTTTCATTGCTAGTCAATGGATTTTGTTATTTTCAAGAATTGTGATGATTTTTTGTTGTTTTTTATTGTGTTTTGCTGCATTTTTTGTTGGTTTTGTTTGATCTTGTTTGTTTTAAGTAATTGAACAGTGGGTAAATTTGAATGGAAAATGTGGATGGTTATGTTGATGTAATAAATAGGGAATTATTAAATTATAATAAAACTCTGTCATTTGCTTCTATGATACTATAGATCCCGACCTCATCTTTCTTATGATTATTAATTAAAGTCTAATAAATTATTCTGTAATAAAAAAATGTTCATACCTTTGTTGTTTGCTAAAAATATTCGGGGTTAGTCGAACTGTAAAACGACGATTTCAACGAACGAACGAGGTAAACTTTTGAATGATTTATGTATAATGATGATAATATTGAATGATTTTTTACTTTAAAATTTCACTTTTTATAATTATGAATTTTCACATTTTGTGTAGATTTGATTATTTGATATATCTTTTTATTACAACTTTAACACTAAAATGAAAAATGAAAAGAGAAAAGCTAAAATTATATTTTTGTTTAATTTACACTTAACAAATTAAGCACTTTTTAAATTTTGACTCTATGGAGGCCACAAACTTTTCAAATTTTCTTATTTCACAAAATAAACACTTTTAAATTTCATTTAATTATAACACTTTAAATTTTCACTTTTTCGCAAAAAAATGTTTACTTTTGATATTTTATATTCCACTAAAACCACCATTTTGTTTTCCATTTTCCACTAAAATTAAAATATATTCCGTACTTTTTACACCGAACCGCACCGTCTCAATATCACCGAGTAACTAATTAAAATTCTTAAGAAGAGCTTTAATAATTCGGCAAAATTCATGCAAAAAAAAAAACTCTTGTTGTTACAGCAAACATTCCTACAAACAAGTGTTAATATATCATCAACTCATTACAGGAGATTAATTAATTGCTCACTTTACTCTTTGACAAATATTGATCTCTTTATATTGTGCTTTTAAAAACACACTTACAAAAATATGTGTAACAAATGTAGACAAGTCATCACAGGATTTAATCGATATTAATATGATATAAAATTTAGAATACAGACTTTGGTTGGTTTAAAAACATATAGTAGGGACCGATAATTTTAAGATTTTGTTTATAGATCTTGATCGACTAGTTCTGTTCAAGTTCTGCTCTAGTTCTGTTTTAGTTCTGTTCTATTTCTGTTCTAGTTCTGTTCTATTTCTGTTCTAGTTCTGTTTTAGTTCTGTTCTAGTTCTGTTTCTAGTTCTGTTCTAGTTCTGTTCTAGTTCTGTTCTAGTTCTGTTCTAGTTCTGTTCTAGTTCTGTTCTAGTTCTGTTCTAGTTCTGTTCTAGTTCTGTTCTAGTTCTGTTCTAGTTCTGTTCTAGTTCTGTTCTAGTTCTGTTCTAGTTCTGTTCTAGTTCTGTTAGTTCTGTTCTAGTTCTGTTCTAGTTCTGTTTCTAGTTCTGTTCTAGTTCTGTTCTAGTTCTGTTCTAGTTCTGTTCTAGTTCTGTTTCTAGTTCTGTTCTAAGTTCTGTTCTAGTTCTGTTCTAGTTCTGTTCTAGTTCTGTTCTAGTTCTGTTCTAGTTCTGTTCTAGTCGTTCTAGTTCTGTTCTAGTTCTGTTCTAGTTCTGTTCTAGTTCTGTTCTAGTTTGTTCTAGTTCTGTTCTAGTTCTGTTCTAGTTCTGTTCTAGTGCTGTTCTAGTTCTGTTTCTAGTTCTGTTCTGTTCTGTTCTGTTCTAGTTCTGTTCTAGTTCTGTCTGTTCTGTTCTAGTTCTGTTCTAGTTCTGTTCTAGTTCTGTTCTAGTTCTGTTCTAGTTCTGTTCTAGTCTGTTCTAGTTCTGTTCTAGTTCTGTTCTAGTTCTGTTCTAGTTCTGTTCTAGTTCTGTTTTTTGTTCTGTGTTCTAGTTCTGGTTCTAGTTCTGTTCTAGTTCTGTTCTAGTTCTGTTCTAGTTCTGTTCTAGTTCTGTTCTAGTTCTGTTCTAGTTCTGTTCTAGTTCCGTTCTAGCTCTGTTCTAGTTCTGTTCTAGTTCTGTTATAGTTCTGTTATAGTTCTGTTCTAGTTCTGTTCTAGTTTTGTTCTAGTTTTGTTCTAGTTCTGTTCTAGTTCTGTTCTAGTTCTGTTCTAGTTCTGTTCTAGTTCTGTTCTAGTTCAGTTCTAGTTCTGTTCTAGTTCTGTTCTAATTCTGTTCTAATTCTGTTCTAGTTCTGTTCTAGTTCTGTTCTAGTTCTGTTCTAGTTCTGTTCTAGTTCAGTTCTAGTTCAGTTCTAGTTCTGTTCTAGTTCTGTTCTAATTCTGTTCTAATTCTGTTCTAGTTCTGTTCTAGTTCTGTTCTAGTTCTGTTCTAGTTCTGTTCTAGTTCTGTTCTAGTTCTGTTCTAGTTCTGTTCTAGTTCTGTTCTAGTTCTGTTCTAGTTCTGTTCTAGTTCAGTTCTAGTTCTGTTCTAGTTCTGTTCTAGTTCTGTTCTAGTTCTAGTTCTAGTTCTGTTCTAGTTCTGTTCTAGTTCTGTTCTAGTTCTGTTCTAGTTCTGTTCTAGTTCTGTTCTAGTTCTGTTCTAGTTCTGTTCTAGTTCTGTTGTAGTTCTGTTCTAGTTCTGTTGTAGTTCTGTTCTAGTTCTGTTCTAGTTCTGTTCTAGTTCTGTTCTAGTTCTGTTCTAGTTCTGCTCTAGTTCTGTTCTAGTTCTGTTCTAGTTCTGTTCTAGTTCTGCTCTAGTTCTGTTCTAGTTCTGTTCTAGTTTTGTTCTAGTTGTGTTCTAGTTCTGTTCTAGTTGTGTTTTAGTTCTGTTCTAGTTCTGTTTTAGTTTTTGTTCTAGTTCTGTTCTAGTTGTGTTTTAGTTCTGTTCTAGCTCTGTTCTAGTTCTGTTTTTGTTTTGGTCTAGCTCTGTTCTACATCTGTTCAAGCTCTGTTCTAGTTCTGTTCTAGTTCAGTTTGGTCCAATTTATTTCCTTAATAAAAATTTTGCCCATTATGGTCAAATTCATTTGAGCTTAATAGCATTTAAAGTCAATATATTACAACTTTAATTCAATTTCCCTCTCTTCCCACCAATCAATATATATATAAAGCCACTAACATTTCAATAAATTTTTCGATTTTCCAACATACATATGTATAGAGAAAAAACAAAAGCCCCATATAAATCCATACAATCCCTAGTCGTATCTTAATGAAAATATTTGTTTTACCCTGCCATATATTTTGTATTTCCTTTTCATTCTTTTTATTTTGTTGTCGCATTGTTTCTAATATGTATAGAGATTTTTTTTATTTATATTTATTTGTAATAGAATTGAAATAACAAAAATTGCTATTTGCGAAATTTAACTTGTCATTTACAGTTATAGAAACGTACGACATTTTCATTTTGTACATATGTATGAATGTACCGTAAAAATCCTTTTCTACTAATACATTTGTATAACATTTTTAAATATTGTCAAAAAAAATACTAAATATTGGTAAGAAAACAACAACTACAGAACAACCATGGCAAAAGTTGTAAAAGCAACAACAACAACAATATTTTTTAGCTAAAGCTTTAATTACAAATGAAAATCCCCGGAAATGTATATAAGCGAATGAGTTTTTATACTCAGGAATATGTCACGGTGACAATAGAGAAATCCTTTTGGAAAATGTTATTTGTGTATGTATACAAGGGAGTGTGTGTGTACAAGGATATAGACAATAAACAAAATAACATTACACAAACTGTGACTTGTATGGATATATGTATAAAGGAAAACTGTAATGTTTTGAGAGTTCAGTTGTTTTTATTTAACCTCTCCTACCGATGTCTCTTTTTATGTATGTATGTACGTATTTGTGTGTGTTTTTTAAATGTATATTTGTAAGTCTGTTTGTCGTTGTTGAGTCTTTCAAATGTGAAAATGTATTTCAATGTTTTTGTCGGTTTAATATGTTTTTGATATCGTCTGTATTCAGCCATTCAGACATACATTCATATGTATGTATATGGGCATAATAACCCAGCAAACATTTAAGACAATAGTTGCTTCTATTACGAATAGTTTATTAATAACAACTCTAACTAAAATCTAAATTTTCAATATAAATTTAAATTTAAAAATTTTTATTAAATTTGGTTAAAAATGTTTGCTGGTCTTTACATTAAGCTTAAAGCCTTTTCTCTACTCTACTACATGTATCATACATGTTTTTACCTATGACACGTGTAAGTTGCATAAGTTGTTGTGTTGTTGTTGTTATTGTATGTATAAATATACTAAATATGTTGTATTTGTTGTTGTAAATACTATGTAAAATGTAGAATGATTATTATTTGGTTATAAAGTTTTTTTTTCTACAATTTTAAAACGAGGGCGTGTATTTTCCATCTAGCCAAAACGTTTGTAGAGTAACATCCAACTCCAAGAGTCAACAGTTTGTTTATGAAATGTATATTTAATTGAAAATGTTACAGGAATATACATTTAAATGTTGTTAACTCTAAATGGGGGAGGGGAAAAATATAAATTTAAATGTGTTTGCCCAGGGAGTGAGACAGGAAAATTAAAAGCCAAATGACAGGTTATTATTTTAAAATTTGTTTTCTTCCTCTGCCAATATAGACAAATTTTGTTGTCACAAGATAAAATTTCGATTATATAGTTTTTCGTTTTAAAATATAAATAATTAAATATCAATTATAATGAAACTAAATTTGTCATTTAGTTTAGCTGCATAATAATTTTTGCTTAAATTATTTTTAGTTGATGTAAACATATTTGTAATTAGATTTAGGTAAAGTTGATTTGTTTTAAAATTGTTTAAGAGGATAATAATAACTAAAATATTTATAAATATACCTATAGGTAAGAATTAATTGGTATTGAATATAGGCAATATCGGTCCAAGTTTTCAGATTTAGAACAGAACTAGGACAGAACTAGAACAGAACAAGAACAGAACTAGAACAGAACTAGAACAGAACTAGAACAGAACTAGAACAGAACTAGAACTGAACTAGAACTGAACTAGAACAGAACTAGAACAGAACTAGAACAGAACTAGAACAGAACTAAAACAGAACTAGAACATAACTAGAACGGAACTAGAACAGAACTAGAACAGAACTAGAACAGAACTAGAACAGAACTAGAACAGATCTAGAACAGAACTAGAATAGAACTAGAATAGAACTAGAACAGAACTAGATCAGAACTAGAACAGAACAGAACTAGCACAGAACTAGAACAGAACTAGAACAGAACTAGAACAGAACTAGAACAGAACTAGAACAGAACTAGAAACAGAACTAGAACAGAACTAGAACAGAACTAGAACAGAACTAGAACAGAACTAGAACAGAACTAGAACAGAACTAGAACAGAACTAGAACAGACTAGAACAGAACTAGAACAGAACTAGAACAGAACAACTAGACAGAACTAGAACAGAACTAGAACAGAACTAGAACAGAACTAGAACAGAACTAGAACAGAACTAGAACAGAACTAGAACAGAACTAGAACAGAACTAGAACAGAACTAGAACAGAACTAGAACAGAACTAGAACAGAACTAGAACAGAACTAGAACAGAACTAGAACAGAACTAGAACAGAACTAGAACAGAACTAGAACAGAACTAGAACAGAACTAGAACAGAACTAGAACAGAACTAGAACAGAACTAGAACAGAACTAGAACAGAACTAGAACAGAACTAGAACAGAACTAGAACAGAACTAGAACAGAACTAGAACAGAACTAGAACAGAACTAGAACAGAACTAGAACAGAACTAGAACAGAACAGAACTAGAACAGAACTAGAACAGAACTAGAACAGAACAGAACTAGAACAGAACTAGAACAGAACTAGAACAGAACTAGAACAGAACTAGAACAGAACTAGAACAGAACTAGAACAGAACAGAACTAGAACAGAACTAGAACAGAACTAGAACAGAACTAGAACAGAACTAGAACAGAATTATAACAGCACTAAACTAGAACAAACCTACAACTGAACTGGGACAGACCTAAAACAGAACAAACCCGGAACTGACGATTCTATTACTTTCTAGATACTTCATTATTTCAACTTTTATTTAAGCCAAAAATGACTCATTACGGAAATCTATCGGCCATTAAATGGACGCATTTTGTTTTAATTATGACATTTATGTTGTGGTATAGTTTTAGAATTTTAAGAGGTGCTAAAAATATGTGCTTGTGGTTGTCAGTGTATATTTATGGCATTTTAAAAGTGTCATTAAAATACATATTTTTATATCCTAACCTAGTTTCAAATTAAAAGGAAATATCTGTCATAAATTGCAACCATATGAATTAAGGTAAAATTAAAATAAGTTCTATTTATATTTAAAACATCAATATAAATTATTTTTAAATATTCTTCGTATGTTAAAATGTTCATTAAAACGCTTGTCTGTGACAATCTATAAACCATCGGTCTGTCATTAAGTCTGCCAGCCAGGCTGTTTATTTTTTTCTTTAATAAATTTTAATTGCAAAAACGTGCAGTTTATTAACAGCATTTAGAAGAATAAAACAGCATAAAAAAGATGTGAAGATATTTAGTTGCATGAATAGCTGCAGTTTGTGCAATGTGCTTAAGTAGGTTACACAATATTTATGACAAAAGTTTAACTAAAAAATTAAATTAAAAATAAATTTTCTAAATACAACAAAGACATTTTAGCGCTTTATTTAGCAAAAGTCTATAACTTCAGGCTTAATATAGTTTAAATTGATTTTAGCATGATTTGGGAAAATTTAGATAAATTTTAGCCGAAACTAAAACTACTTACAATGACTAAAAATATACAAAAACTAGTTTTAATGTAAAATTTGAAACTCTAAACTGGCATATGGTTTATATTTTCTTTAGAGGACACAAGAAAAAAAAAAAAAACGTTTCTATTGTTATTTTTGCCTTAAATGAAAATGATGATGAGGTGATTTCTTACGTTTCATGCAAATCATAATAATTATTGTCTATTTCGATTTCTAAATAAAATGAATATCAATTTCAAGGAAATCATTCAAATGGGCAAAAAACAAATCGTGATTTTATTGAATTGTATAGACTAGTTTAAACAGCAACTGATATGGATCTATGACAGTTTAAATTGATGGCAAATGACTCTGGGGTCAGTTAGAAAAACGTTATAGAAAAACATAATAAAAAATCAAAGATATTAACAAACCAAATATGGTTGATAATAAATTTTCACAAAACTTTTAATGGACATTAAAATTTTTTAAAAAAATTAAATTTAGTGAAAATTCAAAATTGTTCTATTTCAGTTTTAGTTCTGTTTTAGGTCTGTTCTAGTTCTGTTCTAGTTCTGTTCTAGTTCTGTTCTAGTTCTGTTCTAGTTCTGTTCTAGTTCTGTTCTAGTTCTGTTCTAGTTCTGTTCTAGTTCTGTTCTAGTTCTGCTCTAGTTCTGATCTAGTTCTGTTCTAGTTCTGTTCTAATTCTGTTCTAGTTCTGTTCTAGTTCTGTTCTAGAACAGATCTGTTCTAGTTCTGTTCTAGTTCTGCTCTAGTTCTGTTCTAGTTTTATTCTAGTTCTGCTCTAGTTCTGATCTAGTTCTGTTCTAGTTCAGTTCTAATTCTGTTCTAGTTCTGTTCTAGAACAGATCTGTTCTAGTTCTGTTCTAGCTCTGTTCTAGTTCTGTTCTAGTTCTGTTCTAGTTCTGTTCTAGTTCTGTTCTAGTTCTGTTCTAGTTCTGTTCTAGTTCTGTTCTAGTTCTGTTCTAGTTCTGTTCTGTTCTAGTTCTGTTCTAGTTCTGTTCTAGTTCTGTTCTAGTTCTGTTCTAGTTCTGTTCTAGTTCTGTTCTAGTTCTAGTTCTGTTCTAGTTCTATTCTAGTTCTGTTCTAGTTCTGTTCTAGTTCTGTTCTATTTCTGTTCTAGTTCTGTTCTAGTTCTGTTCTAGTTCTGTTCGAGTTCTGTTCTAGTTCTGTTCTAGTTCTGTGCTGTTCTAGTTCTGTTCTAGTTCTGTTCTAGCTCTGTTCTAGTTCTGTTCAAGTTCTGTTCTAGTTCTGTTCTAGTTCTGTTCTAGTTCTGTTCTAGTTCTAGTTCTGTTTTAGTTCTATTCTAGTTCTGTTCTAGTTCTGCTCTAGTTCTGATCTAGTTCTGATCTAGTTCTGTTCTAGTTCTGTTCTAATTCTGTTCTAGTTCTGTTCTAGTTCTGTTCTAGTTCTGTTCTAGTTCTGTTCTAGCTCTGTTCTAGTTCTGTTCTAGTTCTGTTCTAGTTCTGTTCTAGTTCTGTTCTAGTTCTGTTCTAGTTCTGTTCTAGTTCTGTTCTAGTTCTGTTCTAGTTCTAGTTCTGTTCTAGTTCTATTCTAGTTCTGTTCTAGTTCTGTTCTAGTTCTGTTCTAGTTCTGTTCTAGTTCTGTTCAAGTTCTGTTCTAGTTCTGTTCTAGTTCTGTTCTAGTTCTGTTCTAGAACAGATCTGTTCTAGTTCTGTTCTAGTTCTGTTCTAGTTCTGCTCTAGTTCTGTTCTAGTTTTATTCTAGTTCAGCTCTAGTTCTGATCTAGTTCTGTTCTAGTTCTGTTCTAATTCTGTTCTAGTTCTGTTCTAGAACAGATCTGTTCTAGTTCTGTTCTAGCTCTGTTCTAGTTCTGTTCTAGTTCTGTTCTAGTTCTGTTCTAGTTCTGTTCTAGTTCTGTTCTAGTTCTGTTCTAGTTCTGTTCTAGTTCTGTTCTAGTTCTAGTTCTGTTCTAGTTCTATTCTAGTTCTGTTCTAGTTCTGTTCTAGTTCTGTTCTATTTCTGTTCTAGTTCTGTTCTAGTTCTGTTCTAGTTCTGTTCGAGTTCTGTTCTAGTTCTGTTCTAGTTCTGTGCTGTTCTAGTTCTGTTATAGTTCTGTTCTAGCTCTGTTCTAGTTCTGTTCAAGTTCTGTTCTAGTTCTGTTCTAGTTCTGTTCTAGTTCTGTTCTAGTTCTGTTCTAGTTCTGTTCTAGTTCTAGTTCTGTTTTAGTTCTATTCTAGTTCTGTTCTAGTTCTGCTCTAGTTCTGATCTAGTTCTGTTCTAGTTCTGTTCTAATTCTGTTCTAGTTCTGTTCTAGTTCTGTTCTAGAACAGATCTGTTCTAGTTCTGTTCTAGTTCTGTTCTAGTTCTGTTCTAGAACAGATCTGTTCTAGTTCTGTTCTAGTTCTGTTCTAGTTCTGTTCTAGTTCTGCTCTAGTTCTGATCTAGTTCTGTTCTAGTTCTGTTCTAATTCTGTTCTAGTTCTGTTCTAGAACAGATCTGTTCTAGTTCTGTTCTAGTTCTGTTCTAGAACAGATCTGTTCTAGTTCTGTTCTAGTTCTGTTCTAGTTCTGCTCTAGTTCTGATCTAGTTCTGTTCTAGTTCTGTTCTAATTCTGTTCTAGTTCTGTTCTAGTTCTGTTCTAGTTCTGTTCTAGTTCTGTTCTAGTTCTTTCTAGTTCTGTTCTAGTTCTGTTCTAGTTCTGTTCTAGTTCTGTTCTAGTTCTGTTCTAGTTCTGTTCTAGTTCTGTTCTAGTTCTGTTCTAGTTCTATTCTAGTTCTATTCTAGTTCTGTTCTAGTTCTGTTCTAGTTCTGTTCTAGTTCTGTTCAAGTTCTGTTCTAGTTCTGTTCTAGAACAGATCTGTTCTAGTTCTGTTCTAGTTCTGTTCTAGTTCTGTTCTAGAACAGATCTGTTCTAGTTCTTTTCTAGTTCTGTTCTAGTTCTGTTCTAGTTCTGTTCTAGTTCTGTTCTAGTTCTGTTCTAGTTCTGTTCTAGTTCTGTTCTAGTTCTGTTCTAGTTCTGTTCTAGTTCTGTTCTAGTTCTGTTCTAGTTCTGTTCTAGTTCTGTTCTAGTTCTGTTCTAGTTCTATTCTAGTTCTGTTTTAGTTCTGATCTAGTTCTGTTCTAGTTCTGTTCTAGTTCTGTTCTAGAACAGATCTGTTCTAGTTCTGTTCTAGTTCTGTTCTAGTTCTGTTCTAGTTCTGTTCTAGTTCTGTTCTAGAACAGATCTGTTCTAGTTCTGTTCTAGTTCTGTTCTAGTTCTGCTCTAGTTCTGATCTAGTTCTGTTCTAGTTCTGTTCTAATTCTGTTCTAGTTCTGTTCTAGTTCTGTTCTAGTTCTGTTCTAGTTCTGTTCTAGTTCTTTTCTAGTTCTGTTCTAGTTCTGTTCTAGTTCTGTTCTAGTTCTGTTCTAGTTCTGTTCTAGTTCTGTTCTAGTTCTGTTCTAGTTCTGTTCTAGTTCTGTTCTAGTTCTATTCTAGTTCTGTTCTAGTTCTGTTCTAGTTCTGTTCTAGTTCTGTTCAAGTTCTGTTCTAGTTCTGTTCTAGTTCTGTTCTAGTTCTGTTCTAGTTCTGTTCTAGTTCTAGTTCTGTTCAAGTTCTGTTCTAGTTCCGTTCTAGTTCTAGTTCTGCTCTAGTTCTGTTCTAGTTCTGTTCTAGTTCTGTTCTAGTTCTGTTCTAGTTCTGTTCTAGTTCTGTTCTAGTTCTGTTCTAGTTCTGTTCTAGTTCTGTTCTAGTTCTGTTCTAGTTCTAGTTCTGTTCTAGTTCTGTTCTAGTTCTGTTCTAGTTCTGTTCTAGTTCTGTTCTAGTTCTGTTCTAGTTCTGACCTAGTTCTGTTCTAGTTCTGTTCTAGTTCTGTTCTACTTCTGTTCTAATTCTCTTCTAGTTCTGTTCTAGTTCTGTTCTAGTTCTGTTCTAGTACTGTTCCAGTTCTATTTTAGGTCTGTTCTAGTTTCTTTCTGCTTTAGTAATCAATAGCAAATTCCTAAATATGTTTTATACAATTTACTTCCAAAAAAAATTACTATGTTAAAATTAAATTATATTTTGTTTACTTCCTTGCTTCCTTCCTCCCTTAATTCGTTCGTCTAACAAAAGTTAAATAAATTTTCTTAAAAGCTTCTATGAACCAAAAATAAAAGAACAAAAACAAAAGGGAAACAACTCAATTATGTTTGTCTTTTTCTATAAGTAGTGTTGCAACAACTGAATTTATTGGAGTAGTAGAAAAAAATATAGAAACTATAGATTTCATAGAGGCTACTCACAGATTTTTAGTTGAGACTTTTAACTCACTTTGAATCTTTTAGGAAATGTATTATTAGGTACTAATTTCATAAAATGTACTTTTTGTAAATTTACCATAAAACGTGAAATTTATATTATATTGGATTAAAAAATTTTCAAACTCTTATGCCTCCTGGTAAATATTGCATTATTCTTTGCATAAGTGAACACATTTTTTCCAACATATTTACAAACTAAATTGGCTTTGTTAGTAAGTTTTAGTAAGTTTATAGAACCAAATATTGTTTGTTTAATAAAATTTACATTTTTCTTGCTTAACTATATTTCATATGGTAGTAGAAAAGAGCATTTATGCATTCATACACACATACAACATGTGGCAAGTAGTAAAAGATTATTTATTATTACTCGTATATTGCATTTATTTTATAGTCCATATAATAGTATTTAGTACAAATTGTTTTACATATTGTTTATGACAATTTTATTATTCCATAAGAAAATCTATTTAAGTCTTTGTTTTTCAGTTCATCTTTTCGAAAAAAATCATTTAGTCATGCATAAATTTTATAGTAAAGAAATTATTTATTTAAATAAATTTTATAACAGGAGGCACAGGAGAAGAGGGTCAGAATTAAATAATAATTTATTTAGTAATTTTTACTTGTTGTGTAAATTTGCTGAAATTACAAATAAAAATTGAGCAACAATGTAAATGAATAAATAAATTTACAGATTGAATAAATTTTAAAGACCTACATGGTCTAAAAATAAACAAATAAGTTTATTAAGAGTTGAATATAGAGAAAATGCTTAAAAACTTGTTGCAATTTAAGCTAAAGTTTGTGTGTATTGTAAATTTTATTTACAATATGTAATATAAGCAAAAAAAAAAAAACATATATTCAATAAAATAGAAAATTTGTTATATTTTGCCTAAATTGCAATTTTATATGCAATTATGTAAAATGTTTACTTAAATAAACTAATACAAACACCAGTAAGTATGCTATAGTTTACACAATAAGGTTTGCGGTTTACTAAGTACAAACAAAATTTAATAACTGAACTATAAATGAACTAGAACAGAACTAGAACAGAACTAGACAGAATTAGAACAGAACCAGAACAGAACTAGAACAGAACTAGAACAGAACTAGAACAGAACTAGAACAGAACTATAACAGAACTAGAACAGAACTAGAACAGAACTAGAACAGAACTAGAACAGAACCATAACAGAAACATATCAGAACAGAACCACGAACAGAACAGAACTATAACAGAACTAGAACAGAACTAGAACAGAACTAGAACAGACCTAGAACAGACTAGAACAGAACTAGAACAGATAGAACAGAACTAGAACAGAACTAGAACCAGAACTAGAACAGAACTAGAACAGAACAGACAGAACTAGAACAGAACTAGAACAGAGAACTAGAACAGAATCTAGAACAGAACTAGAACAGAATAGAACAGAACTAGAACAGAACTAGAACAGAACTAGAACAGAACTAGAACAGAACTAGAACAGAACTAGAACAGAACTAGAACAGAACTAGAACAGAACTAGAACTAGAACAGAACTAGAACAGAACTAGAACAGAACTAGAACAGAACTAGAACAGAACTAGAACAGAACTAGAACAGAACTAGAACAGAACTAGAACAGAACTAGAACAGAACTAGAACAGAACTAGAACAGAACTAGAACAGAACTAGAACAGAACTAGAAACAGAACTAGAACAGAACTAGAACAGAACTAGAACAGAACTAGAACAGAACTAGAACAGAACTAGAACAGAACTAGAACAGAACTAGAACAGAACTAGAACAGAACTAGAACAGAACTAGAACAGAACTAGAACAGAACTAGAACAGAACTAGAACAGAACTAGAACAGAACTAGAACAGAACTAGAACAGAACTAGAACAGAACTAGAACAGAACTAGAACAGAACTAGAACAGAACTAGAACAGAACTAGAACATAACTAGAACAGAACTAGAACAGAACTAAAACAGAACTAGAACAGAACTAGAACAGAACTAGAACAGAACTAGAACAGAACAGAACACTAGAACAGAACTAGAACAGAACTAGAACAGAACTAGAACAGAACTAGAACAGAACTAGAACAGAACTAGAACAGAACTAGAACAGAACTAGAACAGAACTAGAACAGAACTAGAACAGAACTAGAACAGAACTAGAACAGAACTAGAACAGAAAAACTAGAACAGAACTAGAACAGAACTAGAACAGAACTAGAACAGAACTAGAACAGAACTAGAACAGAACTAGAACAGAACTAGAACAGAACTAGAACAGAACTAGAACAGAACTAGAACAGAACTGGAACAGAACTAGAACAGAACTAGAACAGAACTAGAACAGAACTAGAACAGAACTAGAACAGAACTAGAACAGAACTAGAACAGAATTAGAACAGAACTAGAACAGAACTAGAACAGAACTAGAACAGAACTAGAACAGAACTAGAACAGAACTAGAACAGAACTAGAACAGAACTAGAACAGAACTAGAACAGAACTAGAACAGAACTAGAACAGAACTAGAACTAGAACAGAACTAGAACAGAACTAGAACAGAACAGAACTAGAACAGAACTAGAACACAACTAGAACAGAACTAGAACAGAATAGAACAGAACTAGAACAGAACTAGAACAGAACTAGAACAGAACTAGAAACAGAACTAGAACAGAACTAGAACAGAACTAGAACAGAACAGAACTAGAACTGAACTAGAACTGTGCCAGAACTCAAATAGAACTAAACTAGAAATTAATTAGAATTGATCTTGGCTGAACTAGGTACTTTCTCGAACTGACCTACTAAAGGCCCTAAAAATCTAACATTACCCATCAGATACTATGCTGTTAATTAAATGATTTCCTAACAATCGTTCGACCATAAATAATACATTTTCCTAATTTCTTTTAAATTACAACGTTTGCATTTCCTTCAACAAATTTTTAGCCATAAAATCTAAATAAAAATCAAACTACACATTGTTGTGTTAAAACTACTACTAATCACAAAATTTACAAAACTATAGGAAAAACAACAAAAAAAGCCAACTACATGCTTATAATCAAATCGTAAAAAAGAAAATTCCTGAAAATTAAAATAGTGTTCTAATTTTTTTTTCTTTTTAGAAAATCGAAAAGCACACCAAACACACCTTTTATTATTTTGTAATTGAAACACATAGAGCAGAGAAATATAAAATTTATGGAATTTTTTTTATAGGAACAAAGTAAAAAAGAATTTGGGGGAAAAATCCATTGTGTTAAAATTGCATATTTGAAAATGTTGTTGTAGTATGTAGATTCTTTCGGTTGTAGTATGTAGATTTTTTGATTTTCTAAATTTTTAGAACTGTATGTTGTTGTACGTGTGTGTGCTACTTTTTTTTGCTTTTTTGGTTTTTTATTTCCAAAAGTTGTTTAAATTGTTTCTGTTCATTCATGTTGTGTTTTCTGTGTTGTTTGTTGAAAATGTACAACATCAGCACAGATGCACAAATTATGTGAATTGTTGCAACAGCAGCACTGGCAGCCAGCATCAGTTGCTTTTCTGTTTTTCTATTGTGTGTGGTATAAATTTTATGAAACATGAATATTTTCAATAGATTTTTTTTGTTACATTTTTTATGTGCTTTTCCTAAATGTTTGCTTATTTAAAAATAAAAATGTAATTATATTAACTTCTTTAAAAGCAGAGAAAAACATAAACTGAACAATTTTCCTTCATTAAATGTAGAAATTGGTGTAAATTTTTATTAAAAATTTGAAGAAAAAGTAATTTTCTGGGACTTACGAAAAATTCTGTTCTAGTTCAGTTATACCACAGTTCTAGTTCTGCTCTAGTTCCGTTCTAGTTCTGTTCTAGTTCAGTTCTAGTTCAGTTCTAGTTCAGTTCTAGTTCAGTTCTAGTTCAGTTCTAGTTCAGTTCTAGTTCAGTTCTAGTTCTAGTTCTAGTTCTGTTCTAGTTCTGTTCTAGTTCTGTTCTAGTTCTGTTCTAGTTCTGTTCTAGTTCTGTTCTAGTTTCTGTTCAGTTCTGTTCTAGTTCTGTTTCAAGTTCTGTTCTAGTTATGTTCTAGTTCTGTTCTGTTCTTTAGTTCTGTTCTCGTTCTGTTCTTGTTCTGTTCTTGTTATGTTCTTGTTCTGTTCTAGTTCTGTTTCTTGTTATGTTCTTGTTCTGTTCTAGTTCTGTTCTAGTTCTGTTCTAGTTGTGTTCTAGTTCTGTTCTAGTTCTGTTCTAGTTCTGTTCTAGTTCTGTTCTAGTTCTGTTCTAGTTCTGTTCCAGTTCTGTTCTAGTTCTGTTCTAGTTCTATTCTAGTTCTGTTCTAGTTCTGTTCTAGTTCTGTTCTAGTTCTGTTCTAGTTCCGTTCTAGTTCTGTTCTTAGTTCGTTCTAGTTCTGTTCTAGTTCTGTTCTAGTTCTGTTCTAGTTCTGTTCTAGTTCTGTTCTAGTTCTGTTCTAGTTCTGTTCCTAGTTCTGTTTCTAGTTCTGTGTCTAGTTCTGTTCTAAGTTTCGTTCCTAGTTTCTGTTTGCCTAGTTCTGTTCTGTTCTGTTCTAGTTCTGTTCTAGTTCTGTTCTAGTTCTGTTCTAGTTCTGTTCTAGTTGTGTTCTAGTTCTGTTCTAGTTCTGTTCAGTTCTGTTCTAGTTCTTTTCTAGTTCTGTTCTAGTTTTGTTGTAGAGTTCTGTTCCAGTTCTGTTGTAGTTCTGTTGTAGTTCTGTTGTAGTTTCTGTTCTAGTTCTGTTCTAGTTCTGTTCTAGTTCTGTTCTAGTTTTGTTCTAGGTTGTGTTCTAGTTCTGTTCTGGTTCTGTTCTAGTATGTTCTAGTTCTGTTCTAGTTCTGTTCCCAGTTCTGTTGTAGTTCTGTTCTAGTTGTGTTCTAGTTCTGTGTCTAGTTCTGTTCTAGTGTCTGTTCTAGTTCTGTTCTAGTTCTGTTCTAGTTCTGTTCTAGTTCTGTTCTAGTTCTGTTCTAGTTCTGTTCTAGTTCTGTCTAGTTCTGTTCCAGTTCTGTTCCAGTTCTGTTCTAGTTATGTTCTAGTTCAGTTCTCAATTTCTGTATTATTTCCTGTTTTGTCATATTATTTCAATATCTTTTCCATTTCATTGCTTCTAAAGAATGTTGCTTCGTGGGATTAATTTTATTGATTTATTTTTAACATGTAATTTCTCATAAATATAAAATGTAATCTCTTGGGCGCATAATGATCGCGATGATTTAATGAAATTTCCAATTAAAAATTGATTACTCATTTAAAGATCATTTAAAAAAAAAGTAAGAGAACGTATAATGTTGAAAATATTAACAAAAAAGAATCCTGTGTAGGTTCAGAACATTTGTTTACATTTTGAAGTGACAACTAAATGACAGATTTGAAATTGACAACAAAAATCGAAAAACAAGATCTTTTAAAAACATAAACAAAAGGGAATAAAGTAAAATTGAAATGTTTTGATGAGCAGCAGTAGTTTTCAAACTGTTTTCAAAAGACCGGCAAACTATGGGTTTTGTTATTGTTTTGTATGAGAGAGAGAGAGAGAGAGAGAGTGATACAACAAGAGAATGAAACATAAGTGATCTTCTGCAAACAGCTGTTTTGTGTGGATTGTTTGGAAATGAAAAACAAGATACAGCAACAACAACTACAATAATAAAATACTTGTTTAACAAGTTATAAACAATGGATAAACATTTTACATTTAGTATTCAACCAACTGTTGACAATTGAACATGCCTGTTTGTTAAAAAGCGGGTGTCAAACGCACGATCGTGAAAACCTCTAACGAATTATCAAACGCGCCAAATTACGAAGATTTTTTATGTTTAAAATTTAAACAGAGCTCAACTCTTTTTCCAAGTACATACTAGCAATTATAATAAATCTTAATTGAATAATCATTTTTATTATTTCCCTTTTGGAGAAGTCCAAGAATAGTGCAAAATTTTATTTTTCCTTACACGAGTTTAATTTTCTAATCAAACAAATAATTCTTAATTTAAGCTAAGCAAAAATAAAAGAATAAAATGCTTTAAATAATAATATGAGTTCATTCATTTACTTCAATTTATACTAAAAATAGCAACAATTTTTTTATGTTTTTTAATTAAGTAAAAAATGTTCAAGTGTTTTTAATTAATAATAAAAAATATTTTTGCAAAAAAAAAATTCTACATAAATCATTTAGAAAATATTTATTGGAAAAAAATGTGAAAAAAATTCTTTCAAAAAAAAAAATTATAAAATTGTTTAATTGAAAAAAATTTTTTTGCTCTCTAGTGTTTGTGTTCATATTGGCTATTTGAAGTGTATTTGAATATTTCAAGTGTTTTTTTTTTAATAATTTCAAAACTTTATAAAAAAGTTTTCTGTGTTTTAAACAAAAGTGCTTTTACAACTAAGAGAAAAAAAAATACAAGAAAAATCGTTTAACTTTTTAAATAATATTTGAAATAAAGAGAAAAAAAACATCCACCAAAAAATCACAAAAATTTGGGTCAAGTGGTAAGAGCATCACAGAGTCAACAATATAAGGTAAATTATAAAAAAATGAGTAAAAAAATATAAAAATTGTTTTAAAAAAAATATTACGAAATTTTTTTTTAAGTTCTCAAGTTAATTCGCACTAACTCCAGTTCTGTTATACAATATTTCAGTTCTAGTTTGGTTCAAGCTTAAGTCTAGTTCAGTTCTAGTTCTGTTCTAGCTCTGTTCTAGTTCTGTTCTAGTTCTGTTCTAGTTCTGTTCTAGTTCTGTTCTAGTTCTGTTCTAGTTCTGTTCTAGTTCTGTTCTAGTTCTGTTCTAGTTCTGTTCTAGTTCTGTTCTAGTTCTGTTCTAGTTCTGTTCTAGTTCTGTTCTAGTTCTGTTCTAGTTCAGTTCTAGTTCAGATCTAGTTCAGTTCTAGTTCAGATCTAGTTCAGTTCTAGCTCAGTTCTAGTTCAGTTCTAGTTTAGTTCTAGTTCTAGTTCAGTTCTAGTTCAGTTGTAGTTTAGTTGTAGTTCAGTTGTAGTTCAGTTGTAGTTTAGTTGTAGTTTAGTTCCAGTTCTAGTTCTGTTCGAGTTCTGTTCTAGTTCTGTTTTAGTTCTGTTCTAGTTTTGTTCTAGTTCTGTTCTAGTTCTTTTCTAGTTCTTTTCTAGTGCTTTTCTAGTGCTTTTCTAGTTTTGTTCTAGTTCTGTTCTAGTTCTGTTCTAGTTCTGTTCTAGTTCTGTTCTAGTTCTGTTCTAGTTCTGTTCTAGTTCTGTTCTAGTTCTGTTCTAGTTCTGTTCTAGTTCTGTTCTAGTTCTGTTCTAGTTCTGTTCTAGTTCTGTTCTAGTTCTGTTCTAGTTCTGTTCTAGTTCTGTTCTAGTTCTGTTCTAGTTCTGTTCTAGTTCTGTTCTAGTTCTGTTCTAGTTCTGTTCTAGTTCTGTTCTAGTTCTGTTCTAGTTCTGTTCTAGTTCTGTTCTAGTTCTCTTCTAGTTCTGTTCTAGTTCTGTTCTAGTTCTAGTTCTGTTCTAGTTCTGTTCTAGTTCTGTTCTAGTTCTGTTCTAGTTCTGTTCTAGTTCTGTTCTAGTTCTGTTCTAGTTCTGTCTAGTTCTGTTCTAATTCTGTTCTAGTTCTGTTTTGGTTCAGTTCTAGTTCTGTTCTAGTTCTGTTCTAGTTCTGTTCTGGTTCGGTTCTAGTTCTGTTCTAGTTTTATTCTACGTCTGTTCTAGTTCTGTTCTAGTTCTATTCTAATTCTGTTCTAGTTCTGTTCTAGTTCTGTTCTAGTTCTGTTCTAGTTCTGTTCCAGTTCTGTTCCAGTTCTGTTCTAGTTCTGTTCTAGTTCTGTTCTAGTTCTGTTCTAGTTCTGTTCTAGTTCTGTTCTAGTTCTGTTCTAGTTCTGTTCTAGTTCTGTTCTAGTTCTGTTCTAGTTCTGTTCTAGTTCTGTTCTAGTTCTGTTCTAGTTCTGTTCTAGTTATATTCTAGTTCTGTTCTATTTCTGTTCTAGTTCTGTTCTATTTCTGTTCTATTTCTGTTCTAGTTCTGTTCTAGTTCTGTTCTAGTTCAGTTCTAATTATGTTCTAGTTCTGTTCTAGTTTTGTTCTAGTTCTGTTCTGGTTCGGTTCTAGTTCTGTTCTACATCAGCTCTAGTTCTGTTCTAGTTCTGTTCTAGTTCTGTTCTAGTTCTGTTCTAGTTCTGTTCTAGTTCTGTTCTAGTTCTGTTCTAGTTCTGTTCTAGTTCTGTTCTAGTTCTGTTCTAGTTCTGTTCTAGTTCTGTTCTAGTTCTGTTCTAGTTCTGTTCTAGTTCTGTTCTAGTTCTGTTCTAGTTCTGTTCTAGTTCTGTTCTAGTTCTGTTCTAGTTCTGTTCTAGTTCTGTTCTAGTTCTGTTCTAGTTCTGTTCTAGTTCTGTTCTAGTTCTGTTCTAGTTCTGTTCTAGTTCTGTTCTAGTTCTGTTCTAGTTCTGTTCTAGTTCTGTTCTAGTTCTGTTCTAGTTCTGTTCTAGTTCTGTTCAAGTTATGTTCTAGTTCTGTTCTAGTTCTGTTCTAGTTCTGTTCTAGTTCTGTTCAAGTTCTGTTCAAGTTTTGTTCTAGTTCTGTTCTACTTCTGTTCTAGTTCTGTATTAGTTCTGTTCAAGTTCTGTTCTAGTTCTGTTCTAGTTCTGTTCTAGTTCTGTGCTAGTTCTGTTCTATTTCTGTTCTAGTTCTGTTCTTGTTCTGTCCTAGTTCTGTTCTAGTTCTGTTCTAGTTCTGTTCAAGTTCTGTTCAAGTTCTGTTCTAGTTCTGTTCTAGTTCTGTTCTAGTTCTGTTCTAGTTCGGTTCTAGTTCTGTTCTTGTTCTGTTCTAGTTCTGTTCTAGTTCTGTTCTAGTTCTGTTTTAATTATGTTCTAGTTTTATTGCAGTTCTATTCTGGTTTTGTTCTATTTTAGTATAACTTCCCTAAAACTGTGAACACCCTTACTATCGTAACAAAGGACAAATTATTAATAATAAAATACAATAAATTATGGCAAAAAGGAGAATGTAAGGCATAAATATGTAAAGAAGAAGTGAAGAAGAAAAAACAACACAGGTCTAAAGATTTTTTTCGGAATAATGAATAGACAAAATAAAAATACCGGCAAAAGGTCAAAAAGTCAACTAAAAACAAACAAAACATAAGGTGGTCTATGTCCTGTGCTAAACATTAAACTAAATGTATGTGTTTAACAGGATACAACAGTCTTAACGAAAACAACAACTATAATACAATATTAATAATGACAGGCTGAAAATAAAAGTCCTGTGTTAAGGATGTATGTATTTATGTGAGTGTGTGTTTAGGTATGTTTATGTAGAGGTATTTTTTGTGTGTTTTTTTCTGCTTTTCATATTATATGTGTGTTATCCTTATTATCATTATCTTTAGAGTAATTTTTATTTAAGGGCGTGTGTAGTAGTTTGACTTTTTCCCCTGTTTCCTTTATTTTTTCCTTTTATACATTTGTTTTTGCCATTAATTTTGAGTTTTTATCTAAAATTGGTCTTGAATGTTGAGGACAAATTATTTAGTTTTCGTAATGTATTGGATATTTTAACATTTGTCATGTGTATTGTGTTAGTAAGGATATGAAATGACTTTTGTTGCTTTTTTTTGTTGTTTAGGTGTTGAAATTGACAAATGTCATTCATTTTTCTCATTGTGTTTTTAAGTCATTAAGGAATTGTTTGAGAAAAACAACAACTTTAAAAGATTGCATTAACAGGATTCGGTATAAAAATTTGTATCATTTTGTTGCCTAAAGGATATTAGTTGTGTAATTGTCATGTGTTGGTGGGTTTAGTAATAAAAACAGATGTTTTTGTTAGGAAAAAGAAAGTAAAAGTCTTATTTTTGAAGCGAAATTGCTTTAACAAGGATCAATGAAAAATGAAAATTTTAATAAAAATTTTTAAAAAATTATATAAATATTTTTGAAATTTTGTTTCGATTATAACATAATTCAAAGTATTAGCTATAACAAGGAACGAAAACTTTGTGTCTAAAGTTAATTATAACAAAATTTTTTGAAAATCTAAAAAATTGTATATTTGTTATATTTTTTTTCGAAAATTATCCTTAACTTTGCTGGCTTGTATAAAAGATATATACCAACCGATTTTGTTAATTTTTCGATATATCATAGCTCAAGTCTTCTACTTTCAATTGACATTAAAATACTTTCCACAATCGAAAATTTTTTACAAAAAATCTTTTGTTGAAAAAAAGTGCAAAATTAAAATTTTTTCGAACATTTTTTATTTGGAAAATTTTTTCAACTTTAAAAAATTTTTTAAAAAAATTATGTAAATATTTTTGAAAAAAATTTCTATTATAACATATTTTATAGTATTAGCTATAAACTAAAGCCAAAAGAATTTACAAAAAGTTTATCTAACATATTATTAGAAACATTTGAAAAAACAAACTCTTTTAGTTCTTAGAATATTTTCCTCTACCTACCGCATTGTCTAATTAAACCACAAAACTATTATGTAACTATCTTGCAAGATTTCAATTTTATCTTCATAATTCATAACTTTTCTGTCTTTCCTTTCATATATTATCTTTATTTCTTCCTTATAATTCCCTTTTGTCTCGAAAACATTTTCACGCTTTGTCATTGTTCCGCTACAAAAAGTGTTACTTATAATATAATTAACATAATTTTATCATAACTTTTCTTATGGGTTTTTTCTTCTTGAACACTTTATTATCTAAATTATCAGCAATCATCATCATCATCATGATTTATATAAAACACCACCAATAATAATTGTATAATTTATAAATTTGACGTCTTTTTCTTGGTTAGAAGTTTATGCTCCATGCCTTATTTATTGTTTATATTGTTTGTTGTTTTCTATTGTTTGTTACAACAATTATTTATTATTATTGCTGTAGCTGTTTATTAAACAATTACTATTATATGTATATGTTTATTACTTATTGTTGTAGTTGTTACAATGACTTGGCTATTATAATGTGACAGCTGTCAATTAATAAAACAAATTATGATTTTTCTCTATTTTCCTTTCTCTCTCTCTTTATAAATGGACGACACTTGACTAATAGTGCCATTCAAATTGGGTGGTCTTTTGTTGTGGTATATGAAAACTAACTGGATTTAAGGGATTTTCCTTAAAAAAGGCTGTTGTTGTTAAAGATAAAAATTATGAATATTAATATTAAAATTTAAAATGTTTGAAATTTTTAAGAAAATATTAAAATATTTTATTCAGAGATTTTAGTGATTTTAAACTTATTTGCTTATTCCTGTTTTTCTTTTATGAAATTTAACTAAAAGTATCAAATTTTAAATTATTCATAAATTCAATGAGCCATTATAAATCTTTGGAAAATTTAATATACTCCAATGAATTTGGCTACTTAATATTTGGGAAAAAAGTTAACAAATGCATACACAAACAAAAAAACTACTAAAATTGAAACTAATATGGACTAGACTATAGACTGGACTTTAGACTAGACTGTATACTAGACTATATACTAGACAATAGACAAGACTATAGAATAGACTAGACTATAGGCTAGACTACAATAGACTAGACAATATATTGCAATATAAACTAAACTATAGACTACACTATAGGCTAGACGATAGACTAGACTATAGAATAGACTATAAACTAGACTATAGACTAGACTTTAGACTAAACTATAGACTAAACTATAGACTAAACTATAGACTAAACTATAGACTAAACTATAGACTAAACTATAGACTGGACTATAGGCAAGACTACAGACTAGACTATAGACTAGAGTTTTGACTATAGGCTGCATTATGCACCAGGCTTTAGACTACACTATTGAATAGACTATAGATTAGAGCATATAGTCCAGACTAAACTATAAAACAGACAGTAGACTTGACTATAGAATAGACTATAGACTAGGCTATAGACTAGACTATAGACTAAACTATAGACTAAACTATAGACTAAACTATAGACTAAACTATAGGCTAAACTACTACTATATGCTAAACTATAGACTAGACTATAGACAAGACCATAGACTAAACTATAGACTAGACTATAGACTGGACTATAGACAAGACTATAGACTAAACTATAGCGTAAACTATAGACTAGACTGTAGACTAGACTATAGACTAGACTGTAGACTAGACTATAGACTAGACTATTGAGTAGTCTATAGACTAGACTATAGACTAGACTACAGACTAGACTATAGACTAGACTATAGACTAGACTATAGACTAGACTATAGACTAGACTATAGGCTAGACTATATACTATACTATAGACTAGACTATAGACTAGACTATAGACTAGACTATAGACTAGACTATAGACTAGACTATAGACTAGACTATAGACTAGACTATAGACAAGACTATAGACTAGACTATAGACTAGTCTATAGACTAGACTATAGACTAGACCATAGACTAGACTATAGACTAGACTATAGACTAGTCTATAGACTAGACTAGACTATAGACTAGACTATAGACTAGACTATAGACTAGACTATAGACTAGACTATAGACTAGACTATAGACTAGACTATAGACTAGACTATAGACTGGACTATAGACTAGACTATAGACTAGACTATAGACTACGCTATATACTACACTATAGACTACACTATAGACCGGGCTATAGACTAGTCTATAGCCTAGTAAATAGTATGGCCTATAGACTAGACTATAGACTAGACATAAAACTAGACTATAGACTAGACTTTAGACTATGCTATAGACTACAAAAGCCTACAATAGACTAGACTGCAGCTTATAGAATGGACTATCAACTAGACTATAGCTTATAGAATGGACCATAAACTAGACTATAGACTAGACTATAGACCAGACTATAGACTAGACTATAGACTAGACTATAGGATAGACTTTAGACTAGACTATAGACTAGACTGTATACTAGACCGTTGACTAGACTATAGACTAGACTGTAGACTAGATTATTGACTAGACTATATACTAGACAGTAAACTAGACTGTAGACTATACCATAGTCAAGCCTTTAGTCTGTGCTATAGTCAAGACTATATTCCAGACTAATTTACAAAGTGTTGTACAGATCATAACGCTGTTTTAAACATCCGTAGGGTGTGTGTTTCATTTATTAAATATCTGTCTTAAGTCATTTGATCTTTTAAGCATTTTAATCATTCATAACTAAATTAATGAGCCATTAAAAATATAACAACACTTTAACATTTAAAGTCTAATGCTTTAAAACAGTTTAACACAGAAATTTAAGCTGTTTAAACTAAAAAAAAAATAATACAAAATTTTTAATAATTTGTCACTAATAAAACAGCAGGAGTTATAATGAAACGATTAAAAAGGCGAGGAAGTTTTAAAGCTTTCTTTTAGCAGTTACGTCGACTTCTTTAAGAATTCTTATTTCTACTACAAATTTAACGCACTATTAAATTTAATTTGTTATTAAAATTTTTGAAACATTTAACTTTATTATCACACCAAACAGCAAACAACAAGGAAGACTACAGCAGCAAAAAAACAAAAACTGTCTACGAAAGTCATTTTCATTTTCAACTTAAGCCAAATATTTGTAGATTTTTTTAGGTTTTATAAGCCAAAATTCATATACTCTTGGCACACGCACACACACAAACACATTTTAAAATTTAAGCCTATTTTGTATGGATATTTGTGTGAGTGTGTGTGTCTGTTTGGATCTGTGGCTGGAGTTTTGTTTGTTCGTTTGAAATGTCTTAAAATTTGTGTTGACAACCAAGTTGGCGTCAGTGGTTAACCATTGTTGTTGTTGTTGTTGCTAATGCTGCTGCTATTGTACTGTATATTTTGCTATTTGTTGCTTTTGCTGTAGATCTTAAAGTTTTACAAATGACAGCTGTTAAATAGAGTTTTCTTTAGGTATTCATTTTCTATTTGAAAACATCCAAATATTGAGTTCTTTGCTACGATAACAAATTTATTTGGTAATTGTTTGTCTATGCGTGTGTGAGTGTGTGTGAGTGTGTGTTTGTAGCAAATTTAAATTTTCCCCAAAAATAGGCATAAAATATTATTTGTGAAAAAAAAAATTGAAAATTAATTGCATGGAAAATTCAAAGAATTCAATTAGAGGTAGAGGAGTTGAATGTTTGACTATGCTGATGTTGTTGATAGTGATGGTGATGCTGATTTTATGGGAAGACTTATAAAATGTATTTATTTGTAATTGAATTCGAAATTATAATTGAAATTTAAATTAAAAAGAAGAAATATGAAAGTTATATTAACAACAGAGAGATGAATAACAATATTTAAAGGAGAATATTTAATTAAAATTTGGATGTTGAAGAAAATTATTCAAAAACATGAAAATTATCCAAAAAGTTCGGCTATATACTAGTGTATAGTTTGGTCTATAGTCTAGCCTATGGTGTATGTGTTTATAGTCTATAGTTTAGTCTAGTCAGTCTATAGTCTAGTCTATAGTCCAGTCTATAGTCTAGTCTATAGTCTAGTCTATAGTCTAGTCTATAGTCTAGTCTATAGTCTAGTCTATAGTCTAGTCTATAGTCTAGTCTATAGTCTAGTCTATAGTCTAGTCTATAGTCTAGTCTATAGTCTAGTCTATATTCTAGTCTATAGTATAGTCTATAGTATAGTCTATAGTCTAGTCTATAGTCTAGTCTATAGTCTAGTCTATAGTCTAGTCTATAGTCTAGTCTATAGTCTAGTCTATAGTCTAGTCTATAGTCTAGTCTATAGTCTAGTCTATAGTCTAGTCTATAGTCTAGTCTATAGTCTAGTCTATAGTCTAGTCTATAGTCTAGTCTATAGTCTAGTCTATAGTCTAGTCTATAGTCTAGTCTATAGTCTAGTCTATAGTCTAGTCTATAGTCTAGTCTATAGTCTAGTCTATAGTCTATTCTATAGTCTAGTCTATAGTCTAGTCTATAGTCTAGTCTACATTCTAGTCTAAAGTCTAGTCTATAGTCTAGTCTATAATCTTGTCTATAGTCTAGTCTATCGTCTAGTCTATAGTCTAGTCTATAGTCTAGTCTAGTCTATAGTCCAGTCTATAGTCTAGTCTATAGTCTAGTCTATAGTCTACTCTATAGTCTACTCTATAGTCTAGTCTATAGTCTAGCCTATAGTGTAGTCTATAATCTAGTCTATAGTCTAGTCTATAGTCTAGTCTATAGTCTAGTCTATAGTCTAGTCTATAGTCTAGTCTATAGTCTAGTCTAGTCTATAGTCTAGTCTATAGTCTAGTCTATAGTCTACTCTATAGTCTTGTCTATAGTCTAGTCTATAGTCTACTCTATAGTCTAGTCTATAGTCTACTCTATAGTCTAGTCTATAGTCTACTCTATAGTCTAGTCTATAGTTTAGTCTATAGTCTAGTCTATAGTCTAGTCTATAGACTAGTATATAGTCTAGTCTATAGTCTAGTCTATAGTATAGTCTATAGTCTAGTCTATAGTCTAGTCTATAGTCTACTCTATAGTCTAGTCTATAGTCTTGTCTATAGTCTAGTCTATAGTCTAGTCTATAGTCTAGTCTATAGTCTATTCTATAGTCTATTCTATAGTCTAGTGTATAGTCTAGTCTATTCTATAGGCTAGTCTAGTCTATAGTCTAGTGTATAGTCTAGTGTATAGTCTAGTCTATAGTCTAGTCTATAGTCTAGTCCATTGTCTAATCTATAGTGTAGTCTATAGACTAGTCTATGGTCTAGTCTACACATTAGTCTATACTTTAGTCTATAGTCTAGTCTATAGTGTAGTCTATAGTCTAGTCTATAGTCTAGTTTGTAGTCTAGTATATAGTCTAGTCTATAGTCTAGTATATAGTCCAGTCTATAGTCTAGTCTATAGTCTATTCTACAGTCTAGTCTAAAGTTTAGTCTAGTCTAAAGTCTAGTCTATAGTCTAGTCTATAGTCTAGTCTATAGTCTAGTCTAAGTCTAGTCTATAGTCTAGTCTATAGTCTAGTCTATAGTCTAGTCTATAGTCTAGTCTATAGTCTAGTCTATAGTCTAGTCTATAGTCTAGTCTATAGTCTAGTCTATAGTATAGTCTATAGTCTAGTCTATAGTCTAGCCTATAGTCTAGTCTATAGTCTAGTCTATAGTCTAGTATATAGTCTAGTCTATAGTCTAATCTATAGTGTAGTCTATAGGCTAGTCTATGGTCTAGTCTACAGGTTAGTCTATACTTTAGTCTAGTTTATAGTCTAGTCTATAGTCTAGTCTATAGTCTAGTCTATAGTCTAGTCTATAGTCTAGTCTATAGTCTAGTCTATAGTGTAGTCTATAGTCCAGTCTATAGTCTAGTATATAGTCAAGGCTATAGTCTTATATATAGTGTAGTCTATAGGCTAGTCTATGGTATAGTCTACAGGTTAGTCTATACTTTAGTCTAGTTTATAGTCTAGTCTATATTCTGGTCAATAGTCTTGTCTTTAGTCTAGTCTTTATTTTAGTTTATAAGTCTATAGTCTTGTCTATTCTATAGTTAAGTATATAGTCTAGTTCTTGGTCTGGTTCAGAATCTATTCCATTATTTTGATGGCTATTATCTTATTTACAATTATTTTAAATTTTAAAGACAATTTAATCAATATTTTTTCTTTTTCTTTGCAGGTACGTAAAAATATTTGTGATAATATATATTTACATCAGTGCAAAGCAAGTATTTTAGTTAATTTAAGCTCTATTTTCAAAAAAAAAAAAAAAAAAAAAAATATTTCAAACCTAACCTATTCTCCTATTTCAGCAACCTTGAAACAGTTTCTTGACAGTTAAATTCCCTTGTCATTCATTTAACTCAATTTCACTTGCATCATGTTCAATTTTGTCTTTTTAATCTTTAATCTTGTTTTCATACACGTTCATTTACGTTTATAATTTACACGAAAAGTTTATAATATAAAAAAGTTCTTAACACGTTAAAAAATGATCTCAGTTTAACAGTATTGTTCAAAAACTAAGCAACTTTTCTTTAGTAAGTAATAAAAGTAGATAATATTGCTGCATAATGGAAATTATTAAGTTCCATTTTTTAGTATTATCAAGCTAGAGTTAAGCTTGCTTAGGTTTTGAACAATACTGTAGGCATACAGCTAGTGAACTGTGACTACGTTTTATAAACAGTTTACTTAAATGCAATTTAATTTAATATAAAGTATAAAAGAAACTGTGAAAAAATTGTGTCCAAAGAAAATAACACTTTATTAAAATTGACAGCTTCAGACATGCGTTAAATGCGCTGCTATGACTTTTGGACTAAAAGAGGATCCACAAAAGAAAACAAATCAAGTTAAAGACAATTTAAGTACAATTTTAAACAACAATAACTACACATAAGTTGTTAAAAATAAATGTTTATTTAAGAATAAATTGATTTATTATCAAAAAATAAGAATGAGATCAAGAGACATTTGACATTTTACCAGGACTTACAACAGAAATTAAGAGCAAGGAGGACCACAAACGAAATAAGACCCCCAGCAATGTTACAAGGTTTAATTAAGACTGATTTTAAAGAATGCATTCTTTTAAGCTTAATAACATTTATTTTAAAAAGAAAAATACCAAAAAGTATTGAGCTGGATAAAAATAAGAAAAAAAATCTTTAAATTCAAAAATTTTAAAATTTTTTTTCACTAACTGATAGACCATTGTCTAGTCCAAATAATTAAGTAAAAATTCTATTCATCGGACTATATGTTTTGTTATTATAAACCTGCAAAGTTACCGCAAAATACCAAAATACTTTTACAATTTTAGAAAATTTTATTTTTGTAAAAAATAGAACTTTTTTGCAAAATCTTAAATTCATTTTTTATAAACTGATAGACCATAACATTAGCTATTGGTAATATAATTTTAATAAGAATCGGTTAATAACTTATTTCATTATAACCCTCCAAAGTTGCAGCTAAATACGAAAAATTTCTTCAATGTTATTAAAAACTTTGTTATGGTAAAAATTGGAACTTAGGGTGAATTCGCATAATATTTTTTTATAATCTGATAGATCATGACATAAACTATTGGTAACATAATTTTTATACGAATCGGTTAATAAGTTATTTCATTATAATCCTCCAAAGTTGCAGCTAAATACGAAAAATTTCTTCTTCACTGTTATTAACAACTTTGTTATGGTAAAAATTGGAACTTAGGGCATAATCTTAAAATATTTTTTATAATCTGATAGACCATGACGTAAACTATTGGTAATATAAATTTTAGAAGAATCGGTTAATAACTTATTTCATTATAACCCTCCAAAGTTGCAGTTAAATACGAAAAATTTCTTCATTTTTATTAACAACTTTGTTATGGTAAAAATTGGAACTTAGTCCAAATTCGCATAATATTTTTTTATAGTCTGATAGACCATGACATTAACTATTGATAACATAATTTTTATAAGAATCGGTTAATAACTTATTTCATTATAGCCCTCCAAAGTTGCAGTTAAATACGAAAAATTTCACACTGTTATTAAAAACTTTGTTATGGTAGAAAATGGAACTTAATGGAAAATCGTAAAATATTTTTTTATAAACTGATAGACCCTGATATTAACTATTGGTAACATATTTTTTATAAGAATCGGTTAATAAGTTATTTCATTATAACCCTCCAAAGTTGCAGTTAAATACAAAAAATTTCTTTACTGTTATTAAAAACTTTGTTATTGTAAAAATTGGAACTTAGGGTGAATTCGCATATTATTTGTTTATAAACTGATAGATCATGACCTTAACTATTGGTAGTATAAATTTTAGAAGAATCGGTTAATAACTTATTTCATTATAACCCTCCAAAGTTGCAGTTAAATACGAAAATTTTCTTCACTGTTATTAAAAACTTTGTTATGGTAGAAAAGGGAACTTAAGGAAAAAATCGCAAAATATTTCTATATAATCTGATAGATCATGACGTAAACTATTGGTAATATAAATTTTAGAAGAATCGGTTAATAACTTATTTCATTATAACCCTCCAAAGTTGCAGCTAAATACGAAAAATTTCTTCAATGTTATTAAAAACTTTGTTATGGTAAAAATTGGAACTTAGGGTAAATTCGCATAATATTTTTTTATAATCTCATAGATCATGACATAAACTATTGGTAGTATAATTTTTATAAGAATCGGTTAATAAGTTATCGCATTATAAGCCTCCAAAGTTGCAGTTAAATACGAACAATTTCTTCACTGTTATTAAAAACTTTGTTAAGGTAAAAATTGGAACTTAGGGCAAACTCGCAAAATATTTTTCTATAAACTGATAGATCATAACATTAACTATTCATAACATAAGTGTTAAATGAATTGCTCAACATGTTATTTTATTAGAATCCTTCAAAGTTACAGCTAAATATCAAAATTCTTAAAAAAATGAAAAATAAATAATTTTCTTCCCAAAACTATAGATAAAGACCTTGAAATTTTTTTTTAAATTTCAACAGAAATATAAAATCTATGGCCTTAGGTTATTTATTTTATTACTTTAATACAAAACTAATAATTTTATTCTTTAAAAACTGATACAAACATTTTCAAGCAACAAATTATCATTATTTTCAACCCTCGAGGTTTATTATTTATTTATGATCTACAAATTATATTAATCTTTTAAATTTTAGTTCTAAACACATGTTTTTAAAAACTATAATTTTCAATTCTTAAAAAAAAAAAAATTAAAACATGATTTCACCCTCTACTATAGAATTTATGTCAAAGTTTTTTTATTTTCTTTAATTTTTTACTAAATTTTAACACCATTTTTCAGTTTATTACTTATTTCAACAAAATTATAAAGTGATTTTTTAAACATTTTTTGTTGTCTACATTTATGACTGACTTCCTTTTTAAGCCATAATTTTATGCTTATTTGTGGCATACTTTTTGAGTGATTATGATTATCATTTTTTTCGTTTCTTTTATTGGGTTTATTAAAGTGTTTAAATTGTTGTTTTCTTGTTTTAATACAACAAACAAAAAGTTTTTTTGTTCTTAAGAACTTTTTGCCATAATAAATTTTTATTATTTTTTTTACGAAATGTGCAAAAAATGGTGTCAATTGGTCACCTTAAAGTTAGAATCAAACAAAAATTAACAATAATTGCAAACTAATATTTGAAAAAGGAAATAATTAGAAATATTTCCAGGCCTCTTAAGACCAAAAATAAATTAACAAAATAGAAAGTTTATTAAATGGACTTGGGTATAGACTGTAGACTAAGATTAAGAATAAAAGATAAACCAGGCAATAGACTATAAACTACACTATAGACCAAACTATCTACCTGACTATAGACCACACTATATATCAGATTATAGACTGGACTATAGACTAGACTATAGACTGGACTATAGACTAGACTATAGACTAGACTATAGACTAGACTATAGACTAGACTATAGACTAGACTATAGACTAGACTATAGACTAGACTATAGACTAGACTATAGACTAGACTATAGACTAGACTATAAGACTAGACTATAGACTAGACTATAGACTAGACTATAGACTAGACTATAGACTAGACTATAGACTAGACTATAGACTAGACTATAGACTAGACTATAGACTAGACTATAGACTAGACTATAGACTAGACTCTAGACTAGACTATAGACTAGACTATAGACTAGACTATAGACTAGACTATAGACTAGACTATAGACTAGACTATAGACTAGACTATAGACTAGACTATAGACTAGACTATAGACTAGACTATAGACTAGACTATAGACTAGACTATAGACTAGACTATAGACTAGACTATAGACTAGACTATAGACTAGACTATAGACTAGACTATAGACTAGACTATAGACTAGACTATAGACTAGACTATAGACTAGACTATAGACTAGACTATAGACTAGACTATAGACTAGACTATAGACTAGACTATAGACTAGACTATAGACTAGACTATAGACTAGACTGTAGACTAGACTATAGACTAGACTATAGACTAGACTATAGACTAGACTATAGACTAGACTATAGACTAGACTATAGACTAGACTATAGACTAGACTATAGACTAGACTATAGACTAGACTATAGACTAGACTATAGACTAGACTATAGACTAGACTATAGACTAGACTATAGACTAGACTATAGACTAGACTATAGACTAGACTATAGACTAGGACTATAGAACTAGACTATAGACTAGACTATAGACTAGACTATAGACTAGACTATAGACTAGACTATAGACTAGACTATAGACTAGACTATAGACTAGACTATAGACTAGACTAGACGATAGACTAGACTATAGGACTAGACTATAGACTAGGACGATAGACTAGACTATAGACTAGACTATAGACTAGACTATAGACTAGACTATAGACTAGGACTATAGACTAGACTATAGACTAGACTATAGACTAGACTATAGACTAGACCTTAGACTAGACTATAGACTAGACTATAGACTAGACTATAGACTAGACATAGACTAGACTATAGACTAGACTATAGACTAGGACTATAGAATAGACTATAGACTAGACTATATACTAGACTATAGACTAGACTATAGACTAGACTATAGACTAGACTATAGACTAGACTATAGACTAGACTATAGACTAGACTATAGACTAGACTATAGACTAGACTATAGACTAGACTATAGACTAGACTATAGACTAGACAATAGACTAGACAATAGACTAGACAATAGACTAGACTATAGACTAGACTATAGACTAGACTATAGACTAGACTATAGACTAGACTATAGACTAGACTATAGACTAGACTATAGACTAGACTATAGACTAGACTATAGACTAGACAATAGACTAGACAATAGACTAGACAATAGACTAGACTATAGACTAGACTATAGACTAGACTATAGACTAGACTATAGACTAGACTATAGACTAGACTATAGACTAGACTATAGACTAGACTATAGACTAGACTATAGTTTAGGCTATAGATTAGACCATAGTTTAGGCTATAGATTAGACTATAGTTTAGGCTATAGATTGGACTTTAGACATACTATATACTAAACTATAGACTGGACTATAAACTAAACTACTTGCTATTTTTTTAAATTTTCTAAAAATTTTGTATAAATAGTAAAAAATTTCAGAAAATTTTTGAAAAGTAGCAAAATTTCCGATAATTACCTTCTTTTTGCATCACCTTATTTCGTCATTTGCATAATTTATCTAATAAATTACAACAGTAGTTTGATGCTGTTAATAAGATCAACTTCACCATACATAATTGATAACTTCTTACAACCGCAAATACTTTCAAATACAAAACTTCAAAAGCTTGTTTTTTTTCAACCGCTATTAGCGTGCAACATTAATTGCTACACACAGCAATACAACATCATTATCATCATAGTCGTCGTTAGCATGTTACCATATTCAGATGGTAAACATAATCAAGCCACCACATGTCTGTTTTAACCCACAAAACATGAACATAATACAAATATCAAGACAACAACAACAACAAAGACAAGAATTAAGGTTTTTGAACTGTAACTTAATACTAGTCATAAATCTACTTATGAAAAACCATTCATAGTTTTTATATTACAAAAGGCAGCAGCAGCAGCAACAAGGAGCTGTTGCTGCTGCTGAAAAGTCAAGAAATATTTCTTTAGCTACAAGGACAGACAGACACCTAGGCGGAAGGACAGCGAAAACATTTATTAAGAAACACAAAAGTAGGGCCAGCAGACATTTATTGAAATATGAGTCATGAGTTTTAAACACTAAAAAAGTGTTTTCTTATTTAAGCCTCTGGGGGCCTATTTAACAAACCGCCAAAACACCAAAATAAACTGAAATAAATAATGAAATGCAACATGTAGCAGAAAAAGAACCAAAAATAACTGACAAGGTCATTAAGATAAATATCGTTTAAAATCGATACGTTTTATGCAGAAAAACAAAGAGAATATTGATTTAAGCTGAGAATTCAATTTCCACTTAATATTTTTTTTTTTTTTTTAAACTGGTCAGTTGGGTATCGTTTCGATGATTGTTTATATGAAAAATATACATTTCTTTGTTGAAATAAAAAACCTTTTCTTTTTTGTTTACAAAACAATCGCCTGAAAGAACTTTTTTAAAAGAACTTAATTGATGAGAACCCATAAAAAAGGTGTCGCATAAACAACAAAGACCGCACAGGATGTTTCTGTGAAATGTTTTTACTTTCAGGGTCCAATTGTGGTGTGAACAGCAGTTTAACAGAGGAAAAAAAGAAATACCAAAAAAATAAAGAAATACTTTTTTTGGCCAACGGATATGGGCGAGTTACAAATTAACGCCATTGTGTTTATAATTTAAATGTTTTTCAATTTGTTTCGTTATTTTTTGGGGGTCTGTGTTAGAGTTTGCTGGGAAGATTGTTTGCGGTTTTTTGTTAGAGTATCTTCTGTCCCAAATGGTTGTTTATATAGAAATATAAAAGTTTTTGGTTGCAAAGGTTTTTGTTTACAAACAACAAAAAAAAAATATTATTGATTTTACTGCTTAAATGGTTTTCTTTAAGGGATAAATAATAATTATTTGCATTGTTATTGTTTGAAATTTACGCCATAACGAATTTGCTATTTTTAGTAAATTTTCGGAAAATTTTTTATTTTTAGTGAATTTTCAGAAAATTAGCTATTTTTAGTAATTTTTCAAAAAATTTGCTATTTTTAGTAAATTTTCAGAAAATTTGCTATTTTTAGTAAATTTTCAGAAAATTTGCTATTTTTAGTAAATTTTCAGAAAATTTGCTATTTTTAGTAAATTTTCAGAAAATTTGCTATTTTTTAATAAACTTTCTGAAAATTTGCTATTTTTTAGTAAATTTTCTGAAAATTTGCTATTTTTTAGTGAATTTTCCGAAAATTTGCTATTTTTAGTAAATTTTCGGAAAATTTGCTATTTTTAGTAAATTTTCGGAAAATTTGCTATTTTTAGTAAATTTTCGGAAAATTTGCTATTTTTAGTAAATTTTCGGAAAATTTGCTATTTTTAGTAAATTTTCGGAAAATTTGCTATTTTTAGTAAATTTTCGGAAAATTTGCTATTTTTAGTAAATTTTCGGAAAATTTGCTATTTTAGTAAATTTTCGGAAAATTTGCTATTTTTAGTAAATTTCGGAAAATTTGCTATTTTTAGTAAATTTTCGGAAAATTTGCTATTTTTAGTAAATTTTCGGAAAATTTGCTATTTTTAGTAAATTTTCGGAAAATTTGCTATTTTTAGTAAATTTTCGGAAAATTTGCTATTTTTAGTAAATTTTCGGAAAATTTGCTATTTTTAGTAAATTTTCGGAAAATTTGCTATTTTTAGTAAATTTTCGGAAAATTTGCTATTTTTAGTAAATTTTCGGAAAATTTGCTATTTTTAGTAAATTTTCGGAAAATTTGCTATTTTTAGTAAATTTTCGGAAAATTTGCTATTTTTAGTAAATTTTCGGAAAATTTGCTATTTTTAGTAATTTTCGGAAAATTTGCTATTTCTAGTAAATTTTCGGAAAATTTGCTATTTCTAGTAAATTTTCGGAAAATTTGCTATTTCTAGTAAATTTTCGGAAAATTTGCTATTTTTAGTAAATTTTCTCAAAATTTGCTATTTTTAGAAAATTTTCTGAAATTTTGCTGTTTTTAGAAAATTTTCTGAAATTTTGCTGTTTTTAGAAAATTTTCTGAAATTTTGCTGTTTTTTTTTTTTTTGTATTTGTTTATAATTTTGTTAAATTTCATTAATTATTCATTTAAAACTATCTCCTTTTGTGGTAAAACTATAAAAAATAAACTTTTACTTTAATTTTTTTGGCCATTTTCCCAAATGTCAAGCCAACACACCCACCCAGTCTGATAGCCAGCCGACCACCCTTCTAAACTCATTGCTGTATAAATTTTCATTAAATAAATGTTGGCTAATTTCCTACAATTATTTGCCATGTTGCCAGTTGCAATGTTGTTGCTGTTGTTCATTGTCGTCGTCGTCATCGTTGTTGTTGTTATCTGCAATATGAGTTTGGTTTTGTATCAGTCTATATAGATTTGTTTTAGTTGTGGCCTTTAACCATATTTAACAAGTCCATATTTGGGTTTTAGCTGATTGTTTTAAACTAAAATGTCATGGCATGTTAGAGGCTTTTGCGCTCTCTTATCCTACGAATGATAATGACAACAACTAAGACAGTCAGTGGTAGAGAGAATGGACTAAAATTTATTGTAAATTTATAACAAATAAATTTGCTTTATATAGTAAATGAATAGCAAAGTTGTTGTACATTTACTACAAATAACTAATTTGTTGCAAATTTACTACAAATAGTAAATTTGTTACAAATTTACTATAAATAGCTAACTTTTTGCAAAGTAACTATAAAAGCAAATTTGTTGCAAATTTACTATAAAAGCAAATTTGTTGACAAATAGTAAATTTGCAATTGCAAATTCGCAAATTATTCAAAAAGGAAATACTTTTTGAAATAATTTGCAATATATAATAAAATAGTAGTAAATTTACTATATCTACCAAATTGATGAAAAACTTAATGTCTCATCCTTATAGGTTTTACATTTTACTGTCTATATATTTGGTTTGTCTGTCTGTCTGTACGTCCGTCTATCTTGCTCGCAAATTTCAAATAATTTGCTATATATATATACAAAATAGTGGTAAATTTACTATACCTACGAAATTACTGAAAAACTTAAAGTCCCTTCTAAATAGATTTTACTGTTTTCTATCATTCTACTGTCTACATATTTAGTATGTACGTCCGTCTATCTTACTTGCAAATTATTAAAAAAAGAGAAAACAGATTTTTGAAATAATTAACTATATATAACAAAATACTGGTAAATTTACTATATCTCGCAAATTACTGAAAAGTTTAAAGTCCCTTCTTGATAGGTTTTACTGTTTCCCTGTCATTCTACTATCTGCATATATAGTATGTCTGTCTGTACGTCTGTCTATCTTGCTCGCAAATTATTCAAAAAAGGAAATAATTTTTTGAAATATTTTGCTATTTATAACAAAATAGTGTTAAATTTACTATATCTACAAAATTACTGAAAAACTTAAAGTCCGTTCTTTATAGGTTTTACTGTTTCTCTGTCATTCTACTATATACATATTTGGTATGTCTGTCTGTACGTCCGTCTATCTTGTTCTTAAATAATTCAAATAATGAAAGACATTTTGAAATAATTTGCTATATATAGCAAAATAGTGTTAAATTTACTATATCTACAAAATTACTGAAAAACTTAAAGTATCTTCTTTATAGGTTTTACTGTTTCTCTGTCATTCTACTATATACATATTTGGTATGTCTGTCTGTACGTCCGTCTATCTTGTTCTTAAATAATTCAAATAATGAAAGACATTTTGAAATAATTTGCTATATATAGCAAAATAGTGTTAAATTTACTATATCTACAAAATTACTGAAAAACTTAAAGTCCCTTCTTTATAGGTTTTACTGTTTCTCTGTCATTCTACTATATACATATATAGTATGTCTGTCTGTACGTCCGTCTATCTTGTTCGCAAATTATTCAAAAAAGGAAAAACATTTTGAAATAATTTACTATATATCATAAAATAGTAGTAAATTTACTATATCTACAAAATTGCTGGAAAACTTAAAGTACCTTTTTTATATGTTTTACTGTTTTTCTGATATTTTACTATCTACATATTTATTTGGTATGTCTGTCTGTACGTCCGTCTATATTGTTTGCAAATTTGAAATAATTTACTATATATAGTAAAATAGTGGTATATTTACTATACCTATCAAATTACTGAAAAATGTAAAGTCCCTTATTTATAGGTTTTACTGTTTCTCTGTCATTCTACTATCTACATATTTAGTATGTCTGTCTGTACGTCCGTCTATCTTGTTCATTTAACTTTCCTCTTTCTTTCCCTCCCTCTCTCTCTCGCTCTTTTCCTCACCCTGCCACTTTAATTTCATAATAATGATGACAATTGTTAATTGAATTTTAGTCCAAAAACCATAATTTGTTATGTTATAATATGTTTTATGTACAATATATTTGCAACATTGTCGTCAACATAATGTTGTCATGTTTTCACTTGATTGTAGTGGAAAATATACTTAATAATTGTGGCAGGTTTGCAACGTTGTCTATTGTTTTGAAATTGTGTAGATTTTTAAATTATTACCTGGAATTTTAACACGTAAAAATATCTGGCATTTGATAGGAATTTATGTTATGAAAATTATATAAAAATAGTTGGCAAAAATTAATTGCTGACAAAAATTAGAATTGGATAATTTTTAAATAGAAAAATTAGCTTTAAATTGAATTTACAATTGATGACTCATAGTCAACTCATGTACTCAAGTCTTTGTTAAATAAACTGCCTTTGAAATTGTCTCTAATCCTTTTGAAAATTGTTTTTCATTGATGATTTATGCCTCTCAATGAATCATCATCCTTGTATGAGCAACCATCAAAAAGGTCAAGGCTTTGTATTGAAAGACTTAAGTCATAAAGACAAGAATTTGAAACCATTTAAGTGGTTCCCACTGAAGCAAACATTTATGCCAAAGCCTACATTATTCTATAGTTTCATAAATGGTTTTCTTTGCTGTAACTAATGCCAAGACCTCGCCACACTCTAATTTTCAATTTAAAATTGAATAATAAGCCTTCGTTTTTGAGAACACTTTACCACAGTCACATTAGCACTTCTTATCTATTTGCTGGCATTAGATTAATGTGTTAAATAACCATGCCACCACCAACCACAATCACCACTAACTAACATTTGACACACATTAAGGAAATGAGACATTAAATGGAATTTTTTTTGTAAGGCATTAGTTCTTTTTCTATCTTTTCAATAGAAAACCAAAATTTTTTCGTAATTTGTAATTTGAAACACTTTCAAAGACACCCACTGCCACAAACGAAAAACTTAGTTGTAACTGCTTACAAAGAAACTTTTGTTTTGCGGTGAAAAAAAAAAAAAAAAACAAATTCAAACTTATTGCAACACCTCCCACACACACACCAAAAAAACATGATTCTAATTGAAAATTTGCCACAATTATTTGGAACAAACAAAAACCAACAATTCTGATACTGATGACGACTACATCAAGACTTTTTTTAAGTAAACTGGCAGTTAAATGTAATTGTTTATAATTTTTTTTCTTGGAATTGAAGTGCGATGAATGATTCGTTGTTGAATGTGGCAACAAAACAATGTATGTGGAAGTGTACATATACTTATAAAATGACCATTTAAATAATATTTAATATACAGTAAGAAAATAGCTAAACATACAAATATAAAAAATTTACAGTAAACAACAAAACTATAGACTAGAATCTAATTTATTGCGATATATGTATATTGCGATTGCGATATATAAAAACTAGATTATAGACTAGACTTGCTCTGTTCTAGTTCTAGTTCTGTTCTAGTTCAGTTCTAGTTCAGTTCTAGTTCAGTTCTAGTTCAGTTCAGTTCTAGTTCAGTTCTAGTTCAGTTCTAGTTCAGTTCTAGTTCAGTTCTAGTTCAGTTCTAGTTCAGTTCTAGTTCAGTTCTAGTTCAGTTCTAGTTCAGTTCTAGTTCAGTTCTAGTTCAGTTCTAGTTCAGTTCTAGTTCAGTTCTAGTTCAGTTCTAGTTCAGTTCTAGTTCAGTTCTAGTTCAGTTCTAGTTCAGTTCTAGTTCAGTTCTAGTTCAGTTCTAGTTCAGTTCTAGTTCAGTTCTAGTTCAGTTCTAGTTCAGTTCTAGTTCAGTTCTAGTTCAGTTCTAGTTCAGTTCTAGTTCAGTTCTAGTTCAGTTCTAGTTCAGTTCTAGTTCAGTTCTAGTTCAGTTCTAGTTCAGTTCTAGTTCAGTTCTAGTTCAGTTCTAGTTCTGTTCTAGTTCTGTTCTAGTTCTGTTCTAGTTCTGTTCTAGTTCTGTTCTAGTTCTGTTCTAGTTCTGTTCTAGTTCTGTTCTAGTTCTGTTCTAGTTCTGTTCTAGTTCTGTTCTAGTTCAGTTCTAGTTCAGTTCTAGTTCAGTTCTAGTTCAGTTCTAGTTCAGTTCTAGTTCAGTTCTAGTTCAGTTCTAGTTCAGTTCTAGTTCAGTTCTAGTTCAGTTCTAGTTCATGTTCTAGTTCTGTTTCTAGTTCTGTTCTAGTTCTGTTTCTAGTTCTGTTCTAGTTCTGTTCTAGTTCTGTTCTAGTTCTGTTCTAGTTCTGTTCTAGTTCTGTTCTAGTTCTGTTCTAGTTCTGTTTCTAGTTCTGTTCTGTTCTGTTCTAGTTCTGTTCTAGTTCTGTTCTAGTTTCTGTTCTAGTTCTGTTCTAGTTCATGTTCTAGTTCTGTTCTAGTTCTGTTCTAGTTCTGTTCTAGTTTGTTCTAGTTTCTGTTCTAGTTCTGTTCTAGTTCTGTTCTAGTTCTGTTCTAGTTCTGTTCTAGTTCTGTTCTAGTTCGGTTCTAGTTCTGTTCTAGTTCTGTTCTAGTTTCTGTTCTAGTTCTGTTCTAGTTCTGTTCTAGTTCTGTTCTAGTTTCTGTTCTAGTTCTGTTCTGTTCTAGTTCTGTTCTAGTTCTGTTCTAGTTCTGTTCTAGTTCTGTTCTAGTTCTGTTCTAGTTCTGTTCTAGTTCTGTTCTAGTTCTGTTCTAGTTCTGTTCTAGTTCTGTTCTAGTTCTGTTTTAGTTCTGTTCTAGTTCTGTTCTAGTTCTGTTCTAGTTCTGTTCTAGTTCTGTTCTAGTTCTGTTCTAGTTCTGTTCTAGTTCTGTTCTAGTTCTGTTCTAGTTCTGTTCTAGTTCTGTTCTACTTCTGTTCTAGTTCTGTTCTAGTTCTGTTCTAGTTTCTGTTCTAGTTCTGTTCTAGTTCTGTTCTAGTTCAGTTCTAGTTCAGTTTCTAGTTCAGTTCTAGTTCAGTTCTAGTTAAGTTCTAGTTCAGTTCTCGTTCAGTTCTAGTTCAGTTCTAGTTCAGTTCTAGTTAAGTTCTAGTTCAGTTCTCGTTCAGTTCTCGTTCAGTTCTAGTTCAGTTCTAGTTCAGTTCTACTTTAGTTCTAGACTACAAACTAGACTAGACGAACAGTTTTTTTTTTTTAACTTTTAAGAAATTCTTTACGGTTTTTAAAATGTCTATTTTCTTCCCTTTATTAAGCCGCCTTTCAGCTTTCAATTTCACCAAATAATAAAAAATCCCATAAATTTCATTAACAATTCTAATTACTTAATTTTTTTATTCCAACGAAAACTTTCTTTCCCTTAAAGAGAACAATAAATTTCTTTAATAACTTCTAATTCTAACATAAATTGACCTACAGCCTAAGCTAACCGAAACATTTTGTTTTGTTGAGTGATTACCCATTAACCTAAACTGAACTTCCGCAGTAGACAGATAGCCGTCGCATCAAGTTAACCACAAAAATTTATAAACACGTTTAAAAACAAATATTTTTATTGAATATTCTTAATAAACCGTTTTATTGACCAAAAACTAACTAAATTATTGTAAAACCTACCAACCAGCTGGTGGTTTGGAAAAAAAAATTTAAATATATTTTACTACAAACAACAACAACAATAGCAATTCTGTTAATAAAAACAAACAAATTTGTTTTGTGGCCGGCCAGTGTCAAGTTCAATTATGGAAATTGACTATTTTGTATAGACACCACCTGTCTAATGGTCGATCTATTGGTGGCTAAAAGTATAGAGTTGTATAAAAAATTTTATTTATTTTTTTACGAAATTGTTAGTAATAAACATAAAACAAATCAAAAAGTTTATAACAAAATAAATTTTATCAAAATTTAATTTGCTCTATAGTAAAACAATTAAACAATAGTTGTGTTGACACCATTACATTGGCCACTTCTGGTGACAAGTGGTTTGTTATCAAATCAATCATTTGGAAATTTTTGTAAAATTTATTTGTTAGTATTTAAATTGAAATAATTAAACACCTTTGTTAAAGGTCAAATTGTTTATTATATTTGGTCCCCTTTTATATTCACTTCTCATTCCCCTCCCCCCTTTATTTAACACAATTCCAATAACAAAAAACTTTTGCAAGTGTTTAACAAACCATTAAAACATGTAAATTGTTTAACAAACCATTTAAAATTAAGAATCGTAAAAATGAAACAAAAACCATAAAAAAATTTTGCGGCGCCTACTTAGGCAGTTAACATCATTTGCATAAAGCCATTTCAAAAAAAAAAGCAAAAGAAACTGAAATTCTCTAGCTTAACTCTGAAATTCTCTAGCTTAACTCTACACAAAAAAACCACGCATTCTCACGCATTTCATTAATGTTTTTTTTTTTTTTTTTTTGAAAAGTAGCAAAAGCTTAAAGTAAACATCATCAGTATTTTATTATTAGCACACATTATTATTGCGCAGGCGCAGCCTTAATATCAGCCACTACTACGCAATTCTTGAAAAAACACAACTAGGTAGGGACATTTTTATAAAAACACACACATTCATTCACTTTCAAAAGGGGGGACAGTCATTAAACTATGTGATCCTACTCGTAAATTCTATAGAAATCGCTGCAACAAAGTTATATCAATTGCTAAATTGAAAAATTTTAATTTAAATTAAAACGCAGAGGTTGTTAGCAGAACAAGGTGGGAGCTTAGGGTTAACAAGATACTTTTAATCCTTTTGTAGTTTTGTTATAGTTCTGTTCTAGTACTGTTCTAGTTCTGTTGTAGTTCTGTTGTAGTTCTGTTCTAGTTCTATTCTAGTTCTGTTCTAGTTCTGTTCTAGTTCTGTTCTTGTTCTGTTCTAGTTCTGTTCTAGTTCTGTTCTAGTTCTGTTCTAGTTCAGTTCTAGTTCTGTTCTAGTTCTGTTCTAGTTCTGTTCTAGTTCTGTTCTAGTTCTGTTCTACTTCTGTTCTAGTTCTGTTCTAGTTCTGTTCTAGTTCTGTTCTAGTTCTGTTCTAGTTCTGTTCTAGTTCTGTTCTAGTTCTGTTCTAGTTCTGTTCTAGTTCTGTTCTAGTTCTGTTCTAGTTCTGTTCTAGTTCTGTTCTAGTTCTGTTCTAGTTCTGTTCTAGTTCTGTTCTAGTTCTGTTCTAGTTCTGTTGTTCTAGTTCTGTTCTAGTTCTGTTCTAGTTCTGTTCTAGTTCTGTTCTAGTTCTGTTCTAGTTCTGTTCTAGTTCTGTTCTAGTTCTGTTCTAGTTCTGTTCTAGTTCTGTTCTAGTTCTGTTCTAGTTCTGTTCTAGTTCTGTTCTAGTTCTGTTCTAGTTCTGTTCTAGTTCTGTTCTAGTTCTGTTCTAGTTCTGTTCTAGTTCTGTTCTAGTTCTGTTCTAGTTCTGTTCTAGTTCTGTTCTAGTTCTGTTCTAGTTCTGTTCTAGTTCTGTTCTAGTTCTGTTTCTAGTTCTGTTCTAGTTCTGTTCTAGTTCTGTTCTAGTTCTGTTCTAGTTCTGTTCTAGTTCTGTTCTAGTTCTGTTCTAGTTCTGTTCTAGTTCTGTTCTAGTTCTGTTCTAGTTCTGTTCTAGTTCTGTTCTAGTTCTGTTCTAGTTCTGTTCTAGTTCTGTTCTAGTTCTGTTCTAGTTCTGTTCTAGTTCTGTTCTAGTTCTGTCTAGTTCTGTTCTAGTTTCTGTTCTAGTTCTGTTCTAGTTCTGTTCTAGTTCTGTTCTAGTTCTGTTCTAGTTCTGTTCTAGTTCTGTTCTAGTTCTGTTCTAGTTCTAGTTCTGTTGTAGTTATGTTGTAGTTATGTTGTAGTTCTGTTCTAGTTCTGTTCTAGTTCTGTTCTAGTTCTGTTCTAGTTCTGCTCTAGTTCTGTTCTAGTTCTGTTCTAGTTCTGTTCTAGTTCTGTTCTAGTTCTGTCTAGTTGTTCTAGTTCTGTTCTAGTTCTGTTCTAGTTCTGTTCTAGTTCTGTTCTAGTTCTGTTCTAGTTCTGTTCTAGTTCTGTTCTAGTTCTGTTCTAGTTCTGTTCTAGTTCTGTTCTAGTTCTGTTCTAGTTCTGTTCTAGTTCTGTTCTAGTTCTGTTCTAGTTCTGTTCTAGTTCTGTTCTAGTTCTGTTCTAGTTCTGTTCTAGTTCTGTTCTAGTTCTGTTCTAGTTCTGTTCTAGTTCTGTTCTAGTTTTGTTCTAGTTCTGTTCTAGTTCTGTTCTAGTTCTGTTCTATTTCTGTTCTATTTCTGTTCTAGTTCTGTTCTAGTTCTGTTCTAGTTCTGTTCTAGTTCTGTTCTAATTCTGTTCTAGTTCTGTTCTAGTTCTGTTCTAGTTCTGTTCTAGTTCTGTTCTAGTTCTGTTCTAGTTCTGTTCTAGTTCTGTTCTAGTTCTGTTCTAGTTCTGTTCTAGTTCTGTACTAATTCTATTCTAGTTCTGTTCTAGTTCTGTTCTAGTTCTGTTCTTGTTATGTTCTAGTTCTGTTCTAGTTCTATTCTAGTTCTGTTCTAGTTCTGTTCTAGTTCTGTTCTTGATCTGTTCTAGTTCTGTTCTAGTTCTGTTCTAGTTCTGTTCTAGTTCTGTTTTAGTTCTGTTCTAGTTCTGTTCTTGTTCTGTTCTAGTTCTGTTCTTGTTATGTTCTAGTTCTGTTCTAATTCTGTTCTAATTCTAATCTAGTTCTGTTCTAGTTCTGTTCTAGTTCTGTTCTAGTTCTGTTCTAGTTCTGTTCTAGTTCTGTTCTAGTTCTGTTCTAATTCTGTTCTAGTTCTGTTCTAGTTCTGTTCTAGTTCTGTTCTAGTTCTGTTCTAGTTCTGTTCTAGTTCTGTTCTAGTTCTGTTCTAGTTCTGTTCTAGTTCTGTTCTAGTTCTGTTCTAGTTCTGTTCTTGTTATGTTCTAGTTCTGTTCTAGTTCTGTTCTAGTTCTGTTCTAGTTCTAGTTCTATTCTAGTTCTGTTCTAGTTCTGTTGTAGTTCTGTTCTAGTTCTGTTCTAGTTCTGATCTGTTCTGTTCTGTTCTGTTCTAGTTCTGTTCTAGTTCTGTACTAGTTCTGTACTAGTTCTGTTCTAGTTCTGTTCTAGTTCTGTTCTAGTTCTGTTCTAGTTCTGTTCTAGTTCTGTTCTAGTTCTGTTCTAGTTCTGTTCTAGTTATGTTCTAATTCTGTTCTAGTTCTGTTCTAATTCTGTTCTAGTTCTGTTCTAGTTCTGTTCTAGTTCCGTTCCAGTTCCGTTCTAGTTCTGTTCTAGTTCTGTTCTAGTTCTGTTCTAGTTCTGTTCTAGTTCTGTTCTAGTTCTGTTCTAGTTCTGTTCTAGGTCTGCTCTAATTCTGTTCGAGTTCTGTTCCAGTTCTGTTTTGGTTGTGTTACATCATTGAAATGTTTATGACATTTGCAATTATTTTTTCTGCCACCATTTATAGCAAATCTATTAAAATACTTCTCCATATTTAAACATAAACAATTTGCTGAAATTCTTTTATAAAAACTAATTTTCTATTAATCATAAGTCTTAACATTTAATATGAGTTTTGTTAGCAATCACCTTTTAGGTGTTTTTTTTTTTTTGTCTACAACTATTTGGCGCCTTAATGTACTCAATATCTTTTTGGTGTGCGGTTTTTCTCTTTAACATTTTCACTGACAACTAATTAAGCTTTAATGTGTATTTATAACATTCGCATTCACATTGAATATAGTGGAGTCAATTTGAGTCCACACAATGTGTGGTGGATTTTTACCTATAGAGAAATAAAATTCCACACTTAGGAAACGTGAAACGGATGAAATTTGCTTTTCATATTCGGAAGTTTTCTGAAAATTTTTTACCTTTATTAAATTTTTGTGTTTTTAAGATTTAGAAATTTTTTATTTTTAGTAAATTTTAGTCTTTCCCAAGTTTAAATAGGCTTTGGTGTTTTATCTGCCTGTTAAGATTTATTTATTTTTTTTTCAAAAATCTTGATGTCTCAGTACCACCCAAAAAATTATTCGTAGTTCAGTCGCATGTAGAGTTTATCATTTATTATAAACAATTTTATATTCATAGTCATTCATTTAAGAAAAAATAACTCGAACAATTTGTGTCTGTCCGAACTGGTAGAGATACTTGTTGGTATCTTTTGTATATGAATGAATATATATCTAGTACATAGGAACCCAGCAGGCGTTAATAACAACATGTAAAATGGAAACAGCAACAACAACAACAACAAATTCAAAATAAACAAAACACACCTATAAAGATGTCTAATTAGGCCGCTGCTGGTTGAAAATAAAATTTATTTAAAAAAAATTTAAAAAAAAAACGATAGATTCATTCAAGTTTTTTGGAAAAAAAGCTAAAAAAGAACACATGTTTTTTTCTCTTCTTATAAACATATAGCTTTCAAGTACATTTATCCTTCTTTCATATTTCGCAAAAAAAAAAATAACAAAAACACATTAAAAATATAATAAAATTAAAAAGAAACTAAATAAAAAATTATGACACAAGTTACGTTGTTAAACAAATATTTCCGTTTTGAGAAAAAAAAAATGCAAAACAAAAGCACACGATACATGTGTAAACAGTGGCAAGCAAAACAATAAAGATTTTTTATATAAAATTACTATATTGAGAAATATTTGGAAAATTTATTATAAAAAATTTGTTATTTTAGAAAAAAAGTCAAAATTAAACATAATTTATATGATGTGTTTGAAACTCTTTAATACTCAATAAGATTTAACCCTTAACTTGACATTGACATTTAAAAAGTTAAAACGAAAAGTCGACTTTTCGACTTTTTTCATTTAGTTAAAAGTCGACTTTTCGACTTTTTGCATTTTGTGAAAAGTCGATTTTTCGACTTTTCGACTTTTTTCATTTAATTAAAAGTCGACTTTTAGACTTTTCGACTATAAGTATTTTATAAATAGTCGACTTTTCGACTTTTTCCGACTTTTCGAATTTTTTCGACTTTATCCGACTTTTCGACTTTATCCGACTTTTCGATTTTTGACTATTTTCGACTTCTTTCGACTATTTTTTGACTTTTTTCGAGTTTTTCCGACTATATTAGAGTTTTTTACTTTTCTTCCACTTTTTTAAGATTTTTGACTTGTTTCTACAATTTTCGAGTTTTCGACTTTTTCCGACGTTTCGACTTTTTCCGACTTTTTTCGACTTTTTCCGACTTTTCGACTTTTTTCGACTTTTTACGACTTTTCGACTTTCTTCGACTTTTTTAGACTTTATTCGACTTTTTTCGACTTATCGACTTTTATTAACAAAGTCGACTTTTCGACTTTTTCCACAGACCATAGTCGACTTTTTTCAACAAAAAGTCGATTGTTCGATTATTCGAAAGTCGATTTATAGAACCCTACTATTAAGTAGTTTTTTTACGGTGTAACAGTTGACTTCCTAAAGTTAAACTCTAGAAAATATCGATAAAGAAAACTCTATAGGTACTTTGCAAAAAAAAAAAAAAAAAAAAAAAAAAAAAAACACTATAACTATAAATTAATCATTGTTAATAAAAAAGAAATACCGATAGTATATTTGAACAACATTTTTAATAGAATAACTAAAAACCCTTTCATAATGATTAATGATAATATGTTTTTTTTTTATTATTAAAATTTTTTTTCATGATATTTTGCTGTCAGCAAGTAATTAATTTAGCAACAAAAGAAAAACTTTAACAAAAACAATACTAAATAGCAATTAAATATAATTATATATAAATAATTAACAAGAATTCATAGACATATTATTAACAATAATAAAAAAAAAAACAATAGAACCTATAATTTAAAACGATATTGGTGTAGCAACAAAAATTTTACACTAGCCAGACATAATTTATGAAACCAAAGTTCAAGGGCCATAAAGAAAATTTAGATGGGAAAAAAGCTTTTGAATAGACTAGACTATACAGACCATAGACTATAGACTAGACTATAGACTAAACAATATACTAGACTACAGAATAAACTATACACCAGACTATAAACTAGAATTGACTATAGAGTCGACTATAGACTAGACTATAGGCTAGACTTTAGACCAGACTTTACACTAAACTATAGACTAAACTATAGACTAGACTATAGACTAGACTATAGACTAGACTATAGACTAGACTATAGACTAAACTATAGACAAGACTATAGACTAGACTATAGACTAGACTATAGACTAGACTATAGACTAGACTATAGACTAGACTATAGACTAGACTATAGACTAGACTATACTAGACTATAGACTAGACTATAGACTAAACTATAGACTAGAATATAGCTTATACTATAGACTAGAATATCGACTAGACTATCGACTAGACTATCGACTAGACTATAGACTAGACTATAGATTATACTATATGGACTAGACTATAGACCAGACTATAGACTAGACTATAAACTAGACTATAGACTAGACTATAGACTAGACTATAGACTAGACTAGACTATAGACTAGACTAGACTATAGACTAGACTATAGACTAGACTATAGGCTAGACTATAGACTAGACTATAGACTAGACTATAGACTAGACTATAGACTAGACTATAGACTAGACTATAGACTAGACTATAGACTAGACTATAGACTAGACTATAGACTAGACTATAGACTAGACTATAGACTAGACTATAGACTAGACTATAGACTAGACTATAGACTAGACTATAGACTAGACTATAGACTAGACTATAGACTAGACTATAGACTAGACTATAGACTAGACTATAGACTAGACTATAGACTAGACTATAGACTAGACTATAGACTAGACTATAGACTAGACTATAGACTAGACTATAGACTAGACTATAGACTACACTATAGACTAGACTATAGACTACACTATAGACTAGACTATAGACTAGACTATAGACTAGACTATAGACTAGACTATAGACTAGACTATAGACTAGACTATAGACTAGACTATAGACTAGACTATAGACTAGACTATAGACTAGACTATAGACTACACTATAGACTAGACTATAGACTAGAATATAAACTAGACAATAGACTAGACAATAGACTAGACTATAGACTAGACTATAGACCAGACTATAGACCAGACTATAGACCAGACTGTAGACTAGACTATAGACTAGACTATAGACTAAACTATAGACTAGACGATAGACTAGACTATAGACTAGACTATAGACTAGACAATAGACTAGACTATAGACTAGACTATAGACCAGACTATAGACCAGACTGTAGACTAGACTATAGACTAGACTATAGACCAGACTATAGACTAGACTATAGACTTGACAATAGACCCGACTATAAACTATACTATAGACTATGCTATATATAAGACTATAGACTAGACTATAGACTAGACTATAAACTAGACTATAGACTAGACTATAGACTAGACTATAGACTAGACTATAGACTAGATTATAGACTAGACTATAGACTAGACTATAGACTAGACTATAGACTAGACTATAGACTAGACTATAGACTAGACTATAGACTAGACTATAGACTAGACTATAGACTAGACTATAGACTAGACTATAGACTAGACTATAGACTAGACTATAGACTTGACTATAGACTAGACTATAGACTAGACCATAGACTAGACTATAGACTAGACTATAGACTAGACTATAGACTAGACTATAGACTAGACTATAGACTAGACTATAGACTAGACTAGACTAGACTATAGACTAGACTATAGACTAGACTAGACTAGACTATAGACTAGACTATAGACTAGACTATAGACTAGACTATAGACTAGACAATAGACTAGACTATGGACTAGACTATAGACTAGACTATAGACTAGACTATAGACTAGACTATAGACTAGACTATAGACTAGACTATAGACTAGACTATAGACTAGACTATAGACTAGACTATAGACTAGACTATAGACTAGACTATAGACTAGACTATAGACTAGACTATAGACTAGACTATAGACTAGACTATAGACTAGACTATAGACTAGACTATAGACTAGACTATAGACTAGACTATAGATTAGACTATACACTAGAATGCAGACCAGTCTATAATATATAGCAATATTTCTAAAGCCTTGGTACTCACGGGCCCATTTACATACCAGCACCATATACGCCTTTATTATCGCTTAAATTAACATTAATTTAAACATATTGGCACATTTAACTTCCCCTGTTAACATATTGTTAAACATTCTGTAATAAATTCAATAATTTTATTTTTTTATTTGTTCTTTAAAATGTTAAGGATTTTAAAAATTAACTCTATATTTATGTTTGATATAAATATTTTTTATGCCTTTTTAACAACATTTAAAAAAGTGTACGTGTTGTAATGTTAAAATACTTGCTGCAGTCATTCTGTCATACGTTGCGACAATAGCAAGTTTGAGTGCTTTTGTTTAAGCAGTTGAGTTGATTTAATCAAGGCAATAAGATAATGTGTAAGAATAGTAGGGGTATGCACTTAACAAAGAAAACTTTAATAAGCTCATTTATCATAGAAATAAAATTTCCAGAATTTTTTGAATATAAGCAAAATATTTTATGTTTTTAAAAGTTTTGTTTTGATTTTATTTGTTTTCCTTCATGAAGTGCTTAGCCCTAATGCAGCCTTTTGTTAAATCCTTCTTAAAAATATTCAGTTGTCTTTTGCTGTCATGAATGCGCGTATAATTTTATTTCATTCATTTATTTTATAAGACTTTTGTGGACAGTTTGAAGAATTTTTGTTGTTGTTGTTGTTAATTTTCTGTTGTTTTTAATGTATGCAAGAATTTTTAACGTATTCCCCAATGTTTGTATGTATGTAGAAGGTATAATTCTTTGTAAAAAAGACATCATAAATCGTTTGATTTATCAACAGATGTCTTCGAAAGAAAAAAAAATTTAAAACAAAAAATATTTAAATTTTCCAGAAGATTTCAAATCAAAAAATTTTTGATAAATATTAAAAAATTCTGGTAAAATTTTTTGGAAAAATTTACTAAAAAATAAGAAATTTTAAAAATTACACAAACAAGTTTAATGTTAATTATAACTATAACTTTAGCAATACTTTCGCATAAAAATCATGGCTTAAACTTTGATTATTTAAGGTTAAACTAAGTTTAAACTACGTTCCTGAATTTATTATTTCATTTCATTATTTGGTCTCTGTTAAACATTTTTAACACGTTTATTTACATTTTACCAATATGTTTTTAAAAATATGATCACGTTTCTCTTTCAAAGCCAAATCATTTCGTTTTCAATTTAACCAAATCCCTGTATTCATTACCCCCCACACCTTTTGACTCTAAGTTTTAGTATTTTTTTTTTTTTAATAAAATTCTAATTAAAACATTTCCTAGAAATCATTATTTATACACAAGCCTTTTATGAATTTCAACACTCGGTTTTTGTTAAACCATTTAAAGTTATAATACACAAACTAGAACATTTTATAAGATGCCACAAAGGTGTTTACCTCGTGTGGGGAATATTAATTTGATTGTATTGAAAAGGGTTTAAAGTAAGTAGTAAAATAAGCCCTTTAAGGCTGATATAAATAAACAAAACAATAAATTTTTAACAAATAATCAAATATTAAAACGATATAAACAATTGAATTTTGAAGGTGTTAAAATTATATTATTTATAAAGAAGGACGGACAAGTTGTTGTATGTAAGTATAGCGATAAAGAGAAAATTTTAAAAGTTTTCAAATAACCGGAATTGTAGAATGATATGTATGTTATTAGATTATAAATATATGGAAAATTATAGATTTGTGAACATATGATGTACAATAGGCCGATTTCTTTATAGTTGATATGAAAACAATATATTTAAAGTTTTAAACAAGGAAGGACGGACAAGTTGGTGTAGACGTGCAATAAGATAGAAAGAAAATTTAAAAAATTTTGAAATAATCGGAAACATAGAACGTTAAGCATGATATTGTAATAAAAATATATAGATTTAGAAAGATGTTATGTACATTGGAACGATTTCTTTGTAGAAAATTAAAAGCAAAAATTTAATTTTTTTCTAAGAAGGACGGACAAGTTTCTGGACACTATGAATGTAATAAAGAGAAAATTTAACAAATTTTTAAATAGTTAAAAACATACAACAATAACTATGTTATTAGATTGATAATATATAGAAAAGTAAAGATTTAAGAATAGATTATATACATAAGGATGTTTTCTTAACAGAAAATTAAAACTAAAATTATAATTTTTTACAAGGATGGACGGACAAGTTTCTGGTCATAATTAAGGTGATAGAGAAAAAAATTAACATATTTTGCAATAATTACAATCCTGAAACTGAAACTATATAATGAAAAAGAAAATATTTTAAATTTGCTAGATTTGGGTTCAGATTATGTACAATAAGACGTTTTCATTATAAAAAATTAAAACATTTTTTTTTATTTTTTTACAAGGAAGGACGGACAAGTTTCTGGGCACAATTAATACGCTAGAGAGAAAATTGAACAAGTTTTCAAATAGTAAGAAACTTAGAGCAATAGCCATATTATTAGATCGAAATATATAAAAAAATTATGGTTTTAAAGAGATTATGCCTAATAGACCGATTTCATTATAGTAAAAGAAAATACAAATTATTGTATTTTTTGCAAGGAAGGACAGACAAGTTTCTGGACACAATCGAAGTGCTAAAGATAAAATTTACAAAAAATTTCAAATAATCGCAATAGTAAAACAGTGAATATGATTAATTTTTAGAAAATAATTGTTTTATTTTTTATAATTTGCTAACCTTACTATCGTTTATAACAAAAATCATTTTAAAAAGCTTTCCCTTTAGTATTTTAGTGTAATTTTTTTCTTTTAATTTAAAATATTTAATAATTTTTGCTACAATTTTAACAAATGATTAAATTTTACCTGCAAAAAACAACAAATTTTTTTCCACACTACTTTGATTTCTAGAAAAAAAAAAAAAAAACAATTAAAGAAAATATATTTAAATAAAATCTATAAAATATCAATTATTTCAGTAAAATTCTACCAAAATTTTTTTGTCCAAACACAAATATTTTTATGTTTAAAAAACCTTTAGAAAAACCTTTTTTCCTTTAAAAAAAAGTTTAAATATTTTTAAAATATTTCTTTTATTTTACATGTTAAAAAAACATAATAACAAAAACAATATTGTTAAAAAAATATGAAAATAAAATTATTTTTATACATACTTTTCTCTACTTAAATAAAAACATATTACAATATGTTATATTTTTATGCGGCGTTAGTTGAGCCATAAATCATGCAAACACACACACACACAAACGAAAAAACTAACAAATTTTTTTTCGCAACAACACACTTTTAAAGGAAAAAACTTACAAAGTTAACCCATAAAACAAGTTAAAGCGCAATGAAATGTCAATGAAAGTGCATATTTTAGGGTTAAGTAATAGTTTAAACTAGGCCTAAACTGCAATAAATACAAAAATTGTTTCAGTTTAACAGTATTTATAAACTAAACTGTACTTTAACCTTAAAATAATTACTTAAACTTTGTTTTATAAAAGTTAAACTAAGTTTAAACTTGGTTAAATTTAAGTTTAATATTAAATTGTATCGTATTCAGTAATACTTTGACTTGAGCAGTGTTTTGACATAAAAAATTTTGATTAAACTTTGATTATTAAAGTTTAAACTTAGTTTAAACTTGGTAAAAGTTAAGTTTAAGAACAAATTTTATTATATTCATTAGCCCTATAACTCTAGTAACACGTTACAATAAAAATAATTTCTTAAACTTTGATTATTAAAGTTTAAACTAAGTTTAAACTTAGTAAAACTCAAATTTAACTTAAAATCTTATCATATTTGTCATATCTATAACGCTAACAATACCTTAACATAACAAGTAAGAAAGCATAGTCGGGCGTGACCGACCAGGACGGACGGACATAGCTTAATCGACTCAGAAAACGATTCTAAGTCGATTGATATACTTTAAGGTGGGTATAGGAAGAATATTTTTGTATGTTACAAACATCGGCACAAACCCAATATACCCTCTCCACTAAAGTGGTGTAGGCTATATTATTATAGATTACAATTAGCTTAAACTCTAGTTAAACCTGGTTTAAACCAGCTTACATGGAATTTATAAACTAAAATTACTTTTTATCTAGAAATTTGCTTAAATTTTAGCTTTTTTAAGTGTTTAGTTAGAAATATTTGAAAATTTGCTTTAAAATGTTTGTTGGGTTAGAGATTTTTACCAAAAAAACATTAGTTTTTATTGTGTATAGAGCATATTTCATAATAAAAATTCAATATATTCAATGTTATTGTTTTACATTGGACAAAAAGTTGTTCTCTCTTTCTCCGTTGTTCTCTCTTTTACAATAAAGTTTAATTTATTACTGCAGTGCCAGTCAGTTTATATAAATAATTAGAATTATATATAGAATTAAAATGTGATATATAGTAGCTAGTTTTTTGCAATATTTTTTAAATATTTAAAAAAAAAAAATTGTTTTTAAACTAATAAATAATATTTCAATTAAATAAATATAAATAATTTTGGGTCTTTTTCTTTGCAGGTATGTAACAATATGATGATTTGGTAATAAATTTAAAAAAAAAGTTCGGCAAGTATTTAAAGAAAATTAAAAAAAAAAATATAAAGTATACTTTTAGGTGTTGAAAAACTAAAGCATATTTTTAAGCAAATCTTGTTAATATATGTACTTTATCTTGCTCTGAAGTGTTTGGAAATTACCTCTAAAGCCCATTCAATTGAAAACAACAACTTCCAAAACCAACAAAATCTTCAACAAATTCATGTTGTTACAGGAAGTAACAACCTAAAACAATAACTAAACTGACTGAAAGACTCAAAATGAAGCGGCAGACACACAGCTTGTTGGCAATTTAAATATTTAACTGAAGCTGCAGTTGTTCATACAAAAACCAACTTCCTCTTAATAAAATCAAAAAAATATGAAGAAAAAAAAACATTGCAAATCTTGAATGCATGTTAAACAATTCTTACATTTTGTTGGCTCTAATGTTTTGCAAGCGCCTACCTTTATGATTTTTTTCTATCTCAACACTAATAGACAGGCATTGTTTGTTAAGTCAGAAATCGAAAAAAAACTTAGAAAATCTTTAAAAAAAAAATATGAATAAATTTCTATAAAAATTTGCAAAAAAAAAAGGTAGAGATTGCATCAACTTTATGTTAAGAGGAGGCAACTTGAACAGCAAATTGGCAAAAGACTTTTTAAAACAGCACGTGCTTTATTGGTAGGCGTTAAAGTGTTGCAAAACTTTAGTTAAAAGGCAATATTTCTATAAATGTACAAAAAAAAGCTAAAAAAAGACTAAAGATTGCACAAGAAAATTGCTAGAAAAAAACAACAAGAAAAAATAAATTTAACATTCTTATATAAAAACCTATTAAAGAATATCGCAAAGAAGCTTAAATTTAACACCCAAACTTAGTTTAAGTTAAAAATTTTCTTAAAATTTTATAAGTTTGAATTTATTTTATACTTAAAACTAAAAATGTTTAGTTAAACTTGATTTTTGCCAGTTTAACTAAAGTTAAAACTTAGTTTTATTAATAAAACTAGCTATACCCAGTGTGCTTTGTTACCCTAAAAGCAATATGTAAAAATAAAAAACCCACTTAATGATTTTAAAGATCCTTACTACAATAGTTTTCCAGATTTATAATATGTTACATATGAGAGATGTCAAGCAAATTATTACAAGTTCGCCAGTTTCTATCTATCGCCAGATAGATAGATAGATAGATAGATAGATAGATAGATAGATAGATAGATAGATAGATAGATAGATAGATAGATAGATAGATAGATAGATAGATAGATAGATAGATAGATAGATAGATAGATAGATAGATAGATAGATAGATAGATAGATAGATAGATAGATAGATAGATAGATAGATAGATAGATAGATAGATAGATAGATAGATAGATAGATAGATAGATAGATAGATAGATAGATAGATAGATAGATAGATAGATAGATAGATAGATAGATAGATAGATAGATAGATAGATAGATAGATAGATAGATAGATAGATAGATAGATAGATAGATAGATAGATAGATAGATAGATAGATAGATAGATAGATAGATAGATAGATAGATAGATAGATAGATAGATAGATAGATAGATAGATAGATAGATAGATAGATAGATAGATAGATAGATAGATAGATAGATAGATAGATAGATAGATAGATAGATAGATAGATAGATAGATAGATAGATAGATAGATAGATAGATAGATAGATAGATAGATAGATAGATAGATAGATAGATAGATAGATAGATAGATAGATAGATAGATAGATAGATAGATAGATAGATAGATAGATAGATAGATAGATAGATAGATAGATATATAGATAGATAGATAGATAGATAGATAGATAGATAGATAGATAGATAGATAGATAGATAGATAGATAGATAGATAGATAGATAGATAGATAGATAGATAGATAGATAGATAGATAGATAGATAGATAGATAGATAGATAGATAGATAGATAGATAGATAGATAGATAGATAGATAGATAGATAGATAGATAGATAGATAGATAGATAGATAGATAGATAGATAGATAGATAGATAGATAGATAGATAGATAGATAGATAGATAGATAGATAGATAGATAGATAGATAGATAGATAGATAGATAGATAGATAGATAGATAGATAGATAGATAGATAGATAGATAGATAGATAGATAGATAGATAGATAGATAGAACTATCTATAAAAAATTTGAATAATATAAGAGTTTTCACATGAAAGTCCAAAATGTTCAGATGAATACTAAACCAATTTGTGCAAAATTTTATAAATCAAGGTCTATTAGTTTCCCAGATAAACGAAATTTTTTATGGGAGGTGCCAAGTTCCCCATTGAAAGTCCGCCCGTTATGCTCTAAATGTTCACATGAATTTCAAAGTTCTTCATGTAAAATTTGAAGATTCTAGCTCTAATAGTTTCTCAGATATACGAATTTTTCTATTGAATTCATATGGGGGTTTCAAGACCACCCCCCCAGAAGAAAGTCCGCTTTTTTTCCTCCAAAATGTTCAGATGAATATTTAAGTTCTTCGTGCAAAATTTGAAGAATTTAGATCCATTAGTTTTCCAAATAAACGAATTTTTGTCTTTAATTAATATGGAAGGTGCCGCTCCCCTCAAGGGTAGTCCGCCAATTTATTACCAAAAATGTTTGGATGGATGTTAAAGTTATTCGTGCAAAATTTGAAGATTCTAACTGTAATAGTTTCCAAGATAAACGTATTTTTGTATTTAATTTATATGGGAGGTTCCACGCCCCCTAATGCTAGTCCGCCTACTTTTTGTCCTAAATAATTATATTGATATTAAAGTTGCTCGGACAAAATTTGACAAACAAAAACAGACAAACAGTTATATTATCTAAAATTTTCGGATTTAATATTTTCTTAATATGGGCGTGGCTCCTCGCCCACTTGGAATTTCAAAATAAAAAGTAGCCTATTACCTAATTCAGACATACAGGAATACGCTGTGAAAATTTAAATAAAATCGGTTCAGCCGTTTAGTAGTCTATAACGTTCAAACAAACACACATTCATTTTTATACCCTACACCACTATAGTGGGGAGGATATTATACGTTTGTGCTGATGTTTGTAACACACAAAAATATTGGTCCTACACCCACCTTAAAGTATACCGCTCGACTCAGAATCACTTTTTGAGTCGATTAAGACATGTCCGTCCGTCCGTCCGTCTGTCCGGCTGGCTGGCTGTCCATGTAAACCTTGTGCGCAAGGTACAGGCCGCAATTTTCAAGATAATTTGATGAAATTTGGACCAAGCATGTTTTTTTTGCACAAGGACGAAGCCTATTGAAAAAAGTTGAAATCGGTCCATTATTTCACCTAGCCCCCCTTCAAAAAATGTCTTAATCGTCTAAAATTGACTTGTAACCATTTGTATCGCAATGAAACTCAACATAACTAACTATTATTTAAAAATATATCCTTTTCCCAAATTTAATGAGGATCGGCCATGTTTGACCTATACTCCTATATAAAGCCTCATTTAGAAAATTTGTTTTTTATCAATAAATTGCTTAAATACTTTGGAATTAAGGTAAAATATTATATGGTCGGCCATGCCCGACTATTTTTTCCTACTTGTTTTATATATATAGAAGAAGATAGATAGATAGAAGATATGGTTTAAACTATAATATTGTAGATTAGTTTCTTTATAGAATAAAAGTTATAATAACTTTAATAAACCTTCAATAACTTTATTAAACATATATGAATATGGGCATAACATTTCAGCTGGCATTACTCCTCAAACTCTATTATTTACACTTAAGTTATTTTAATGAAATTTTTGCTTTAGGAAATAAAAATAGTTTATAAATTTCTGGCACTTCGCATTGAAATGAAATGAAACTATCAAATTGGTTGTTTTTGCTGCTGCTGCTGCTATTTTGGATTCATGTTGCCAATAATAATTTGCCCATAGCAGCATTAACAAAGACCCTGGCTTTCAATAATATAAAAAATTGTTAACGCTAAAAGTATGTGTGTAAGTGTATATTTTTTCCTCTCAAACATTTGCAGTTTCCTTTTGCTGAATTCCTCTTTTTTACAACGGAAACGTTAAGATAACGCAAAAATGCAATTTAAAGCAAGTGTTAATAGAATTCTTTTCTAAAACTCCCTAAATAGAATCAGAAAATATACAATCATCATATGTGGGAAAATTTCATAAATATATAGAAAGACAGACAGACAGCTAGACCGACAGACAGTTACAGTTGGAAAGGAAGTCAAGGCAAATATCTAGTAGGAAAAAAAAACTTCACAGCAAGTGAAGACAACATGACTTTTTATAACCACAAAACGACCTTAAAACTGAAATATAAGAAAAAGTGTTTAATATCTAAGAGAATGTAAGTAGAGAGAGGGGAAGACAACTTCAAAAATAATCAATTTCTACAATTGAAAGAAACATTCCAGAATTGCAAATACAGAAAAATGTGGTCAATTTGCCAAACTTTTTTTTCTTATATTAAAACAAAATACCACAACTAGTCTTACTGATGATGGCTTTTGGCCATTATAAACCTAAAGAATTGAAAAGTCAAGTACTAGTAAGACTTGTTCTCTCCTACTACCAGCAAAACTTCAAGGAAAGAAAAAGGATAGCCAAAGAAACAAAAAGGCTTAAAGTATACAACAGCAGCTACATAGCAGATATTGAAAAGTAATTGAAATGTTATGGTATTTCAGGGAATATATAGGATGTTACACACACACATTTTATCTAAGGCTCCAGCATCTGTTCATAATTTTAAGCTGCTTTCAGATCCTTTTTGCTCTAGATTTAGCTGTAGCTGTAGTGATTATTACTTTATTGAGTTCTCTTTCCTTATTTTTTTTTTCCTAGAAATATTTATGGTTTTATGATTGCAGTTAGAATTTTATCAATATAAAAACTTGTAAAAGAAAGCCATTGCTGGGATGTGGTCAACCCGAAAACAGTTGGTTGCCTGGTCGATTGAATAGACAAGACAATAATAAAGTAACAAGTAGTAGTGTTATAATGAACAAAGTATAGTACTGCTAAGAGGGTTTAAGGGAGGGTTAACAGCCTAGAAATGTAATAAAATTGTAAAAAACTAATAAGAAATGTAAGAAGTTTTGCAGTAAACCAGAGATAAATTAAAACTAAACAAGTAAAAAATTACAGTCGGGCGAGGCCGACCATATAATACCCTACACCTGTTACAAAATTAAAATGTAATTCAATTTTCATAATAAAGCATTTAAGTTGAATTGTACCTTGCCTCAGATATACTTAAGCCATTTATTGTTGAATAAAATTGTGGACATTTAAGTCAAATTTTGAAGGGGGCTTTGTATAGGGGCTATGGTCAAATGAGCCCCTATAATTATAAAATTCATGAGGGTCATCAAGGCCAGTATAGAACTTGGTTTTGCAGCTTTTTGTCGTGATACGAGTATATTAAACATAATTATGAACTTAAAAGCCCCCTATTCTCCCGGTTCAGTTGTACGGGGGCTAGGTGAAATAATGGACCGATATTAAGCATTTTCAACAGGCTTCGTCTCCGATACCATAGAAGATCGTGTGCCAAATGTCATTGAATTATCTTCAAAATTGCGACCCGGACGGACATAGCTAAATTGACTCAGAAAATGATTCTAAGCCGATTGGTGTTCTTTAAGGTGGGTATAGGACCAATATTATTGTGCGTTACAAACATCAGCACAAATATATATAAAAATGTTATTAAACCAAAAGAAATTTAAAAAAAAAAAGATACTAGAATTAGTATTAGCACATAGAAAGGAAACTTTTTTCAACAAAATTAAACCTTAAACTTAGTTTAAACTGGCTAAATGAAAGATTTAAGCATCAAATACTAAAATTTGTATAACATTTAACTTTTGTTATCAAAGTAAAGTATTTGAAAAAGCTAAGTAAAGTTTAAGTAAAGTTTAAGCTAGGTTTAAACTCAGCTAAATTAAGACTTGCCTGTTTTAATAATTAATTATACCCTACACCACTATAGTGGGGAGTGTATTATACGTTTGTGCTGATGTTTGTAACACACAAAAATATTGGTTCTACACCCACCTTAAAGTATACCGATCGATTCAGAATCACTTTTTGAGTCGATTAAGACATGTCCGTCCGTCCGTCCGTCTGTCTGTCCGGCTGGCTGGCTGTCCATGTAAACATTTTGCGCAAGCTACAGGCCGGAATTTTCAAGATAATTTAATGAAATTTGGACCAAGCATATTTTTTGGCACAAGGACGAAGCCTATTAAAAATGGTTGAAATCGGTCCATTATTTCACCTAGCCCCCATACAACCGTACCTCCCGATTTGGGCTTATTATGCCATAATAACGTCAATTATACTATTACCTCAGTTAAACTAAGTTTAAACTTCATAAAAAAAGTTTAAGATATTTTTCTTAGTGAAGTTTTAAAATAATGCCAAAAATTTAACAATTTCTTTACAAAATCTAGATTTTATAATGAAATTTTCCTAACACAACTAGTAAATCATACTTTTACGCTTATTTTCAAAAACTAAAGCCTATTTTAAGGCGTTTAAAATTAAACAAATTTTTATATAATTTCATGCAAATTTTTCCATTTGTTTTGCTTAAAAATCATTTTAACAACTTAATTCTTATTCGAAATGACATCTTAAATTTTAATAACATTTAAATTATCATTAAAACAACAACAAAAACTTGTTTAAATCCTATTAAAGAAATAAACTGTGATTTCACATTTTGTTGTTGTTGTTGTCGTTTTCATAATCAAATGAAACCCTATTTACATAAAATTATATAGACATATTATAATATAGAAAACATACTGATTAAAAACTATACTCGATCAATAGACTGTAATAAATAAATAAACAACACAACAGCACTAACTCTAATATACATACGTTAATTGTAAAGCATACATTAAGGCTGGAAAAAAATTTAAATTAAATATAAATAGTTAACTGGCATTTTAATTTTTATTAAAAAAATAAACGTTATTAAAATCAACGAGTATTTAACAATTATATTAAAAGTCATTGATTAAGTTAATCAAAATAGATACAAAAACTTGTTGTTGTTTTTATGACAAAACTATTTAAATGATATTGCCTACTTAAGGGCATATATTAATATGATAAAACTAAAGCCTATAATAGGGATTTTAACTTAAATTTATTTTGATTTGAAAAATGGCAATAAATTATTTTAAATATTAAATTTTATTAATATTAACTTATAATATAGCATACTTTTAGGCTTCAATTTAAAAAGTAGTAAAAATGTCACTTAAACATAGTTTATTTAAGTTTAAACTTAGTTTAATTAAACTTTAATATCACTTAGCTTTAAGTTAAGCCTTAGCTTTTAAGTTAAGCCTAGTTTAAATTTCCATTGCTTCTTACACTATTTATTAGCTTTACTGCTGATAAAATTACTAAAAATCTTATTTAAACTCATTATGTGCCGACAATTGTCCTGTCATGTGTCACAGCAATAAAAAGACACAATTTAAACTCTACAACTTCATGATTTTTAATATTAAAACTTGAAGAAGCAACTAACTAAGCAATAAAACTCTCTATAAAATGAATAAAACCGATAAGAGATCAAAGTAAAAAAGGAAAGAAAAAATTATATATAGGAATTGTAAGGAACCAGACAATTTTAGCGCCTTTTATTACACACGTTTTAGTGTCACACAAGTGTAAGACTTGAGACTTAAAGAAGACAACGCAAAGCCATAATAGACCCAACACACAATAACTATGGCTGACTGAACAAAAGACAAAAACCTGACCACCAACAATGATAAGCCGCCTTGCAACGAACATACATACATACATACTTACATGTCTGGAGTGTAGTAGCCAATACAAGTCGTTTAGAAATGTCATACCATTTGCCAGGTTTAAAGCTTAATGCCGGCAACAAATCGTAAAACGAATTCCAATCATATGACAGAGAAGATCATCAACTAAACAACAATTTCTTAACAGCAGCAACAGCTTTAAATTCATCCTTGAATTGTTCAACCATAATAAAGTCTTTATATATTTTCCCTACTTTTTATACCCTACACCACTTTAGTGGGGAGGGTATATTGGCTTTGTGCTGATGTTTGTAACGTACAATAACATTGGTCCTATACCCACCTTAAAGTATACCAATCGGCTTATGTCCGTCCGTCTGTCCGTCCGTCCATGTAAACATTGTAATCAAACTACAGGTCGCAATTTTGAAGATAATTCAATGAAATTTTGTACATGATCTTCTATTGTCCCAGGGACGAAGCCTATTGAAAATGATTAAGATCGGTCTATTATTTCACCTAGCCCCCATATAACTGAACCCCCGAATAGGGCTTGTAAACATTGTAATCAAGCTACAAGTCTCAATTTTAAAGATAATTCAATGAAATTTGGCACATGATCTTCTATTGTCCCAGGGACGAAGCCTATTGAAAATGGTTAAGATCGTTCTATTATTTCACCTAGCCCCCATACAACTGATGCCCCAAATAGGGCTTGTAAACCTTGTAATCAAACTACAGGTCGCAATTTTGAAGATAATTCAATGAAATTTGGCACATGATCTTCTATGGTACCGGAGACGAAGCCTATTGAAAATGGTTAAGATCGGTTAATTATTTCACCTAGCCCCCATACAACTGATGCCCCAAATAGGGCTTGTAAACCTTGTAATCGAACTACAGGTCGCAATTTTGAAGAGAATTTAATGAAATTTGGCTCATGATCTTCTATGGTACCGGAGACGAAGCCTATTGAAAATGGTTAACATCGGTCCGTTATTTCACCTAGCCCCCATACAACTGAACCGCCGAATAGGGCTTGTAAACATTGTAATCAAGCTACAGGTCTCAATTTTAAAGATAATTCAATGAAATTTGGCACATTGAAAATGGTTAAGATCGGTCTATTATTTCACCTAGCCCCCATACAACTGATGCCCCAAATAGGGCTTGTAAACCTTGTAATCAAAGTACAGGTCGCAATTTTGAAGAGAATTCAACGAAATTTGGCACATGATCTTCTATGGTACCGGAGACGAAGCCTATTGAAAATATTTAACATCGGTGTTTATATCACCTAGCTCCCATACAACTGAACCCCCGAATAGGGCTTTTAAGTTCATAATTATGTTTAATATACTCGCATCTCGACAAAAAGCTGCAAAATCAAGTTCTATACTAGCCTTGATGACCCTCATGAATTTTGTAATTATAGGGTCTCATTTGGCCCTAGCCGCTATACAAAGCCTCCTTCAAAATTTGACTTAAATGTCCACAATTTTGTTCAACAATAAATAAATGGCTTAAGTATAATTCAAGACAAGGTACAATTCAACTTAAATGCTTTATTATGAAAACTAAATCACATTTTATTTTTATAACAGGTGTAGGGTATTATATGGTCGGCCTCACCCGACTTTCTTACTTGTTTTACTTCTCTCCTTTTCATATGACAATAATGATGATGATGATGTGATGGTCAGATAATGTGTTGTAGGAAATATGTTTTTGTATTTATGTTTTGGTATTGTTGTCTATATTGGAAATTGAGACATCCTTTAGCTGTGTGTCATTCTTTATTCTTACGTGTGTTTGTGTATAAATCTATTTGTAAGAAGCGTGAGAATTGTACTGCTGCTGCTGTTGGAGATTTTTATACCCTACACCACTTATAGTGGGGAGAGTATTATACGTTTGTGCTGATGTTTGTAACACACAAAAATATTGGTTCCACACCCACCTTATACCGATCGATTCAGAATCACTTTTTGAGTCGATTAAGACATGTCCGTCCGTCCGTCTGTCCGACTGGCTGGCTGTTCATGTAAACATTGTGCGCAAGCTACAGGCCGCAATTTTCAAGATAATTTGATGACCAAGCATGTTTTTTGGCACAAGGACGAAGCCTATTAAAAATGGTTGAAATCGGTCCATTATTTCACCTAGCCCCCATACAACCGTACCTCCCGAATTGGGCTTATTATGCCATAATTACGTCAAATATACTATTATCTCTCTAAAAATTGGCACAAATAAGTTTTATATAAGTGTAAATGACACTGCAGATTTTCGTAATGATCGGCCCTTATTTGACCCTAGCCCCCATACAAACCCCCCTTCAAAAAATGTCTTAAACGTCTAAAATTGACTTGTAACCGTTTGTATCGCAATGAAACTCAACATAACTAACTATTATTTAAAAATATATCCTTTTCCCAAATTTAATGAGGATCGGTTCATGTTTGACCTATAATCCTATATAAAGCCTCATTTAGAAAGTTTGTTCTTTTTATCCATAAATTGCTTAAATACTTTGGAATTAAGGTTCTTTATGAAAAATAAAAATGTTTAAAATATACTCATAGTGTAGGGTATTATATGTTCGGCCATGCCCGACTATTTTTTCCTACTTGTTTTCGATTTGCCATTGAATTTCACATTGTATAGAGATTATAGATATGTTTTTGCCAGAGCTTAACCACCAGTAAACAATTTTAAAAGAAACTAAACCTTAAACTTAGTTTAAGTTTAGTTTAATCTCAGTTTAACTAACCCAAACATGGATTTAAACTTTTACTTATTCTTGAATTATAAAGTAAACAAATTTTCCTATTTTATTTGTGTTGGAATTACATAGCAAATTGGCCTTAACACAGAAAAGGAGGTAGAGAATGAATACATATGTATATGTATGTATTTATGTATGTTTATCTAAATACATATATAAAAAATGAATGTGTGTTTGTTTGTATGTTTGAACGTTATAGACTACTAAACGGCTGAACAGAACAGATCTTGAAATTTTCACAGCGTATTCCTGTATATCTGGAATAGGTAATAGGCTACTTTTTATTTTGAAATTTTAAGTGGGCGAGAAGCCACGCCCATATTAAGAAAATATAAAATCCGTATATTTGAGATAATATAACAGTAAGAGTCCTCAAATTTTGTCGGAGCTACTGTAGTGTCTATAGGATTATTTAGAATAAAAAGTGGGTGGGCTATCATTAGGGGGCGTGGCAACTCCCATATAAATTAAATACAAAAATTCGTTTATCTTGGAAACTATTACAGTTAGAATCTTAAAATTTTGCACGAATAACTTTAACATCCATTTAAACATTTTGGGTAATAAATTGGCGGACTACCCATGAGGGGAGCGGCATCTCCCATATTAATTAAAGACAAAAATTCGTTTATCTGGAAAACTAATGGAGCAAACTTCTTCAAATTTTGCACGAAGAACTTAAATATTCATCTAAACATTTTGGAGAAAAAAGCGGACTTTCATCTGGGGAGTCTTGGGGCCCCCATATGAATAAAATAGAAAAATTCTTATATCTGAGAAACTATTAGACCTAGAATCTTTAAATTTTACTTGAAAAACTTTGACATTCATCTGAACATTTAGAGTATAACGGGCGGACTTATGGTGGACTTGATACCTCCCATATGAATAAAGTACAAAATTTCGTTTCACTGGGAAACTAATAGAACTAGATTCTTCAAATTTTGCACAAATTACTTTAATATTCATATGAACATTTTGGAGGAAAAAGGGCGGACTTTCATATGGGGAGCTTAAATAGAAAAATTCGTATATCTGAGAAACTATTAGAGCTGAATCTTCAAATTTTACATAAAGAACTTTGACATTCATATAAACATTTATAGAATAACGGGCGGACTTTCAATGGGGGGCTTGGCACCACCACATATATGAATTAAATAAACTATTGTAGTTAGAATTTTCAAAATTTTTAAGTGGGTTTTTTATTTTAATTGGTTTTAGGGTAGCAAAGCACACTGGGTATAGCTAGTATATATATAAAGTGTCATAAAAACTTTTAACGCCACCACCACACAGATAGATGGTGTTGCAATGGACACAAGTTTAAATGTTTGCAAACAATTTCGAGCATGTTTTACGTTAAATAAATTTTTTGAACATTTTTATTTCGAACAAGAATTTTATTTAAATAGTCTTGTATCGGAGCTCTAGTTTGTTGTTGTTGTTGTTTAAAAATAAACAGATTTTCTGTATTTCTGCTTTATATTTTTTTATATAAGGTTATCTTGATTGTTCTTCTGTTTTTGTTCTGAGTTTTTAGTGGTTTTCTTTTTCTACCATATTTGAGCTATAGCCTAGCTCGTTTACAGCAGCAGGAGCTGGTAGCAGCTATAGCTTGTGGCCAGTTGAATGTTTAAGTAACATAAAATTTATATATTTGTGGTTAAATAGAGTTTCTTTTTTTTTGCAGTTCTAGCCAAAACCTTTAACAAAAAGCGGCCCATTCATTCTTTTAAATGATTTGGTTATGTTGTCTGTCTGGTACAATTCAATATTTATCTGTATTAAATTTTATTTAAAAAAAATCCAAAAAATTGTGTTTGTTTTGTGTTTTATCCGTTGTTTTGCAAAATATTCATCTTTTCTTTAGAGCCATGTGTCTGCCAGAGGATTGTCTGTGTGTCTGTCCGTCTGTCTGTCCGTCCGTCCATCTGTCAGTCCGTCCGTCCAACCGTCCGTCTGTCCATGTTCACTATCTTCTATATTTGTTTTCTTTTTCTCATTTTCTATTTATTTTTATGAAATTTATCGTTTAATCGTCATTACAATCATTGACAATTTAACATTTTTTAAATAAGACTATGTGGTCGATGGGACGGTTGGTCGTGGTTTTGAGTTTCAACAACCAAATGTATTTCATTTCGTATTATTTGTTTTTCATGGCGTTTTATTACAGTTTATAGATTTTTATTTAAAGATTAACAAATGGTTTTATTAACGGCCATGTAGGTTAGTTTCATTGTTGCTAATAAAACTAAAGTTACATGCAAATTTTTTTAAAATTTCTTTAAAACTGCGGCCAAAAAAATCTAAAATTTAAAAAATTTTAAGGAAAATTTTTTTTTAAATTTTCTTAGTTTTTCTTTCTGGTTTTAGATTGATTTAAAAGATTAATGTTTTTGTAAATTTGTTTTGTAAAATTTTCTTATCAATTTCTTTTTACCTTATTAATCTCTTACAACTTTTTAATTTCTAATTATTTATTTTCATGTTTTCTTTACAAACATGAGTATGTGCGTGTGTTTGTTTTACACGTCTTCTAAAACTTTACACTTTTGTTCTGACGTTCTTAACAAAAAATATATTGGTGTGATTTTGATTGATCACCTTGGACAATTTTTTTTTAATAAGAAAAAATTTTTAATTCAGAAATTTAAAAAAAAAAAAGACCAACAACATGTTTACAAGACAGCAAATATTAAAAAAACAACCAACAAACTAATCAACAACACGAACTTTTTTAATTAATTAGGGGTACAACAGTTTGTTGGAAATAAAATTTCAAAAAAAAAAACAAGTAAGAAATTATAGTCGGGCGAGGCCGACCATATAATACCCTACACCTGTTACAAAATTAAAATATGATTTAGTTTTCATAATAAAGCATTTAAGTTGAATTGTACCTTGTCTCAGATGTACTTAAGCCATTTATTGTTGAATAAAATTGTGGACATTTAAGTCAAATTTTGAAGGGGGGCTTTTTGTAGGGGCTATGGTCAAATGAGACCCTATAATTAAAAAATTCATGAGGGTCATCAAGGCTAGTATAGAACTTGGTTTTGCAGCTTTTTGTCGAGATACGAGTATATTAAACATAATTATGAACTTAAAATCCCTATTAGTCCGGTTAAGTTGTATGGGGTCTAGGTGAAATAAAGGACCGATGTTAACCATTTTTAATAGGCTTCGTCTCCGATACCATAGAAGATTGTGTGCCAAATTTCATTGAATTATCTTCAAAATTGCGACCTGTAGTTTGATTACAAGGTTTACAAGCCCTATTCGGGGGTTCAGTTATATGGGGGCTAGGTGAATTAATGGACCGATCTTAACCATTTTTAACAGACTTCGTCTTCGATACCATAGAAGATCGTGTGCCAAATTTCATTGAATTATCTTCAAAATTGCGACCTGTAGTTTGATTACAAGGTTTACAAGCCCTATTCGGCGGGTTCAGTTGTATGGGGGCTAGGTGAAATAATGGACCGATCTTAACCATTTTTAATAGACTTCGTCTTCGATACCATAGAAGATCGTGTGCCAAATTTCATTGAATCATCTTCAAAATTGCGACCTGTAGTTTGATTACAAGGTTTACAAGCCCTATTCGGCGGGTTCAGTTGTATGGGGGCTAGGTGAAATAATGGACCGATCTTAACCATTTTCAATGGGCTTCGTCTCGGATACCATAGAAGATCGTGTGCCAAATTTCAATGAATTATCTTCAAAATTGCGACCTGTAGTTTGATTACAAGGTTTACAAGCCCTATTCGGGTGTTCAGTTGTATGGGGGCTAGGTGAAATAATGAACCGATGTTAACCATTTTCAATAGGCTTCGTTTCCGATACCATAGAAGATCGTGTGCCAAATTTCATTGAATTATCTTCAAAATTGCGACCTGTAGTTTGATTACAAGGTTTACAAGCCCTATTCGGCGGGTTCAGTTGTATGGGGGCTAGGTGAAATAATGGACCGATCTTAACCATTTTTAATAGACTTCGTCTTCGATACCATAGAAGATCGTGTGCCAAATTTCATTGAATTATCTTCAAAATTGCGACTTGTAGTTTGATTACAAGGTTTACAAGCCCTATTCGGCGGGTTCAGTTGTATGGGGGCTAGGTGAAATAATGGACGGATGTTAACCATTTTTAATAGGCTTCGTCTCCGATACCATAGAAGATCGTGTGCCAAATTTCATTGAATTATCTTCAAAATTCCGACCTGTAGTTTGATTACAAGGTTTACATGGACGGACGGACATAGCTAAATCGACTCAGAAAATGATTCTAAGCCGATTGTTATACTTTAAGGTGCGTTACAAACATCAGCACAAACCCAATATACCCTCCCCACTAAAGTGGTGTAGGGTATAAAAATATGTTTGGTACAAAATTTTGTTATTGATTTTAATAGATTTTGTATTAAAGATTTTCTTGCCTTTTGCTTTATGTTTGTTGTTATATGACTGTCAGTTTATTTTTATTGAAAATAAAAAAACAATGAACTTGAACTTTTTTTTGTTATAAGAAATGGAGCAAAAAATTAACATTTTATAAAATGATTTGTGGTGTCATAAATTTTATAGTTAAGAGAGGTTAAATAAACTCATAAATCAGTTATGTTTTTTTAAGGAAATTTTTTAAATAAAAAATTCTTAACAAAGACAAGAACAAATAAAATACTTTTTTATATAAAAACTTTCAAGATTTCCTCTTTATTAAAATCTAGAAAAATTCTTTCATTTCTAATTGACAAAAAGTCATTAACAGTTTTCGGGGTTTAAACTTGTCAAGAATTCTAATATTAACCCCATAACACTTGAGTAAAGACTTCAAAATTGACAGCCGCTTAATAGAAAATCTATTTAAAAAATTGCCGGAAATTATTTAAACAAAAACCAATTAAAAACTCATAAACATCTAATTAGAAACACATAAAAATAACCAACAAACCTAGAAGACACCCTCACCCTCATAATGAAATTCTAAAACCAAAATAAACAAAAGAAATTTAATACTTTTTATCCAAGAAAAAACAACATAAAAGTTAACCCATTCCCACATAAACTTCTTTCTTTCTTTTTCACCACAGTACGACAACGTTAATTCCTGCTTAAATGTTTTGCGCTCCCAAACGGTTTCTGGCTTAGATAACATCACCACCAACGACATCTGTTGCGGCCGTTTGAAAGCTGTTTTAGCACTTTTCTTCGCCTTAAGCCGTTACAAACAGCAGTCGAAACAAAGTAAATGTAATAACGCCACTTCCGCTCTCGCCATAAAAGCCGAAATACACCAACAACCCAACACAACCACCACTAGCACAAAAAACACCACAGGGGTGAATAATTCCAGCACAACTACTGGAGTAGGTGAGAAATCCAATTCAGCAAATACCACCTCTACCATACAGAATGCCAATGTAGTGGTGGGTAGTAATGCTCAGCAACAACAACAGCAACAGCAGCAGCAACAACAACACGTGCAATCGATACAAAACGGCAATGACACCATGGTGAATAGGTGAGTACATAACATAAAGAATATAAAATTACTCTGAGAACCAAAACTATGGTTGCTGTCTAGGGTCTTACTATTAAGCAAATATTTAAACCTTAAAGTGAAACCTAAAGAAACAATATCTCTAGAGATGACAAAGTAATGATACAAATACGATAAAGTAGTGATAAACGATGAACCACTCCCATAGTCTAGACTCTAGTCTAATACAACTCGACACAGGCTAGATTATTAGACTATAGACTAGAATATAGACTAGACTATAGACTAAAGTATACACTGGAATACAGACAGGACTAAAGACTAAAATATATAATAGACTATAAACTAGACTATAGACTAGACTATAGACTAGACTATAGACTAATCTATAAACTAAACTATAGACTAATCTATATAATAAACTATAGAGTACACTATACTATGGACTAAACTATAAACTATACTATAGACTAGATTATATACTACATTATAGACTAGTCCTGGTAGTTCTAGTCTATAGTCCTAGTCTATAGTTCTAGTCTATAAGTCTAGTCTATAGTCCTGTCCTATAGTCTAGTCTATAGTCTAGTCCTATAGTCTAGTCTATAGTCTAGTATATAGTCTAGTCCTATAGGTCTAGTATTATAGTCCTAGTCTATAGTTTAGTCTATAGTCTAGTCTATCTAGTCCTAGTCCATAGTCTAGTCCTAGTAGTCTAGTCTATATGCTAGTCCTATAGTCTAGTCTATGTCTAGTCCTATAGTCATAGTCCTATAGTCTAGTCTATAGTCCTAGTCTATAGTCTAAGTCTATAGTCTAGTCTATAATCTAGTCTATAGTCTAGTCTAATAGTCATATCTATAGTCTAGTCTATAGTCTAGTCTATAGTCTAGTCTATAGTCTAGTCTATAGTCTAGTCTATAGTCCTAGTCCTAATAGTCCCTAGTCCTATAGTCTATCTATAGTCTATTCTAAGTCTAGTCTTAGTCGAGTCTTAGTCAGTATAGTCTAGTCTATAGTCTAGTCTATAGTCTAGTCTATAGTCTAGTCTATAGTCTAGTCTATAGTCTAGTCTATAGTCTAGTCTATAGTCTAGTCTATAGTCTAGTCTATAGTCTAGTCTATAGTCTAGTCTATAGTCTAGTCTATAGTCTAGTCTATAGTCTAGTCTATAGTCTAGTCTATAGTCTAGTCTATAGTCTAGTCTATAGTCTAGTCTATAGTCTAGTCTATAGTCTAGTCTATAGTCTAGTCTATAGTCTAGTCTATAGTCTAGTCTATAGTCTAGTCTAGTCTATAGTCTAGTCTATAGTCTAGTCTATAGTCTAGTCTATAGTCTAGTCTATAGTCTAGTCTATAGTCTAGTCTATAGTCTAGTCTATAGTCTAGTCTATAGTCTAGTCTATAGTCTAGTCTATAGTCTAGTCTATAGTCTAGTCTATAGTCTAGTCTATAGTCTAGTCTATAGTCTAGTCTATAGTCTAGTCTATAGTCTAGTCTATAGTCTAGTCTATAGTCTAGTCTATAGTCTAGTCTATATAGTCTAGTCTATAGTCTAGTCTATAGTCTAGTCTATAGTCTAGTCTATAGTCTAGTCTATAGTCTAGTCTATAGTCTAGTCTATAGTCTAGTCTATAGTCTAGTCTATAGTCTAGTCTATAGTCTAGTCTATATTCTAGTCTATAGTCTAGTCTATAGTCTAGTCTATAGTCTAGTCTATAGTCTAGTCTATAGTCTAGTCTATAGTCTAGTCTATAGTCTAGTCTATAGTCTAGTCTATTGTCTAGTCTATAGTCTAGTCTATAGTCTAGTCTATAGTCTAGTCTATAGTCTAGTCTATAGTCTAGTCTATAGTCTAGTCTATAGTCTAGTCTATAGTCTAGTCTATAGTCTAGTCTATAGTCTAGTCTATAGTCTAGTCTATAGTCTAGTCTATAGTCTAGTCTATAGTCTAGTCTATAGTCTAGTCTATAGTCTAGTCTATAGTCTAGTCTATAGTCTAGTCTATAGTCTAGTCTATAGTCTAGTCTATAGTCTAGTCTATAGTCTAGTCTATAGTCTAGTCTATAGTCTAGTCTATAGTCTAGTCTATAGTCTAGTCTATAGTCTAGTCTAAAGTCTAGTCTATAGTCTATTCTATAGTCTAGTCTATAGTCTAGTCTATAGAGTCTATAGTCTAGTCTATATTCTAGTCTATAGTCTAGTCTATAGTCTAGTCTAGTCATAGTCTAGTCTATAGTATAGTCTATAGTCTAGTCTATAGTCTAGTCTATAGTCTAGTCTATAGTCTAGTCTATAGTCTAGTCTATAGTCTAGTCTATATTCTAGTCTATAGTCTAGTCTATAGTCTAGTCTATAGTCTAGTCTATAGTCTAGTCTATAGTCTAGTCTATAGTAGTCTATAGTCTAGTCTATGTCTAGTCTATAGTCTAGTCTATAGTCTAGTCTATATAGTCTATAGTCTAGTCTATAGTCTAGTCTATAGTCTAGTCTATAGTCTAGTCTATAGTCTAGTCTATAGTCTAGTCTATAGTCTAGTCTTAGTCAGTCTATAGTCTAGTCTATAGTCTAGTCTATAGTCTAGTCTATAGTCTAGTCTATAGTCTAGTCTATAGTCTAGTCTATAGTCTAGTCTATAGTCTAGTCTATAGTCGTCTAGTCTAGTCTATTAGTCTAGTCTATAGTCTATCTATAGTCTAGTCTATAGTCTAGTCTATAGTCTAGTCTATAGTCTAGTCTATAGTCTAGTCTATAGTCTAGTATAGTCTAGTCTATCGTCTAGTCTATAGTCTAGTCTGTAGTCTAGTCTATAGTCTAGTCTATAGTCTAGTCTAGTCTAGTCCTAGTCTAGTCTAGTCTAGTCTATAGTCTAGTCTAGTCTAGTCTAGTCTAGTCTAGTCTAGTCTATAGTCTAGTCTAGGTCTATAGTCTAGTCTATAGTATAGTCTATTGTCTAGCCTATGGTCTATTCTATAGTCTAGTTTATATTCTGGTCTATAGTAAAATCAATTTTTCCGCTTTACCTTTAACCTATTGTTAAATTTATTAAACTTTTCTCATTTTATTTATGTATTAAATCACTTTTTTCTATGAATATATAAACAGGCCTCCAAAAAAAAACACTTTAAAATCGTTCCCCCCTCCAATTTTCCATAGTTGTCTCTGACCTTTCCTTCAATTCCAGGCGTTCTCATTTTGTTTTTATGTTTCTTTGCTAAACTTGAACAAACAAAAACATGATACTTTCAAACATGTCTCCCGGTATGTTTATTACGTCTGCTGTGGCTAAAACTCAAACTTCATGATAGTGTAGGCAACAACCCTGGGAGGAAAACAATAAAAATAAACTAGGCCCAGACTCAGCTAGACAAACAAATGGCATAACAACAAAACAAGTACATACAGGCAAGGACACACATATACATGGAAAGGAAATATTTTAACTTAACGTACAGACACAAGCGAACAAAAAATACTGGTGTGAAGGACCATAAGTAAAAACAGTTGTTTAAAAGTATAAAATGTTGGTTTAATTTAAACAGTTTGCTTTAGTTGTACTTTTAAGTTACTGGAAAAAAATGTTGTGGATCCTTGGTAAGCCCCCCCTGCCCACTTTATGGTAAAAATGGTATGCAAAATATGCGTTAAAACAACCCTCATATTTAGCAGAAATATCAAACATTAAATACATTTCAGTCAAAAATAGAAACACAACCAAAAGCAAGTAGAAAAAGGGACATTGTTTTGCCAACATCAACAAACAATCTCCAAAAACCAAATGCTGAATAGGACTATAATAAATATTTGTGTTTTATAGCTGGAAAAAGGACATCGTAGCCAAAATCAGAATACACACATACATAGATATATACATGTATACCACCGTGGTAGGGAGAGTTTGTCAAAATTATTTAAATTCATACTCAACAGCCATTAACAGCATAACACAACTCGACACAGATGTGTTGGTTATGAAAAAAAATCTTGCCGTTAGGACTAAAATTTCTATGTATAGATGAACACACTAAAAGTAGGGGGACAATATGATGACAGATTTTTTTCCCTGGCAATTTAAACAATTGTTTTTTTCCTCCTCGTACATTAACTTTCACTAGATTAAAGTACTAAAGTGAAGTAACGCGTTTTGAAATTACTTTTTCTAGTTCTTTTTTCGTTGGAGTTTTTTTTTGGGACATAAAAAATAATAGTTTTTTTTTCAGTTACCAGGGGAGTTTTTAAAATTTTTAATTTTCTTTTTTTTTTTCGACACATGTTGCTGTGACAATGTAATTTTTTTATTCGTGTCACAGATTTTAAGTCAAGTTAATTAGCAGCTCATCAGCTAACATGTTTAGCTAGAGAAGGCATAGAAATTGAATTAAAGGAATTAAATATTCGGAAAGGTTTTTTTTTTTGAAAATACTTTAGGGAATTTTCGAAAACATGTTTGAAGTTTAAATTTTGGGAAAATTTTTTGTTAGAAGTGTTGAAATTTTATTAAACTAAGTTTAACTTGGCCCAAGTAGGTACCATCAACTTCAGTTTAAACAAAAATATTTGCCAAAGAATACATATTTAAGGCTTAATTTCAAGACAAAGCACAAACTAAAGCTTAAACTTCATTTAGCCTAGTTTAAACTTGGTTTAACCTCAACCAAAAATTTAGTTTAAACTTAAGTTTAGGCAAAAATTGTATGACTACTAACAATAATAATTAAATTCTAAACAATTGCTCTTCAAAATTAAGCTTAAACTTTAGTTAGCTTAGTTTAAACTAAGTTTAAACTGGCTTTGGAATTTTAAAGTTTATTTTGCTTTTATCTTTCAAATAAGTTTTATTTAATTTCCCATTTACTTTTATCTGTTCTCTTGGTCCTTTAATCAATTCAATTTTCTCTAAAATCATCTATAAAAGACCATGAAATTAGTACAATTTTTCCTTTTTCTCCTTACTTTTTCGTATTTTTCTATTTAACACACAATTGTAAATGCCACACTTTATCAAATCACAAATTTAATATAATTTATAACAATGTTTAACGGAAATTACTAAGCATTTTAAATCGCCCTCTTTCTCTTCCTTACAAACACAAACAAACATAAAATTACCGGGCTTTTCTTAGGAAAAAGACAAAAAAACAAGTACTCCCTCCTTCCCCAAAAAAAGTACAATAATTTCAAGTACTATATAAAATTTTCTTTGTCAAACAATAACAAAAAAAAAAAGGAAAAAAATCAGCCAAACATCTTGTTGCTGAAATTAGAAAACTTGTAGAACATAAAACTCTCAAACACAGTTACGAAAAAAAATTAAATAAACAACAAACACAGACACAACAAAGCCACCCTCTTTCCTATAAAAACAACAACAACCACAACAACTTTAAACCCAAAAAAAGTTTAAGCAACCAAAATCAGGCATGGAACATTGTAGTTAGGAATAGGTATAAACTTTTTCTTAAAAAGTACTTTGTTGTCATTGAAAGTACTGAATTACTTTTCGGCTCGTACATTGACCAGTTCTGTGGACTAGCCTATGGTCCAGTATTAAATGGTCTAGTTACTTGTCTATGGACTCATCTACCGACTGTTGAATCGTCTATTGACTATACTATGGACTAGTTTAGTTACTAGTCTAGGGACTGCGCTATGGATTGGTCTATGGCTATGGACTTGGCTATGGACTATTCTATTAACTAGTCTATAGACTAGTCTATGGACCAGTCTATGGACTAGCCTCTTGACTATTCTATGGACTAGTCTATTGACCAGTCTATAGACTGGTCTATTGACTAGACTATGGACTAGTCTATATGGACTAGACTATTGACTAGTCTATGGACTAGTCTATGGACTAGTGTCTTGACTAGTCTATTGGCTAGTCTATGCACTAGACTACTGACTAGACTATGGACTAGTCTATTGCCTAGTCTATGGATTAGTCTATTGACTATTCTATGGACTAGTCCAATCTATTGAGTATTCTATGAACACGTCTATTGACTAGTCTATTGAGTTAGGAAAACGTATAAACTTTTTCTTAACTATCTTACTTTTCGGGTCGTCCATTGACCAGTTCATTGACTAAACTGTGGACTAGGGTATGGTTCAGTATTAAATGGTCTAGTTACTGTTGAATCGTATATTGACTATACTATGGACTAGTTTAGTTACTAGTCTATGGACTACGCTATGGACTGCGCTATGGACTGGTCTATGGACTAGGCTATGGACTAGGTTATGGACTATTCTATTAACTAGTCTATGGACCAGTCTATGAGCTAGTCTATGGACTAGCCTATTGACTATTCTATGGACTAGTCCAACCTATTCACTATTCTATAGACAGGTCTATTGACTAGACTATGGACTAGTCTTTTTTCTAGGCTATGGACTAGACTATTGACTAGTCTATGGTCTAGTCTATGGATTCGTTTATGGACTAGTCTATGGACTAATCTCTTGAGTACTCTATTGGCTAGTCTATGCACTAGTCTATTGACTAGACTATAGACTAGTCTATTGCCTAGTCTATGGATTAGTCTATTGACTATTCTATGAACTAGTCTATTGACTAGTCTATGGACTAGTCTGTTGACTAGTCTATGGACTAGTCTGTTGACTAGTCTATGGACTAATCTATTGACCAATCTATGGAATAGTCCAATCTATTGACTATTATATGGACTGGTCTATTGACTAGACTATGGACTAGTCTATTGACTATGGACTAGTCTATGGACTAGTCTATTGACTAGTCTACGGACTAGTCTATTGTCAATTCTGCGGACTAGTTTAAGGACTAATCTATTGACTAGTCTATTAACTATTGACTAGGATATTGACAAGTCTATTGACTAGTCTACGGACTAGTCTATGGACTAGTCTATGGACTAGACTATGGACTAGTCTATGTACTAGTCTAAGGGCTAGTCTATGTACTAGTCTATTCACTGGTCTATGGACTCGTCTATGGAATAGGCCATGAACTAGTCTAGTTCACTTACTAATCTAGGGACTATTGCGAAAAATCTCTCAAAAAGTGCTAAAAAAAAGTACAATAGTACCGTACTTTCCACACCTGCAACTGACTAAATATTTGCTTTAACTGTAACAGCAAGAGATGCTAACCAAAACAGAGTGAGAGGCAGAGTGAGAAAGAGACAGAAAAAAGTGAAATGAATTCCCAGTAGACAGGAACAGGAAGTTGTTGTTACGGTTTTCAGTTGTATATCAGCATTTGTATGTGAGTTTCAAAATATAGATTTCTTTGCTAAAAGTTGTGAAGTGGAGTTGGGGGGTGTTTTGGTTGTATATCTAGCAAGGTGTGGGTTTAGATATGAAATATTGTTGGTTGTTTTTTTGAATAGAGGTCGTTAAAAACAGAAACGTTTAACTTTCATTTTTCACTATTATAAGAAGTTGAAAAGGAAGTTTCATTACAGTGTTTGCTGCAGCCAAAAATAAGAAGCAGGGAGACTGATTTTCAACAGTTTTGCTTTATTACAACCCAATTTCTCTTTGTCAATGTGAGACTAGACGAAAGTTGGGGCAAAAGATTTGTATTTTCTTGTTGATGATGTTCTGTTTGTTTTAAGGGTAAGGGAGGGGGCTGTTTTCTAAATGTGAAACGGAAATCTAAGCTATATTCTCTCTGTTTGATATTTATTTTTGTTGACTATAAATTTTAAATGTGAAATAGTTATTGTATAAAGTTGTTTTTGAAGTCATTAGAAATGAGTAATAAATATGACAGTTTATTTATATTGCAAATGAGTTTTAAGGATAAAAAAGACAATTTCTATAGATTTTTGAAAAGTTTCATAAAATTAAACTTTATAAGTAAAATTTTCTTTATATCTAAAGCCATTTTTTTAAACAAAACCCCTTGATTTGCATTTCAAAGCATTTTCAAAAAATTTCCATAATCAATTGTATGTTTTCCTCTTAATTTCATACATTTTATAAACCTTTTAAAACTCTTTTGCCCTCTAGAGTTATATTTTCATTCGAATGACAACAATTCTCTACTAATTCTATAACAATTTTGTAAATAAATTTAACAAATTACCATATCAAAAGCTATTTTCCACCCCCTGCCTTAGTTTTTTGTAATAAAATTACATTTTTGTCTCTCATGTGTGTAAATTTTTGTAAGCAACATGTAAGTTTATTTGGAAAATTTTTATAAAATTGAAATAAATTTAATTTGCATTTGAACAAATTAAAACCAAACAAACCAATAAAACTAACATATACAAACGCAAATGAAACTGTATACAAATACATGTGGAAAAAAGTCCTGAGGATATGAAAAGTTAAGCCACAGAAAACAAGTGCAGTACAGACAAGTTTTAGGGATTCACAGAAAACATATGAGGGAAATAAGCATAAATTTTATGTAAAAAATGTAAAAGAAGAAAAAAATTAAAAAAAAAAAAATTTTTCGACCCATTGTGCCTTAGGTGAATTACAATATTAAGCGCAAAGGTTATGTTAACATATACTCCTTTATATATTTCATGTATTACACAACCTTATGTTTCCTTTTAAGCTTTTAAAATGACTTTTTATAAGCTTAACTTAAAAAGTTATAATTTCAGTCTAAAAAAAAGTTATAAAAATGTTAAATTGTTAAATCAGTTATAACTTTGTTCAAAATCAAGCTATAAAGTCAATTTTTGGTAACCAAATAAACAAAACTCTAGAGTTTAATTTGCTTTAAAAAAAATTTTAATTAAAACTAACATTAAAAGTTTTAGGGTTTGATAAATTTTAAAGCTAAATTTAAAAGTTATAAAAGTTATTAAGACTTAACATAACTTATTATAAAAAGCACAATGGCTGTGTTAATATTCTATTGGACTTAAAAATCAAATATTTTTCTTTGTTAGTTATACATTTAAGCTTTAAAAAGCTTTAAAAAAGCTTCAAAAAAGCTCAAATTATAAAAGTTATAATTTTAGTATAAAAAAGTTATAACAATATAAAAACGTTAATATAGCTAGAACTTAGCGATATATTAAGCTATTAGGGTAATTTTTGGTAATAGTATAAACCAGACGGTAGAGTTTAATTTGCCATAAGCATGGTTTAATTTGGGTAAATATCAAAAGCTTTATAAGCTATTGAATTGTCAAGATATTTTAAAAGTTATAATGAAAGTTATAAAAATCCTTATGATTAAACAGCTCATAACTTCTTTATTTAATAACATATTCAAATGAAATTTGGCTAAAATATAGCTTAGACTTTATAGATTTCATAACTGAAATCAAGTGAACCAGTAGCCGAATAAGTTAACCCTCGAAATACGCTTGGAATATAGAGAAAAATCAAAACTGGTTTTGAAATAAAAATGTTTGAATTTTGTTTTGGTTTTGATTATTTTAACTATCCCAGAAATTAAGTATTTTAAAACATAATAAGAAGTTAAACTTAATTTAAGCTAGTTTAAACTAAGTTTAAACTTGCTAAAAGAAAGATTTTCATTAAAGATTGAACTAAAAAGAATATATCCAATATTTATATATTGATAACTGAAGTATATTTAATGAAAATTAAAGAATTAAGATAAAACTAAGAGTCAAACTGTTTTAAACAGCAGTTAAACTAACTATAACTAAAGTTTAAACTTAAGTTTAAATCTTATTAAACTAAGTTTAAACTTAGTTCTAACAAGTTTAACTTTAAATATCTTTGCTAAACTTTAAAATTTGCTAAAATTTTTCTTATAATGTACCGATGAAGAGTTAAACTCTTTTAAACAGCAGTTAAACCAAGTTTAAACTAAGCTAAAACTAGTTTAAAAGACTTAGATTACAGTTTATGTTAATACTAGTTGTTGTTATCACATTGAAACTGTAACTAGAGTTTAAACTTAAGTTTAAATCTTACTAAACTAAGTTTAAACTTGGTTTTAACAACTTTAGCTGCTAAACTTTAAAATTTCTTAAAATTTTTCTTATAAAGTACCAGTTTATGCCTTATAAGGAATATATTTCATTGGATTGTTTTTGGTAGGGGTTGTCTGTCCGTCTGTCTTATTTGTCTACGTTACACAATATTTTCCCCAACCGAATGTCAGTGACAAACTTAAAATTTATAATATTGTTTCGTATGCATTGGAATTTTCTCAACTCATCTGTGTTTAACTTTTATGTTTCGAAGACTACGCACCAAACATACATATTTTTAGGGTATTAACTACACAACATTAAAACTACCCTTGTTGGTAAATGCCTTTGCATTTTAAGGACTCTAATAATATGCTGTTTATAAGTACTTTATATTGGCTATATAGCTGCCTAGTAACTGGAATTGTGACACAATGCTTCAAATGTTATAAATCCATCCATCCATTTAGTCCAACATGTTTGTACATCTGTTTCTGTTTCCCTAAGCAATTGTATTTTAGATTAGATGGAAAGGGAATCATCATAGGAAGACACATGGTTTATCCCTTAAACCCCCCTCCCCCTATAACTAACAAATTCTAGCCCCAACTCTTTGCTGCTAAAATACTTCATACTGTTCATTTTTGAAATATTGAAGAGGTAATAATGTATGTACTTAAATAACATTCATAAGCTTATTGAAGAAGCAATGGCAGCATGCATTCTCTAACAACAAACTTCAAGTACTCCAAGTAGTAAAGCAGGAAGAAAAGAAAGTCAGAAAAAACTCCTTTTTTAACTTAAGCCAACGTGAATGTTGTGCCAGGTTTATGGTGTGGAAATAAAAGTATTGTGGAGGGGGCCTAGCATGTATTTCGCTACAAAATTGTCTTTGTCATCAGCTGTTTTTTATTGTTTATAAAAACAAATTTCTTCCTTAGAACTCACCCTTCATTGCTTTCTTAAATACGTGTTTGTTTCAGTAGCAAAAGAAAAGTTGTTCTCCCCCCCCAAAAAAAAAGATATGCGTAGCGAAATCTCAATAAATCGTTAACTTTTTATGTTAAAGTTTTGAATTTCTTAAGGTTTGAGATTTATTTGCTGAATTATGTTAAATTTTCAAATGGATTTGTTTTAAGCAATAAGGGGAGTTTAAAAAAAATTGCCTACACAAAATTTTTCGACATGAATTTTTAATTTTTTACACAATAATAAATCAAATATTTAACAAAAATACTTTGAGTTTAATTTGTTTTAAAAATTAGCAAGACAAAAGGGATGAAACATACTTTTAGGCAAACTTAACAAAGAAGCTAAAATTTAAAAGTGAAAAGAAAAGCTAAACTTGCTTTAAGCTAGTTTAAACTTAGTTTAAACTAACCAAAAATGTGTCTAATCGTTTATATTTAATATTTTTATTTGTTTGGTTTATTTTCAAAGTAAATTTTGATGACAACTTTGTTCGGCTACTGGAGTAGTTTATGCTAGTTTTGGGAACTATAAAGTCCAAGCTATATTTTAGTCAAATTTCATTTGAATATGTTATTAAATGAAAAAGTTATGAGCTGTTTAAATCTTAAGGATTTTTATAACTCTTATTATAACTTTTAAAATATCTTGACAATTCAATAGCTTATAAAGCTTTTGATATTTATCCAAATTAAACTATCTCCATGTCAAATTAAACTCTACAGTCTGGTTTATAGTACTACCAAAAATAACCCAAAACGCTTGATATTTCGCTAAGTTATAGTTATATTAAGATTTGTATATTGTTATAACTTTTTTGTACTAAAATTATAACTTTTATAATTTAAGCTTTTTTGAAGCTTTTCTAAAGCTTTTTAAAGCTTAAATCTTTAACTAACAAAGAAACATACTTGATTTTTAAGTCCAATAAAATATTAACACACCCATTGTGCTTTTTATAATAAGTTAAGTCTTAATAACTTTTATAACTTTTAAATTTAGCTTTAAAATTTATCAAACCCTAAAACTTTTAATGTTAGTTTTAATTAAAATTTTTTTTAAAGCAAATTAAACTCTAGAGTCTTGTTTATTTGGCTACCAAAAATTGACTTTATAGCTTGATTTTCAACAAAGTTATAACTGATTTAACAGTTTTACATTTTTATAACTTTTTTATTAGACTAAAATTATAACTTTTTAAGTTAAGCTTATAAAAAGTCATTTTAAAAGCTTAAAAGGAAACATTAGGTTGTGTAATGCATGAAATATATAAAGGTGTATATGTTAACATAACCATTGTGCTTAATATTGTAATTCACCTAAGGCACAATGGGTCGAAAAAAAAACTTAAAAAAAAAATTTCTTCTTTTATGTAAGAATATTGCTTAAAATTGTCTATTTAAAGAATTTTCTGTACACCCTCTTTTCGAATACTTTTGGTCTGCTAAACTTTTATCAAAAGAATTTTTTGTTGTTGTTTTTTTTTTCCTACAAAACCTTGTAAATACATTTTAATCTCCCATTTTTCTGGTCTATCACAAATCAAAAACATTTGTCTTCTTGTGTCCTGGGCAATTTACACATCATGTTTACTCGACCAGCCGTAACATATAATATTTTTAATAACAATAATTGATGGAAAAAAAACGCCTCAACACAATAATGAATGAAACCCTTTTTAAGCCACCATGAATTGCAGTTTATCTGTCGGTAAAGCCTAGCAAAAAGAGTCCTTTTCCTACAGTCCTGTTAATTTAAGCTAAAAATGATTATAAGGTTTCGTTTCATTTTTTTGTACAAAGTCTAGTCTTTTCATATATGATGTCTGATGGCAGTCAGCAGCCGTTGCAGCATGTGTCAGACCAACCACTCAATGTGTCAAAAATGCAGGATGTGAGCTTGCTTCCTGCCATTTCCTTATGCTGCCTGTAGTAGCAAATAAACCACCATTGTGTAACAGTTTTATATTTATCTTCTAGTTCTCCTTCCCTTCTTTTCTTCTTTTCAATAATAAATCACTGGCAATTATCATTTATTGTTTGTAATTTTCAACGCACTTTCTTCCTATAAAGGACTTCATTTCATAAAAGGACTTTTTTCTAAATGAAAATGTTAAGAGCCTCATAATGAGAGTCATTGTTGCCGGGAATAAACTCCCTATAATAAAAAGGACCTGTTTAAGGTTCCTTTAAGTTTAGCAGTTTGCTTTTCTAAAACAATTGTGTTTGTTTTTTTATTATATGGTCTCCACTCACTCCTCCAACTCCAACTCCTCCACCTCCTTCTTCTCCTCGCTTCTGGTCCCTTTTGTGTATTTTATAGAGAGAAAATATATGACTTTATTAACACAACTGTCAAAACCACAAAAAACTACTCAATCATAAGTAGTTGAGTCAATATTTCAAGGACTTGAATGAAACAAAATTATATTAACAATACAAGGAAATAAACGATATTACACTGAGAGAATTTTTACACAATTTCTCTTACAGAAAAAACGGGTAATTATCTTACTTAATATTAGTGATACAAGAAAAATTTTAAATGCACATGTATCTACTCTTAAAATAAGAAGATGGGTGTCTGGTACTTTTTTGAAATTCGTACTTTTAAGGGGAGAAAATGTGTAACAAAGGTGATTTTGGTACCTTTTTTGGCCCTTTATAACTTTTTAACTAATAAAAAAAAAGAAAATTTTTATAAATATTTTGAATATATCTCCCAAAATTAGGAGACACCTGTTTCGTACTTTTTTTAAATTCAGCCCTTTTTTGGGGTATAAAAGGGAGAAAACTGTATTTTTGGTACTTTTTTTTAGCACATTTTTCTCTAAGTACCTAAAGATTGTACATTTTTGTGATGCCTCAAAAAAACTACCACCATTTATGTACATTTACAGAGCAAAAGTTTTGTGATTCTACTTTTTTATGAAATACTAGCTATACCCAGTGTGCTTTGCTACCCTAAAAGGAATATGTATAAATAAAAATCCCACTTAATGATTTTAAAGATCCTTACTACAATAGTTTTCCAGATTTATAATATGTTACATATGAGAGATGTCAAGCAAATTATTACAAGTTCGCCAGTTTCTATCTATCTATAAAAAATTTGAATAATATAAGAGTTTCCAAGATGCACGAAATTTTGTATTTAATTCATATATGTTGTGACAAACCACCCGTTAAAAGTTATGCTCTAAATGTTCACATGAATTTCAAAGTTCTTCATATAAAATTTGAAGATGCTAGCTCTAATAGCTTCTCAGATATAAGAATTTTTCTATTTGATTCATATGGGGGCTTCAAGACCCCCCCAGATGAAAATCCGCTTTTTTTCCTCCAAAATGTTCAGATGAATATTTAAGATCTTCGTGCAAAATTTGAAGAATTTAGTTGCATTAGTTTTCCAGATAAACGAATTTTTGTCTTTAATTAATATGGGAGGTGCCGCTCCCCTTATGGGTATGTAATAGTTTCCAAGATAAACGTATTTTTGTATTTAATTTATATGGGAGGTGCCACACCCCCTAATGCTAGTCCGCCTACTTTTTGTCCTAAATAATTATATTGACACTAAAGTTGCTCCGACAAAATTTGAGGACTCTAACTGTTATATTATCTAAAATATACGGATTTAATATTTTCTTAATATGGGCGTGGCTCCTCGCCCACTTGGAATTTCAAAATACAAAGTAGCCTATTACCTATTCCAGACATATAGGAATACGCTGTGAAAATTTGAATTTGTAGTCTATAACGTTTAGTAGTCTATAACGTTCAAACATACAAACAAACACACATTCATTTTTATATATAGATAGAAGATTATGTCGTCTACAAATGTTTCATATAAAAGAAATATGAAATATTAATCCCTTAAATTGTATAGAATTTTTCTTTTAAGTCTTAAATAGTACCTGCTGCTAGTGGTGCTCCTGCTTTTAACAATAATGGCAAACTTTTCGTATTAACTAAAAATTATGAAAAAGAAATGTTTTCATTATAAATATTTTTTGTATACGATTATGAAATAATGAAAATATTATTATCGACATAATTAGTTCCCTGAGGAAATTTAACTTTAGTTACGAGAACATGTTTTTGTTGTTAACAATAATAATAATAACTCTTCAAGATAATTGAAAACCTTTGGCAAATTTTTAACCCTTTGTCAACACCTTCCCGCTCCAAAACCCTGGGGCTAAAAGAAAACTCCACGAAATTGAGACAACAAGTTGTAGTATAGTTAAAAAAATATATACACAATAATAATTTTATAATTACTTTAATCCTGTTTCCGCTAACTTCAGTTAAAGGGGGAGGGCAGGTTTATTAAACTTCAAACGGTTGTTATAATAGAACAAAAAAAAATAAATAATAATGATTAAGTTGTGGAAAATTTTTATGAATTGTTGCCAAAAACAGAGCCTTGAAACCCTCGATTGTTGAAATTTATCAATTTCATGAGCTAAACTTTAATTAAGCTAGTTTAAACTAAGTTTAAGCTTAATTTAATAAAGTTTAAGCTTTAAATTTATGTTATTCATATTTATGAACAAAAATAAATAGTTAAACTTAACTTTAAATTTTTATTAAACTAAGTTTAAAATAGCTTGACAAAAGTTTAAGCTTTAGTTATTTTTTAGAGAAAAAATTAAGCACAAAGTTTCATTCATGATATGATTTTAAAGACAAAAGTGAAACAATAAATAGCTAAACTTGTGTTAAACGAGTTTAAACTTAACTAAAACAAGTTTAAGAAATTTAGTTAATATCTATATATATAAAAATGAATGTGTGTTTGTTTGTATGTTTGAACGTTGTAGACTACCAAACGGCTGAACCGATTTTATAGTTTTTATTTTGAAATTCCAAGTGGGCGAGGAGCCACGCCCATATTAAGAAAATATTAAATCCGTCTATTTTCGATAATATAACAGTTAGAGTCCTCAAATTTTGTCGGAGCAACTTTAGTGTCAATATAATTATTTAGGACAAAAAGTAGGCGGACTAGCATTAGGGGGCGTGGCACCTCCCATATAAATTAAATACAAAAATACGTTTATCTTGGAAACTATTACAGTTAGAATCTTCAAATTTTGCACGAATAACTTTAACATCCATCTAAACATTTTGGGTAATAAATTGGCGGGCTACCCATGAGGGAAGCGGCACCTCCCATATTAATAAAAAGACAAAACTTCGTTAAACTGGAAAACTAATGGAACAAAATTCTTCAAATTTTGCACAAAGAACTTAAATATTCATCTGAACATTTTGGAGGAAAAAAAGCGGACTTTCATCCGGGGGGGGGGGGTGTCTTGTAGCCCCCATATGAATCAAATAGAATTCGTATATCTGAGAAACTTTTAGAGCTAGAATCTTCAAATTTTACATGAACAACTTTGAAATTCATGTGAACATTTAGAGCATAACGGGAGGACTTTCAATGGGGAACTTGGCGCCATATGCATTAAATATAAAATTTTGTCTATCTGGGAAACTAATAGAACTTGATTTATAAAATTTTGCACAAATTTGTTTAATATTCATCTGAACATTTTGGACTTCCATATGGGGAGCTTGAAATCAAATAGAAAAATTCGTATATCTGAGAAACTATTAGAGCTAGAATCTTCAAATTTTACATGAAGAACTTTGAAATTCATGTGAACATTTCGGACATAACGGGCGGACTTTCAATGGGTGGCTTGGCACAACATATATGAATTAAATACAAAATTTCGTGCATCTTGGAAACTCTTATATTATTCAAATTTTTTATAGATAGATAGAAATTGGCGATAAATAGAAACTGGCGAACTTGCAATAATTTGCTTGAAATCTCTCATATGTAACATATTATAAATCTGGAAAACTATTGTAGTTAGAATCTTCAAAATCATTAAGTGGGTTTTTTTAATTTTTACATATTGCTTTTAGGGTAGCAAAGCACACTGGGTATAGCTAGTCCTTAATAATTATTAAAATACTGACCATGAAAATACATAACTTTAACGCATCATATTCAGATTAAAACACCCCATTATAAAAAGCTTTAAAAAACCACCCTATTACAGACGAATAAGTAACTCGTACTTTAATTTCCGTTTAGCACATGCCACAGCATGCCGTTAACCATTATTTTTTTCAATATTATTTATTTATAGTAAATGTACATATCAGCTTCTTTTTTATAAACATATATGCTGTAGATTTCTATAAAAAAGTAAATATTTCATGTTATCCTTCAAACCAACAACAATAACAAAAAACTGGAATAATAAAATAAATATTTACATACGCCGACAGACAGTTAAATAGATCGCCAGTCAATATATAAAAAAGCAGAATATACAAACAGACTGCATTCAAATAGCTTAAAATAAACAATATTTTTACTATTTCCCTTTCCATAGGAAGGTACTTTCCTTTTTGAGTTATCGACCAAACTATTGGTTTTTAAAAAATATTTTTCTCATTTTCTTCTTCGGCAGCATCCATGACCATGGATTTAAACCTATCAAACAAGATTTATTTGTTGATGAACCCCATTTGTACTCGTAATTTGTGTGATTGCTTTGCTTGGTTGGAGGGGGAGGGGATAAGGGTCTCACCATATAGTTGGGGTCATTGCTGAGGATAGATGTGTGCGTTTGTTGTGCGTGGTTGAGAAAACACAATCGTAATTGAATTGAAAAATTAAATTTTTTTTATTGTTGTAACCAACAATAGTAAAACTTTAAATTTGTTTTTGAAAAGTGAAAGGGAGAGGGGGTATTGTGGAGGTGATTGGACAACAAAAACCAAAACATTTAGGAAAGTTTTGGTAGAAATTTTTCAGTAAAGTTTTAAGCCAAATGTAATGAGAAATTGTTAAATCGTTGTAAATAAGTTGACCACAGAAATTAGAAAAAATTTAAGGCAATGACTTTTGGTAAAATAAAATTTTTCCTAAAAGTACTTTCTTCAAAGTCTTCAACAGTTTAAAGTATAGAATAGACCTTAGACTATGGACTAAACTATATACTATACTCTATATTATACTGTGTACTAGACTATAGACTAGATTATATACTAGACTATAGACTACATTATAGACTAGACTATAGACTAGACTATAGACTAGACCATATACTAGATTATATACTAGACTATAGACTAGATTATAGACTAAACTATAGACTAGACTATACTAGACTAGACTATAGACTAGACTATAGACTAGACTATAGACTAGACTATAGACTAGACTATAGACTAGACTATAGACTAGACTATAGACTAGACTATAGACTAGACTATAGACTAGACTATAGACTAGACTATAGACTAGACTATAGACTAGACTATAGACTAGACTATAAACTAGACTATAGACAAGATTATAGACTAGACTATAGACTAGACTATAGACTAGACTATAGACTCGACTATAGACTAGACTATAGTCTAGACTATAGACTAGACTATAGACTAGACTATAGACTAGACTATAGACTAGACTATAGACTAGACTATAGACTAGACTATAGACTAGACTATAGACTAGACTATAGACTAGACTATAGACTAGACTATAGACTAGACTATAGACTAGACTATAGACTAGACTATAGACTAGACTATAGATTAGACTAGACTAGACTACAGACTAGACTATAGACTAGACTATAGACTAGACTATAGACTAGACTATAGACTAGACTATAGTCTAGACTATAGACTAGACTATAGACTATAGACTACTATAGACTAGACTATAGACTAGACTATAGACTAGACTATAGACTAGACTATAGACTAGACTATAGACTAGACTATAGACTAGACTATAGACTAGACTATAGATTAGACTATAGACTAGACTATAGACTAGACTATAGACTAGACTATAGACTAGAATAGAAGCTATAGACTAGACTTAGACTAGACTATAGACTAGACTATAGACTGAACTATAGAACTGAACTAGAAAAAACTAGAACTGAACTAGAACTGAACTAAACTGAACTAGAACTGAACTAGAACTGAACTAGAAACTGAACTAGAACTGAACTAGAACTGAACTAGAACTGAACTAGAACTGAACTAGAACTGAACTAGAACTGAACTAGAACTGAACTAGAACTGAACTAGAACTGAACTAGAACTGAACTAGAACTGAACTAGAACTGAACTAGAACTGAACTAGAACTGAACTAGAAACTGAACTAGAACTGAACTAGAACTGAACTAGAACTGAACTAAACTGAACTAAACTGAACTAGAACTGAACTAGAACGAACTAGAACTGAACTAGAACTGAACTAGAACTGAACTAGAACTGAACTAGAACTGAACTAGAACTGAACTAGAACTGAACTAGAACTGAACTAGAACTGAACTAGAACTGAACTAGAACTGAACTAGAACTAACTAGAACTGAACTAGAACTGAATTAGAACTGAACTAGAACTGAACTAGAACTGAACTAGAACTGAACTAGAACTGAACTAGAATTGATCTAGAACTAGAAGTTTGAATTGTAGTTTGAAGAAAAGTCTGGACAGTCAAGTTCACTCTAAATCTCTTTAAAAATTTTGCTCCATCAGTGTCTAATGTTTCCTTGCCTTTTAAAGTTTTCCCTTTAAAACTTATGTTTAGCTTTCATTTGTCTACTTAAAATCGTTTAAAAATTTCTATTTATTACTTGTTAAATGTCTGTTTAATACTAACATTACAAAAACCATAAATATCAATAATAATTGCTTAATTTTCTTCAAACAAATACACAAATGAGCAGACAGACAGACAGACGGACAGACAGACTCCAAATACATAAATTTCACAGTCATAGACGTCAACTAAAACCAATCAGCAAATATGTAGTAAAACGAGCAACCAAACAGACTACTGCTCTTCACAGCTACTAAAATCTATAACACGACTAGACAGACAGATGGACAGTTGGAATGGCATATCAATGTTGTAAATGAAAAAAATAAATATAAAGCAATAAAAAAAGGCAATTTAAAAAAATAAAGAAAAATTGTTTAATCATGGCTTTTAATTTCCAAAGAAATTATAGACGCGATCAAACAGAGTTTAAACTGAACCCTGGTCTAAAAAACACCTCTAGCGGCCGGTTATTTTTAGTAGCTTAAATAAAAAAGTTTTTTTACAATTTGTTTAGTTTTAGTTTTTTTTTCTGTTTATTGATTTATGGTCTTCAATTATTGTTTACTTTAATTGTTTATTTGTTTTTTGTAATGTTTATATTTTTTTATATTTTTTTTTTTTTTATTATTGATAAATAAAAATATTTGTGCGATTGCTGGTTTAGCTGTACACAGCAGCCTTGAATTAGAAACCAGTTTTTTTTTATTAATTTTTAAATGAATTCACTGGAAATTTATTTGAAGAGTTTATTTTTTGCACTAGCTGGTAAACGCCGTTCAATTGAACTGGTTTTTATTTAAGCTGCCAAATAGTCAAAATTAATTTTGTTATATTTAAATTGAATTAGTTTAAGAGAAATGTGTTAAACACAAAAGATGATTAGGAGTTAAACTACTTTTCTTTTGAATATAACATTTAATTAATTGTATTGAAAACAAGTGGGTTACTTTTTTCCTATTAGGTCGAATTTTAAATGCTCTACAGCGAAATAATATTCCATAGTCTAAAGTCCAGACTATATTCTAGTATATAGTCAAGACTAAAATCTAGTTTAGTCTACATTCCAGAATATAATCTAGTCTATAGTCTAGTACAGTTCAGTTCTAGTTCTGTTCTAGTTCTGTTCTAGTTCTGTTCTAGTTCTGTTCTAGTTCTGTTCTAGTTCTGTTCTAGTTCTGTTCTAGTTCTGTTCTAGTTCTGTTCTAGTTCTGTTCTAGTTCTGTTCTAGTTCTGTTCTAGTTCTGTTCTAGTTCTGTTCTAGTTCTGTTCTAGTTCTGTTCTAGTTCTGTTCTAGTTCTGTTCTAGTTCTGTTCTAGTTCTGTTCTAGTTCTGTTCTAGTTCTGTTCTAGTTCTGTTCTAGTTCTGTTCTAGTTCTGTTCTAGTTCTGTTCTAGTTCTGTTCTAGTTCTGTTCTAGTTCTGTTCTAGTTCTGTTCTAGTTCTGTTCTAGTTCTGTTCTAGTTCTGTTCTAGTTCTGTTCTAGTTCTGTTCTAGTTCTGTTCTAGTTCTGTTCTAGTTCTGTTCTAGTTCTGTTCTAGTTCTGTTCTAGTTCTGTTCTAGTTCTGTTCTAGTTCTGTTCTAGTTCTGTTCTAGTTCTGTTCTAGTTCTGTTCTAGTTCTGTTCTAGTTCTGTTCTAGTTCTGTTAGTTCTGTTCTAGTTCTGTTCTAGTTTCTAGTTCTGTTCTAGTTCTGTTCTAGTTCTGTTCTAGTTCTGTTCTAGTTCTGTTCTAGTTCTGTTCTAGTTCTGTTCTAGTTCTGTTCTAGTTCTGTTCTAGTTCTGTTCTAGTTCTGTTCTAGTTCTGTTCTAGTTCTGTTCTAGTTCTGTTCTAGTTCTGTTCTAGTTCTGTTCCAGTTCTGTTTTAGTTCTGTTCTAGTTCTGTTCTGTTTTAGTTCTGTTCTAGTTCTGTTCTAGTTATGTTCTAGTTCTGTTCTAGTTCTGTTCCAGTTCTGTTCTAGTTCTGTTATAGTTCTGTTCTACTTCTCTACTAGTTCTTCCTGCTTTTTAACACATTTTAAAATATTTTATATAAATTTCCTGCTCTTAAAACTTTTTAAAATTCTCAAATTTTATTACCAAAATTTATCTATTTTCAAAACTATTTTCCTAAAATTTTATTTTTATATTTATACACTTGTTATAGAACGCAATAAATTTATTATGACACATTAACTATAATTAATGTCATTTATTTTTGAAACAAAATTTGTTTTAGAATGAATTCTCAAAAAATTAGAACATAAAAATAGAAAACTCCCATACATAAAAACTCAAGTTTATTGAACTATTAAAAACGAAAACTATACACGAAAAAAAAAATAAAAATTATCTTCCTTTAAAGAAAAAAATTATTAGAAAATAGGAAGATTTGAAAAACATAACGCACAGCAAAGAAAACAGCAAGAAACCTTTTCACTTGTTGGCAAATGCAGCAAAAACACGCATCTAACACTAGAAAGAATGATACTGTAGCTTTGCAAGAAGAGAAGAGTTCATGTTTTCTTCGTATTCTTTTTTTTTTTTCTTTCTTGAAAGCTATTTATAGCCAGCAAACACTACAGCAACCAACTACTACAGCTCGACCATAAACATTTAATATTTTTTCTTCATATCAAAAATGAAAATAAAAACAAACAACAAAAAAAATGTTGCTACAACAAAACCTATTCATAAATGGTATGAAAACAGCAACAACTTTTAGTAAGAATATAAAAATAAAAAACAAGAATCGCATTTAAAATTTCAAAGACTAAAAAGATACTAAATATCGTTAACATGATTATTATCTAAAGATTTGTGCGTTCTCAGACAAAACACAACATCAAACATGTTGCTTTGCAACCTAGTGAATGTTCTGGTTAAGCTTACTCAACATAGCTTCAGACTGTTTGGTAAAAAGTGTCATCGAGTTGTTTTGTTTGTTTGTTAGTACAGCTGTTTATTGTTTATTACAACCGGTTTTTTATTTTATATACACCCTACAGTCGGGCCTCTAGGGTGAGTTATAGTTTAGACTATAATTTAGAATTCAGACTATAGTCTAGACAAGAGGTCAGCTTATAAATGAGACTTTAGTTTGGACTATTTTAGACTATAGTTCACACTATAGTCCAGATTATAGTTCTCACTATAGTTCAGACTATAGTTCACACTATAGTCCAGACTATAGTTCACACTATAGTCCAGACTATAGTTCACACTATAGTCCAGACTATAGTTCACACTATAGTCCAGACTATAGTTCACACTATAGTCCAGACTATAGTGCAGACTATAGTCCAGACTATACTTCAGACTATTGTCTAGACTACAGTCCAGACTGGAGTTCAGACTATGGTCCAGACAATAGCTCAGACCATGGTTCAGACTATAGTTCAGTCTATACTTCATACTATAGTCCAGACTATAGATCAGACCATAGTCCAGACTATAGTTCACACTATAGTCCATACTATAGTTCAGGCTATAGTCCAGACTATAGTTCAGGCTATAGTCCAGACTATAGTTCAGGCTATAGTCCAGACTATAGTTCAGACTATAGTCCAGAGTATAGTTCAGACTATAGTCCAGAGTATAGTTCAGACTACGGTCCAGACTATAGTTCAGTCTATACTTTAGACTATAGTCCAGACTATAGCCCAAACTGTAGTCCAGACTATAGTCAAGACTATAGTCCAGATTATAGTCCAGACTATAGATCAGGATTTAGTCCAGACTATAGTCTATACTATAGTTCAGACAAAAGTCTTGACTATAGCTCAGAACATAATCCAGACTATAGTTCAGACTATAGTCCAGACTATAGTTCAGATTATAGTTCAGCCTATAGTCCTAACTATAGTTTAGGCTATAGTCCAGACTATAGTTCAGTCCATAGTCCAGACTATAGTTCAGACTATAGTTCAGCCTATAGTCCTGAGTATAGTTCAGACTATAGTCCTGAGTATAGTTCAGACTATAGTCCTAACTATAGTTTAGGCTATAGTCCAGACTATAGTTCAGTCCATAGTCCTGACTATAATTCAGACTAAGTTCATACAATAATTCATACAATAGTTCAGACTATAGTCCAAACTATAGTACAGACAATATATCAACCTAGAAGTCATACTGTATTTGTGTTAGGTATCTAAAATTCGGCTCAGCCGAATGTAGCTCACGAGCCTTCATCATCTTTAGCATCAGGTTTGTACTGCTGCTACTGGTGGGGTGGTGTTATATTGGTCGTATGCATGTGTCTTGTTTTTTTTTTGTTGTTGTTTGAGTGTGATGTCAACTTCGTCATCAAGTCAATGTTAATAATAATGATGTTGTGTGGTAGTTGTTGTTGTTGGTGGTAACAACTCCCTTATGGAAGTTGTAGAGCCGGCTAAACATTTAGTTGTCGTGTGGCCTTTGAAAGCGTTGCATGTTTTTTTTTCGAGAGAGAGGATTATAATAATGAAGAAAAGTGAAATGAAATAAACAAAAAGAAAAAAAACGGCGGGGAAGCGAAATTATAAAATTTTTACAAAAAATTGTGAAAAAAAATAAATTAATAAAAATATTTTTAATAAAAAAACAAAAAATTAAAAAGAAATTGGTTGAAGAAAATATCGTAAATTGAAGGTTTCTAATGGAAAACAGTTGCATAAATATACAGTTACTGATTACTAAAGAAATCTTTCAAATGTGAATATTAATGATATGGTTACTTACCTAAAGGAAATCATTGAAAAAAACAAGTGGTTACTTTGATGACCAAATCTGTGAATTAAAAAACAAAAAAAGAAAATTTTATATAAAAAATCAAATAAAAATTTTTATCTAAATAACGAGTTTACAACAAATAAATTTTAATAAAATTTTTTACATAAAGTAACCACTAACCAAGGAATATTTACAAGTGGTTACTTAAAAATACAAATTTAAACAAAATTATTTATATTGAGAAATAAACTAAAACCTAATAGTTTATTAACAAGGTTTCAAACAAATTAACGGGTAATGAGGCGTAACTTGGAATATAGAAGACATTTTTAAACAAGTAACGATTACTTCGAGAAATGGTTACTTGTGAATTTAGAAACCAAAAACGAGTCAAAAAACAAAGTTGTGGCAAAATTTGTTTAAATTTTCTTAACAATAGTTTAGATAATTGAAAATAAAGCCATTTTGCTAAATGGTTACCGATTACTTTTTTGCATAATAGCGATTTTTGGACAGAAACTAGGAAAATTTTAGGTTTAAAGACACTCTTAAACATTATAAGTTAAAAAAATGTGAAATAAATAAACAATTTAAATAAGTGGTTACCGATTACTTTTTTGCACAAAAGGGATATTTGAACAGAATTAAGGATAATGATATATAAGGGAACACAAGTAAACATATTAAATGAAAATCTATTGTTAAAATAAACAATTTGGTTAAATGGTTACCGATTACTTTTCGGCCACCGATCAGTTTTAAAGAAATGTTAAGATTTTTTTTGGAAAATTTAGTTTTTAGATAAATTTTCTTCAAATAATAAACAAAACATATAAAAATGACTACTTTAGACAATTTGAATAAATGGTTACCGGTTACTTTTTTGTAAATTTAAATAATTCTTCAATAATCTTGAAAATTTTAACTGAACGCCTAATTTTATCAAAAATTATTCTTAATTATAACAATATTTCACTATAATCTGATAATTGAGTAAACGGGTACTGGTTACTTTTATGAAAATTTGTTAAATCTCAAAGTTCTTAAGCAGTTTTGGGTTTACTCTACCATTTATGATACTATTTTCATAATGAATTTAAAAATTTTTTATAATTAAACAAAATTGGATGCATGGTTACCGGTTACTTTTGGTTGAATTTAGGCATTTTGTTAAATTTTTGAAAGATTTTGACTTTAGCCCCATTTTTATTGAAAATTATTATTGAAATGTATCGCATTAAGACATTTTGTAGAAATGGTTACTGGTTACTTTTTTCAAATCTAAAGATTTTTAACATTATTTAGAAAATTTCTTAATTTAAAACCAATTCTAGGAACAAATTTAAATAATAGAATTCAAGATTATTAAAATTAACATAATTTTAATACATGAGTACCGGTTACTTTTTTGTAAATTTAAGATTTCTTAAACATTTTTGAAAGTTTTTATAATTTAACAAGCAATTCGAGTAAATGGTTACCGGTTACTTTTACGAAAACCAGTTGATTGTTTGCTTTTTTAAGTCTATTCATGTTTTTAAAACTTTTGAGAATCTGTTTTTTAAAAAAAATTATAAAATTTTGTAAATGTAAAAAAAATTTGTTAAACGGTTACCGGTTATTTTTTGCTAAAATTAAAAATTCTTCAAATTTTCTCAACAAAGTTGACTTTAGACAACATTTTATGCAAGTAGTGACAATAATTTGGCATGTTTAAGCAAATTTGAGTAAATGAATACCAGTTTCTTTTACAAAAACTTAATTTTTTACTTTTTTGGGTTTAAAAGAAATTTCTGGGCATTTTTCTCATAAAAAATTGTAAAATTTTGTATATTTAAGCAATATTTGTGAAGTGGTTACCGGTTACTTTTTGTTAAAACTGATAATTCGTTTAGTTTTCTTAACAAAGTTAACTTTAGACAACATTTTATGCAAGTACTGATAATAATTTTTTACATTTAAGCAAATTTGAGTAAATGAATACCGGTTACTTTTACAAAAAACTTGATAATTTTGTAGTTTTCTTTATGAAACTCAAGTTTCTTGACAAGTTTTTTACAATAAATAACAAAATGTAGTATAATTTAAAGAAATTAAACAAATGGTTACCGGTTACTTTTTGCTAAATTTGAGTTTTAAGAAAATTTTCATAACAAAGTTGATTTTAGACGACATTTTAAACAAGTACTGATAATAATTTATTACATTTAAGCAAATTTAAGTAGATGAATACCGGTTACTTTTACAAAAACTTGATAATTTTGTAGTTTTATTTATGTAACTGAAATTTCTTGGAAAGTTTATTACAAAAAAGTACAAAATTTAGTATAATTTAAAGAAATTGATCAAACGGTTACCGGTTACTTTTTGCTAAAGTTGAACATTTTCTCAATTTTCTTAACAAATTTAACTTTAGCCAGCATTTTAAACAAGTACTGACAATAATTTATTATATCTAAGCAACTTTAAGTAAATGAATACCGGTTACTCTTACAAAAACTTGATCATTTTGTAGTTTTCTTTATTTAATTTAAATTTCTTGACAAGTTTATCACAATAAATTACAAAATTTTGTATATTTAAAAGAAATTGCTCAAATGGTTACCGGTTACTTTTTGTTAATTTTGGGTTTTACGCATATTTTTTTAATAAATATGACTTAAGGCTACATTTAGAAATAACACATTAAGTAATCTTTCAAAAATATGTTTTCCCAATGGAAACGCACAAGTTTTTATGTAAAAAGTAACCACATGGTTATGTATCTTAAACCCTTTTTACCAGTTGCTTTCAGTTTTATTTTCTACCCTTTTAAACATTTTTTTCAATTTAATTTCAAAAAATTGTCAAATATTTAATCTTATGATTAGTTTTTTTTTTGACATTTCTTTGTCTCAATGACACTGTTGACATTGATTTCGAGAGAGAATACAAAAAAAGTGCAATTCCCAAAATAAAATTAAAATACTTCAAGCAACTAAATCAAATGACATCAAAAACACCACCCGTGGTAATTTGATCTTAAAGTAAAACTTAACAAACTGTCATTGACAATCTGTCAAAATATCAAATAAATCCTCAACTACCCCAGTCATCGAGTAAGAAAAAACGATTTGAAAATGAGTGTTAATTTAGTTACGCCTGCTTATTTTTCTCATTTTTTTTTTTTTTTTTTTTTTTGTAAAGTTTATTAAACTTTTTTTTGGACAGAAACAAAATACCTATTGCGTCTCCATGTCTAGGCAGATGTTTTTATTTTTTGTAAAGAAAAACCAATAAAAGAAAATTTTTGTTTATTATTTTTTCTTTTTATTTTTTGGAAAATATTTCCATAAACAGCTGCCTTTGGTATATAGGGTGAGTTTATGTGTGTAATTGGAAAAATAAACTGTGTTACTTCCTATTTTAATATTTTTTTTTATAATTTGAGGTTAGGATATCAGTTTTTGTTGAAAAGTGTTTTTGTGTTGTAAGTGGGCGTTTTTCATTGACTAAACATAATTTGGTTTTAAAATGTCATATTGGTTACATTGGTTGCACTTATCTGCCTAAAGTAATAAATAATTAGGTATTTGAGAAGAAAAGGTTTTGGTAAAGAATCGAAAATTTTTGACATTTAAAGTGGGAAAAAAGATAATAAAAATATAGGACAATTAAACAACATGTGTTAATACAAATTTTCCAAGAATCTATGTTAATGAACAAGGGGAAGGAGGGAGTTACTTTAAAACCTATAGTATATCAAAACGCCCTAATATTATTTCACTAGAAATCCCCTTTAATGTGTATATCCTTATCAGTGATAAGGAATGAGATGTAGCCATATGGTATATCAACAGAAAGCTACTTTAACACCCTTTCAATTGCTCCATTTTCTCTGTTTTCAAATGTATTTAATACTTTTTTAAATCTTACACTTTTAGTGATTTTAATTAAAGTTCTCTTTTTTTTTGTTGCAATTCTATTATCATTAGCTATTTAAAGCATATTTAATTTATGTTCATGTTTAGCTAAACTTTACCGTAAACAACCAGCACACGCGGCACAAAACGATAAAGACCAATATTATGATAATGTTTTAATGTTAATTTTACCCACATCTAGGACATTGTTGTACAGGCAAAGCAAAAAGCTAATTTTAAGCTTCTAACCCAGTAGTTTTTGAAGTGGTCAAGTAAAATGGTATTTTGAGCAAAACTCTGACTGTAGTCCATACCCTAGAACTGAGAATAGTTAAAACTGTAGTTCTGATAATAGTCCCCACTATAATCTTGTCTAAAGTTCCCAATATAGTCTTGTCTATAGTCTCGACTATAGTCTTGTCTATAGTGTCTACTATAGTCTTGTCTGTTGTCTCGACTATAGTCTCGTCTATAGTCTTGTCTTTAGTCTCGACTATAGTCTTATCTATAGTCTCAACTATAGTCTTGTCTGTAGTCTCGACAACAGTCTCCACTATAGTCTCGTCCACAGTCTTCACTATAGTATCGACTATGGTCTCCACTATAGTATTGTATATAGTTCACACTATAGTTTATAGTCTAGAGTATAGACTAGCCTTGACTATTGTCTTGTCTATAGTTTCCTCTATAGTCTTGTCTATAGATTTCACTATAGTCTCTACCATAGTCTTGACTATAGTTTCGTCTTGACTATAGTCTACACTATATTCTTGACTATATTCCTCATTATAGTCTACACTATAACCTCGACAATAGTCTTGTCTATAGTCTCGACTACAGTCTTGTCTATAGTCTCGACTATAGTCTTGTCTATAGTCTCAACTATAGTCTTGTCTATAGTCTCGACTATAGTCTTGTCTATAGTCTCGACTATAGTCTTGTCTATAGTTGCGACTATAGTTTATAGTCTCGCTATAGTCTTGTCTATAGTCTTCTCTATAGACTAAACTATAGCCTATAGTTTCCAATATAGTCTCGACTATAAGTTCCACTATAGTCTTGACTATAGCATCAACTATAGTCTTGAGTACAATCTTGACTTTAATCTCGAAAATATTCTTGTTTATAGTCTCGACTAAAGCTTTGTCTATAGTCTAGACTAAAGCCTTGTCTATATTCTTGACTATAGTCTTGTCTATAGTCTCGACTATATTCTTGTCTATAGTCTTGTCTATGCTGCAGCCTTGTCTATAGCCTCGACTATAGTCTTGCCTATTGTCTCGATTGTAGTCTCGACTATACTCTTGTCTATAGTATCAGCTATAAACTTGATAATAGTACCAACTATAATCTTGTCTATAGTCTCGACTATTGACTTGTCTACAGTCTTGTCTAGAGTTTCCATTATAGTCTTTTCTATAGACTAAACTATAGCCTTTAGTTTCCAATATAGTCTCAACTATAGTCCCCACTGTAGTCAACTATAGTCTTGTCTATAGTCTCGACTATAGACTTGTCTATAGTCTACACTATAGTCTTGTCTATAGTCTCGACTATAGCCTTGTCTATAGTCTACACTATAGTCCTGTCTATTGTTCCGACTATAGTCTTGTCTATAGTCCAGGCTATAGCTAATAGTCTCGAGTATAGTCTCCTCTACAGTCTTGACTATAGTTTTGTCGATCGTCTTGACAAAAGTCTTGTCTATAGTCTCTACTATAGTTTCCAATATATAGCTTATAGTCTCAAGTATAGTCTCGTCTACAGTCTTGACTATAGTATTGTCTATAGTCTTGACAAAAGTCTCGACTATAGTTTCCAATATAGTCTCCACAATAATCTTGTATATAGTTTCGACTATAGTCCACACTATAGTCGACTATAGTCTACAATATAGTCTTGACTATAATCTCGACTATAATCTGGACTATAGTCTTGACTATAGTGTCTACCATAGTCTTGACTATAGTTTTGTCTACAGTCTCGACTATAGTCTTGTCTATGGCATGGACTATAGCTTCTGATATAGTCTTCACTATAGTCTTGTATATAGTCTCGACTATAGTCCCCACTATAGACGACTATAGTCTTGTCTGTAGTTTCGATTATAGACTCAACTATAGTCTAGTCTATAGCCTCTACTATAGTCTGGTATATAGCCCTCCCAGAACTGCTGAAATGTTCAATATTTCCCATATAAAACTTCCATACATACAACATTTTCCAGCACAATAAACCTTTACACAATCTGACAATAGACTGAGTAATTTTTTGTTACAATATAAAGTCAGATTCCAGCATAACATAACAGGCTTAAAGGCAGACAAAATAGCCGTTAAGATAAAACTTAATTTATGACCCTAAACCAAAAATATAGAATGCCAACAAAACCAATTTGCAAAATTTTAGCAAAACTCAAATTTTATATTAAAATTAAACCTTAAACTTTAATTAGAAAGAAACAAAAACTTATTACTGTCTCAGTTATTAACATTAAAAATACATACATGAACATATATAATGTAATTTTTAATAATTTGTGTTATGGTTAAACTTTATCACATCTTCTGAAACCCTTCTTGGTTTTTTAAATAACACACCATGTCTTTTCTAACCAGTTTGGTCATAATGCGCGTGTCTTTAATTAAACTCTGTGCTATTTGTTCAGATGGAAATGAAACGAAATTTTTATCTTTAATCTTTAAAAAGGCTTATCAAGAGATAGATGCAGAAGAAAGAGAGAGTACAGGTTTCGTTAGATATTTAAGTAACTTCTATAGTTATTCCTGTTTTGGCGTTAATCTTTGTACACATTTTGCTTAAGGTTTAGTTTTATCCCAAACCCTTTAACTATTTAACCAGATAACTGAGCCAGCCCCCTCTGGTTTTTGAAATACTGCTGCTGTTAGTAGTCATAAGATAGGCACTTTTAATTTTATGCCTTTTTAAGCTTTAACAATGTATGAAGAACATTATTTGAAGTGTGTACTTAAAAAGGGATTAATTTGCTAGTTTTCCAAATGAAGTTTCTTTCTTCTATTTACTACGACGACTAATAAAAGTGAAAATAGAAGATGACAGTTGAGCTGGCAGTCAGGCAGGTTTGCAGTTATTATAGCTTTCACAATAAGCTTTATGTTTCTCTCTAGCAAATTTTTACTTAAGATTTACCTAGTAATTAAAAATTAGTACTATTTTTCTTAAAATGAATCCATAAAACAGCATAATATATTCAAGTACTTTAATTTAGCATCTTTGCATTTTCAGGCATTAGGGAGGTTGTTTATAGTCCAGACAATAGACTTGTCTACAGTTCAGACTATAGACTTGTCTATAGTTCAGACTATAGACTTGTCTATAGTCCAAACTATAGACTTCTCTATATTATAGATTATAGACTCTTCTATAGTACAGACTATAGAGAAGACTATATCTCCATAGTCCATACTAAAGACTTCTCTATCGTGCATACTAAAGACTTCTCTATAGTCCAAACTACAGACTTTTATTTTGTCCATAATGTAGACTTGTCTATAGTACAGATTATAGACTTCTCTATAGTAAAGACTATAGACTTGTCTATCGTCTAGATTATATACTTATAGTTTAGTCTATTCTCTATAGAGTTGTATATAGTTTGGACTAGAGACTTGTCGTTAGTTTGGACTAGAGACTTAGCTTCTAGTCCCGACTTTAGACCTCTTTATAGTCCAGACTATAGACTTATCTATAGTCCGGACTATAGACTTATCTATAGTCCAGACTATGGACTTATCTACAGTCCAGACTATAGACTTATCTATAGTCCAGACTATAGACTAATCTATAGTCCAGACTATAGACCTATTTATAGTCCAGACTATAGACTTAGCTATAGTCCAGACTATAGACTTCTCTATAGTCCAGACTATAGACTGCTCTATAGTCCCGACTTTAGACCTCTTTATAGTCCAGACTATAGACTTCTCTATAGTCCAGACTATAGACTGCTCTATAGCCCAGACTATAGACTGCTCTATAGTCCAGACTATAGACTTCTGTATTGTCCAGACTTTAGACTTCTCTATAGTCTATACTATTGACTTGTATAGAGTAAAGACTATAGACTTGCCTATAGTCCAGACTATCGACTTGTCTATACTAAAGTCTATAGACACGCCTATAGTCCAGACCATTAACTTGTCCACACTATAGACTTGTCTGTGGACTTGTTTATAGTCCAGTCTATGGACTTGTCTTTAGTCCAGTGTATAGAATGGTCTATAGTCCAGACTATAAAATTTTTTATAGTCCAGACTATAGACTTCTCTATAGTCCAGACTATAGACTTCTCTATAGTCCAGACTATAGACTTCTCTATAGTCCAGACTATAGACTTCTCTATAGTCCGGACTATAGACTTGTCTGTAGTCCAGACTATAGACTTCTCTAGTCCAGACTAAAATCTGGTCTATAGACTATAGTTTTCGAGTCTGTAGTCTTGTCTATGGTCGAGACTATAGTCTGTGCTATCGTCTAGACTTATTTTTTCTGTTATAAATCAAAATTGTATATGTACGTGTTATAGTTCTTAAACCGTTAAAAAATATTGTTTATCAAATAAAAATATTTCAATTTTAAGAATAATTATAAAATTTTCTAAAAATTACGATTATTCCCAGAATATTGAAAAAGAAATCTAATAACAAATATCCGTCGTCTAACCATTAAACCAAAATTTTAAATTAATATGTCAAACATGTTTTAACATGACTTAATTACTAAATGTTGAACACGACAGTATTAAAGCAAATTCATAGAATTATAAAAGGGAAAATCAATTAAATTAAATGATTAAACATTAGTATTTACCGCTATTTAAAACGATTTAAATTTGACACTACCCAAACACAACAACTGTCAACAGCAGAATACTACGAATGACAACTACAGCAACGAAACCAAAAATTTCAAAATATAATTGTCAAATAATTGCTTCCGTTTCCCTAAATACAATATTTTTTTTTGTAATATTGAAAAAGTTTTTTTAAAATGAACATCTATATTATTTAATGATTTACGGCTTTTTAGAATTTTAGTCAGAAAAAAAACAATTTAACTTGAAAAAAAAACTTTTTTTTCTTAATGTTTAAAACGCGTGCCTTTTTTTCGTTTTTGAAAAAAAAAACATAATAAAAACTTCCTATTGTAATAGTACCTCGAACCTTAAGGTTCAGTTACTTGCGGTTTTTGTCTTCAAAATAAACCACCACCAAACGACAAAAAAATATATGTATGTATTTGGTTACCAAAACCAACAAGTGCTGCATAAATTTTAGTTCTTTCTTTCTTTCCACGCATAATAAATATGAATTTCTTTTAGACGATTTATTTTTATCTACAGTTTTGAAAAGGCTTTTACACCAGCCACAGAACGTGACCAAATCTTAAAAATTTTTTTATCAAAAAATTTTTCTCGGGCTTTATAATGCATTTCATTTGCTATTGCATTTAGCATTTCAGGAGGGGGGATTTTTTGAAATCCTTTTTTTTTGCACATTTTTATAATCTTTATTTAATGATTTGAAACGAATTTTGTAGATGAACTATTATTAGATAGAGAGAAAGCAATTGTGTGGGTTTCTCTAATGCCTAAGGATAATTTATGTTAGTTTTGGCAAAATTCTGTCACTTGAAAATTCTAATTGTCCAAAGTATTAAGCACCAGGGTGTTGATGGTGCTGTAGCAATAAGCTTTAAAAGATTAAATAATAAACGTTTTAAACGTGCTTTTTATAGAGTTTTCTAGATTTTCAGATTTTCAGGTTTTCAGTTTCCAAAAAAAAGGGAGTTTAACATCAGTTTAAAATGAATTTTAATGAAGTTAGAAGTTTGCTTTATAAATGACACTAAGCCTTATGATTTTCTTAATTAAGTGAAAAACTAACTTCATCAATTTATATTCTCCAAATCAGTATCACAACCCAGCCCTAGTTTTTAAGTTGAAAATGTAAAAAAAAATGCAAAAAGTGCACTTTTTGCACATTTTGCCCTTTAGGTAAATGGATTGCAATGGACTTTTAGCATAAAATAATGAAATTTTTTTAACTTTAAAAGTCAATAAATTGAAAACAACTAGAAAAAGTAAAAAACACCATAAAACTGCACTTTTTGCATATTTTGCCCTTTAAATGCAATTTAATGCTTTTCTGCCCTGAATTTTTAGCACAATATAAGAGCTTTGCGCCTAAAACCAGAGACACTCCAGCATTTAAAAGGTTTTAACTTAAAAAAAAGTCAAAAATCACTTAAACACTTCTGCATTTTGCTTTAAATTTGCCTTATTTTCTTAGAAAAGTGCCCGAGTCTTGGGCAGCAAATGAAAGCTAAGATTAACAGCTTTAAAACCAATATATGTATAATAACATTTCAAATTCTAAAATGCTTTCAAAAGTTTTAAATCAAAAAAGTGTGACAATTAAGAGTAAACAATTATGACTAAGTTTGCACTTTTTGCAGATTTTGCCCTAAATGTGCATTATTTTCTAAGAAACTTGTCCTGCTTTTTGATAGCAAAGGAAAGCTAAATTTGTGTGCTATGGACTCATGATTTCATAATTTTCAAATTGTGCAAAAGTTTTAACTAAAAAAAGTATGAAAAACTAAAAAAACTTTAAAATTTTGCACTTTTTGTAGATTTTGCCTCAAATATGCATTATTTTCTTAGAAACTTGCCCTGGCTTTTGGTAACAAATGAAAGCTAAGTTTATGTGTTATCGACTATATTTCACATTTTCAAATTGTGCAAAAGTTTTAACTAGAGAAAGTATGAAAAACTAAAAAAAAAATATTAAAATTTTGCACTTTTTGTAGATTTTGCCTCAAATATGCATTATTTTCTTAGAAACTTGCCTCTATTTTTGGTATCAAATGAAAGCTAAGATTATCAGCTATATATTAGATATAATATTTTTCTAAACCTTGAACAGTTTTCAAAAGTTTTAACCCTTAAAAGTATAAAATGAAGTAAAACAAATTTTGCACTTTTTATCTAATTTGCTCTATAATTGCATTATTTTGTTAGCAACTGGACCAGATTTTTATATCCAATGAAAGCTATGTTTAATAGCTAGATATGTAATAGAAGTTTATTCTAATTCTTAAAAATTTGTTTAACATTATTACTCGTTAAATTCAAAATTTAAATAAAACTAATTTTTGCACTTTTTTACATTTTGCCCTATAATTGCATTATTTTGTTAGCAACTGGGCGAGATTTGTATATCAAATGAAAGCTATGACTAACAGCTACACATTCAGTAAAAATTTATACTAATTCTTACAAATTTGTTTAACATTATCACTCGTTAAAATCAAAATTTAAATAAAACGAATTTTTGCACTTTTTTACATTTGGCCCTATAATTGCATTATTTTGTTAGCAACTGGACCATATTTTTATACCAAATGAAAGGTATGATTAATAGCTAGAAAACATGTAGAAGTTTCTTCTAATTTTTAAAAATTTGTTTAACATTATTACTCGTTAAAATCAAAATTTAAATAAAACGAATTTTTGCACTTTTTTACATTTTGCCCTATAATTGCATTATTTTGTTAGCTACTGGACCAGATTTTTATATCTAATGTAAGCTATGATTAATAGCTAGAGATCTAATAGAAGTTTATTCTAAATCTTAAACATTTGTTTAACATTATTACTCGTTAAAATCAAAATTTAAATAAAACGAATTTTTGCACTTTTTTACATTTTGCCCTATAATTGCATTATTTTGTTAGCAACTGGGCCAGATTTGTATATCAAATGAAAGCTATGATTAACAGCTGGTAATCAGGTAGAAGTTTCTTCTAATTTTTAAAAATTTTTTAACATAATTACTCGTTAAAGTCAAAATTTAAATAAAACGAATTTTTGCACTTTTTTACATTTTGCCCCTTATTTGCATTATAATCTTAGCAACTGGGCCAGATTTGTATATCAAATGAAAGCTATGGTTAATAGCTAGAGATTTAGTGGATGATTATTCTAATTCTAAAAAATTTGTTTAACATAATTACTCGTTAAAGTCAAAATATTCTGAAGACTAATTTTTGCACTTTTTTACATTTTGCTCTATAATTGCCTTAGTTGCTTAGAATTTTGCTTTGTTTCTGGATATGAAATTAAAACTTTTATTATAAACTATAGATTAAATATAAAAAAGTTATTAAATCTCTAAACATTTTAAAAGTTATAAGTTGAGAAAGTTGAGAAAAGAATGAAAAATTTTGCCTTTTTGCCTAATATTTTGCCTTTTTTAATATTTCTGCCAATTTTTTGTTGAGCTTTATTTTCTTCAATTTAAATTTTGTAATTGGTTATTACTGTTCCGCTTTTCCTTTGTTTTTAGGGCCACATTTAATTGCTCTGTTGATTTGCCAACAATTTTTATTATTTCAATTTTGTATAGTTTTTCGTGCAAAAATCTCACTTTATGACACATGTCAAAATCATTCTCCTCTTAGACCACACATGTTGATTTTATATGATTTTATTTGTTCTTTTGTATGTTGGCAGTCATGGATGTATACATGATGATAATGATGATAATGATGACGACGACGACCACTATTGAAAAACTACACACTTGACTGCATTTATTTCATGAATACAATTTTTATATAAATTTTTTTTTTTATATTTTCAACAGTTTTTTTACTACAACTGTCAAAATGACAATATTTATTATTGTTAATTTATAGAGATCCATATACTACTACTAAGTGGCGTGTTGGGGCCCTTTACTATGAATAGTAGTAATAGTTATGCTACTGCTGCTACTTTTTGCCTAATGCTTGGTTAATAAACCATGGTGTTGTTTTTACTAAAAGGTTTTGTTGTAAAAAATAGCATTTTATAAAGTTTAAGCTTGAATAACTTACTACAGGAAATCTAATTGTTGTTAGATAATAGATAAATTTATAGAAAAAATAAAATTTTCTAAAATTTGTTTTAATTCTGGTTTTTTTACTTAGACCTCCTACATTTAGTAATGTATGCTAAGTAAAACATTTATTAAGAATTTATTAAAGTCATAAAACTAAATTGATCAGCAAAGCAGACAAACAAATCTGGCAAATTTTCCATAAAAACTAGATATAGTAATAGAAAATTTTGCTTTTCTTACTGCTATCACCATAAATTGTGACAAATTTATGTTGTAAAGTTTTAAAATTCTAATAAAAAGAAAAACACGTACACAAACTCTTTAACATTAAACAGTGTATAAGAAAAGTAAAGCAACACTTAAACCAAAAACAAGTCTAAACAAAATATCATTATAAAGCTTTTGCTAACTAATTCTCTCAATTTATTTCTTTTGTAAGCAATTTCCAAATACTGTTGTTTAACTTTTGTCTAATACTGTATATTTGCCATACATTACTATTTTACTTAGACGAGAAATCACAAGACAATTTATCTGTTTTTGATACTATGGTGCATAATAATGAATTTACAAATCAAGGCAAAAAAAAAAATTATTCAAAAAAACTGCAACGAGAACTAAAGCAAAGCATACAACGCAGCAAGCAGTAAGGCAAGTCGCTGCAAGTGCGTATGGAAATAAATGTGTAACAGCAATTACAGGCGTCAAGATGACGCTTGACATGAGCTTGTCATTGTTGCTAAAAGAAAAACACAATTGCTGCAAGCTGACTGCCTGGCTGGCAACAGCAGGCATAGTTTTAAAACTGACTGTCAGTTAGTTTTGTTATTAAAATTCAAAATTTTTAAAAAACTTTAACATTTTACTAAAGATTTTCAGTTTCTTTTTCATAAACAAATAAAATTTAAATAAAATATTTCTTTACATCAAGTCCGTCTGTCTGTCTATCTGTCCGTCCATCTATATATCTTACTACCTAGGGTTGCATGCCAACATGCAACATTTTTGCATTTTTTTTCTTACAATTCAACTTAAGAATTTTAAATACATGATTACTAAAGTTGTTTTATTTTGGTCACAAACAAAAAGATAGCATTGCTGTAAGCACTAAGAGTGAGTAATCATGAGCAACTAATTATGCAGTGTGAAATTTTAAATCTGAGAAAATTTTTCAAAATAATTAAAAAAACAAAACACAAAAACATGTAAAAATAGCATAATACTAAACTACCTTGAGCTATTTTAGCAACAAATGTAAGTTATAGACAAAAAATGCCTGACAAGTTTCTAAGAAAATAAGGCAAATATAAAGCAAAATGTAAAAAAGGGCAAAATTTTTCAAATTCTTTTTTTCACTTTAACAAGTTATAACTTTTAAATTTGTTAAAGAGTTGACAAAGTTTTTATATCCGATCTATAGCTTAAAATATAAGCTTTGATTTCTTATCGAAATGCACAACAAGTTTCTAAGAAAATAAGGTAAATATGGGACAAAATGTAAAAAAGTGCAAAATTTTTTTTAAACATTATTTCTATTTTATCGGGTTATAACTTTTAAATTAGTTAAAGGATTGAAAAAGCTTTTATATCCGATCTATAGCTAACAATGTAAGCTTTAATTTCTTACCAAAATACACTACAAGTTTCTAAGAAAATAAGGCACATTTAAAGCAAAATAATAAAAAAGTGCAAAAAAGCTTTATTCAAAATTTAGCTATCTCTAATCATAACTTTTAAAAAGCTTAAAGGTTTAACACTGAAATGATATTAAATATATAGCTTGTAATCATAGCTTTCATTTGATAGCAAATACTAGAACAAGTCTCTAATAAAATAAGGCACACATGGGGCAAAATCTATTAAAGTGCAAAATTTTTCCTCTACCTGCTTGTTACTTTATCGAGTTATAACTTTTAAATTAGTTAAAGAATAGAAAAAGTTTTTATATCCGATCTATAGCTAGTAGTATAAGCTTTAATTCCTTATCGAAATGCACTACAAGTTTCTAAGAAAATAAGGCAAATATAAAGCAAAATGTAAAAAAGTGCAAAAATAGTATTCATCAAAATTTTGCTTTTTCTAGTCATAACATTAAAAAAACTTAAAGTATTAACACTGAAATGACGTTAGATATATAGCTTATAACCACAGCTTTCGTTTGATATGAATGACGAGGTCAAGTTTCTAAGAAAATAATGCAAATATGAGGCATAATATAAAAAAGTGCAACATTCTTAAATGATTTTTATCATTTCATCGAGTTATAACTTTTAAATTAGTTAAAGAATAGAAAAAGTTTTTATATCCGATCTATAGTAGTATAAGCTTAATTTCTTATCAAAATATACAAAAAGTTTTTAAGAAAATACGGCAAATATGAAGCAAAATGTAAAAAAGTGCAAAATTTTTTCTAAACGTTTTTTTGTAATTTATTGAGTTATAACTTTTAAATTAGTTAAATAATAAAAAAGCTTTTTTATTAGATTTATAGCTAGTAGTATAAGCTTTATATTCTTATCGAAATTTATGACAACTTTCTAAAGAAATAATGCAAAAATAGAGCAAAATATTAAAAAAGTGCAATATTAGTTTAATTAATTTTTAAACTTTCTCGAGTTAAAATTTTTGAAATGTTATAAGGAATTTAACAAGGGAATACTGAGTTTATAGGTTATAATCATGGGTTTCATTAGCTACTAAGGAGCCGGGCAGGTTCTTAAGAAATAAATGCATATAAAGGGCAAAATGTAAAAAAATGCAAAATTATTTGTGTTTTATTTGGGCTTTTTACAGGAAAAACTTTCTAGAGCTTTATAATATATTAAAAAAAATGTATTATAAATCTGTTGCTAATCACCAAGGCTTTTATTTTATATTTTATACTGCAGCAAGTTTCTAAGCAAATAATGCAATTAAGGGGCAAAATGTAAAAAAAGTGCAAAATTTTTAACTTTTTTTTACATTTTGGAGTTTTGTTTATACAATTGCAAGTACAGAATTATATTAAAATCTTTGTTATGTATTGTTTAGGAATTTCAAATTCTAATGCCTACTTTTAGGCTTTTTTATTATCTAAAATGTATTGCCTACTTTAAGGCTTTAAAAATTTTTTGGCAATGATTTTTCTTTAAGTTTTATTCACTTTTTTATGAAGTTTTCTGTCGGTAAACAAATGTTTATTTATTGAAACAATAAGTTTTCTTACATGTACAAAACCTTAACCAGTTCAGACCAGAGCTGCCTGTCTGCCAGCAAAATATTTTTTTTAAATTAACTCTCTTTTTGTTTTACAATACTATTTTACAGCTGCATTCGAAGATTTATGGCTTAAGAAAGAAACAATAAAAAGCCATAATTTTTATTGTTTAACATTACAATTTTATGTTGAAAAATACAAAGGAAAAATAACAAACAACAAAAAATTCTTGCAACATTTTAATAAAGAAACAAATATTTAAACAGTTTGGGCAAAACAAGACTTCTCACTCCTCCTTCCTTTAAAAGTTTTTAAGAAAAATTCTTTATTTCGCCAAAGCAAAAGCAAGTTCTTTAAATTTGTTGCTGTTTCAACTTCCGTTAGTCCAAATAAGGTAATTTGTCCTAAAAAAAAAACTCCCAACCAAAGTCAAAGTCATTTTATATGTCAAAGTTAATCAGCAATTTGTCAATACATTTGACAGGTTTAGTGGTGTTTTTTTCGTATTTGGCAATAACTTAAAAGTGCACTCACGCACTCAATAGGGATTCCAAAGTAAATAACGGTAAGAAAAATTTTAAGTTAAAAAAAATCCAAAATACAGCTAAGCGTATAAAAGTCAATAACTTTTTGTAGCAAAGAAGCAAAAAAAAAAACCTTAAGAAAAATATTAACTGACAACGAAAACAAAGCAGTAGACAGTCAATTTTGATGATTAAAATGGGTGCAGCTTCAGAAAGGAATGTATCTCACAGAAAAAACTCGTTCCCATAATAAATTTTCCAACCACACACACACAGAAAAATTTTGCACAAAATTATAAAAAAAAAACTCAAGAAAAATTTACAACCCACAACATTTTGATTTAAGATTATTCCCTTTACAGTAATTTATCATACCAAAACCACAATTGAAATTCTACCCTTAAAATACCAACCACCCACTAAAAGGCCAGAGAACGCAAATACAACTCATTAATTTTTACGACAAATTGATTAACCATCAATATGTATAGTAGACTTTGAGGTAGTGTTAGCGCATAATATGTAAAGCATACCTTTTGGCTTTGTAGCTAGCAGCCGCTCACAGTTAATGTATTGGACATTTAGCAGCCCATAACGTAACATTAATAAAGCTTGAGGCTGTGAGAGAGATTTTGGCAAAAAAAGAAAAAAACACAAGTTACAACACGTGCCTTAAACGTGTGCTAAAACTTGAGATTAACACAATATAAAAAATTGTAAGGTAATAATTTTATACAAAATAAAATAAGAAAAAAAAAAATACTTCAAAAACAAAGATTTATTGATTTTTGGGTTTTTTTTTAGATCAAAAAATAGGGGGATTTTTGTTTTAAAATTAAATCACATTAAGCAAATAGTCGTACTGTAATCTAACTAGACTATAGTACAGGTTATAGATTAGAATTTAAGTCCGATTATAGACTAGGCTGGCCTATAGTCGAATGTATAGTTTGGACTATAGTCTAATGTATAATCAGCACTATAGTCGAATGTATAATCTGGATTATAATCTAATCTATAGTATGGACTAGTATATACTTTAGTCTATAATCTAGTCTAAAAACAAGTCTCTAAACTAGTCTATAGTCTAGTACATAGTCTAGTCTATAGTCTAGTGTATAGTCTACTGTATAGTCTAGTCTATAGTCTAGTGTATAGTCTACTGTATAGTCTAGTGTATAGTCTAGTGTATAGTCTAGTGTATAGTCTAGTGTATAGTCTAGTGTATAGTCTAGTGTATAGTCTAGTGTATAGTCTAGTGTATAGTCTAGTGTATAGTCTAGTGTATAGTCTAGTGTATAGTCTAGTCTATAGTCTAGTGTATAGTCTAGTCTATAGTCTAGTCTATAGTCTAGTCTATAGTCTAGTCTATAGTCTAGTCTATAGTCTAGTCTATAGTCTAGTCTATAGTCTAGTCTAAGTCTAGTCTATAGTCTAGTCTATAGTCTAGTCTATAGTCTAGTCTATATTCTAGTCTATAGTCTAGTCTATAGTCTAGTCTATATTCTAGTCTATAGTCTAGTCTATAGTGTAGTCTATAGTCTAGTCTATAGTCTAGTCTATAGTCTAGTCTATAGTCTAGTCTACAGTCTAGTCTACAGTCTAGTCTATAGTCTAGTCTATAGTCAAGTCTATAGTCTAGTCTATAGTCAAGTCTATAGTCTAGTCTATAGTCTAGTCTATAGTCAAGTCTATAATCTAGTCTATAGTCTAGTCTATAGTCTAGTCTATAGTCAAGTCTATAGTCTAATCTATAGTCTAGTCTATAGTCAAGTCTATAATCTAGTCTATAGTCTAGTCTAGTCTATAGTCTAGTCTATAGTCTAGTCTATAGTCTAGTCTATAGTCTAGTCTATAGTCTAGTCTATAGTCTAGTCTATAGTCGTCTAGTCTATAGTCTAGTCTATAGTCTAGTCTATAGTCTAGTCTATAGTCTAGTCTATAGTCTAGTCTATAGTCTAGTCTATAGTCTAGTCTATAGTCTAGTCTAGTCTAGTCTATAGTCTAGTATATAGTCTAGTCTGTAGTCTATTCTATAGTCTAGTCTATAGTCTAGTCTATAGTCTATTCTATAGTCTAGTCTATAGTCTAGTCTATAGTCCAGTCTATAGTCTAGTATATAGTCTATAGTCCAGTCTATAGTCTAGTCTATAGTCTAGTCTATAGCCTAGCTTATAGTATTGTCTATAGTCTAGCTTATAGTCTAGTCTATAGCCTAGCCTATAGTCTAGTCCGGGTTATAGTCCACAATTTGGACTGGACTTTAGTATAGTTTTTAGTTTGCCTTTAAATTACTCTACTTTACATTACTTTTTGCCTAAAAAGCCTCTTTACTCTTAAGTAAATATTTGCCCCTTTAAATACTAATTGCATTATAAATATAGCCTTAAGTAAAGACTAGCCCTGCACCCCTGCTGTCCAAACAATTCTTATGTAGTAGCAATAAAGCTTACACAATAAGTACAACAATAATGTTGAACTAAACATGGAAAAAAATCCCTAAATACTCAAGATTATTTGCCAAACATATTCTGTTCATTTATGTTGTAGCATTTTAGGCTTAAGGACAAAACAAATGAAAAATCTTTGTTTGGCGAAAAGCAAAATGCAGTTGTGTAAATAAAACTTTAGGAAAAAATAATGAAAATTGTTTAGATTCTGTAGTATCGAAAAGAAAATGGAAAATTGTACTAATTAAATAGCAATAAGGCTTTAGAGGGAAAAGGGAAGAGATTTTAGGGGGAAATGTAGCAATTAAAAGATTACTAGACAAATAAGTAAGCAGACAGACAAACAAACAAAAATAGACAAAAGAAATGCAATGAAACTTAAGAAAACATATGTAAATCAATAACTAAAGCCTTAAAGTAGGCAGAGAATTTTTAAGTTAATTAAAGCCTTAATATAGGCACCATATTATAGTAATAAACGAATAAAATTTATTTTTAAAGAGCAAAAACTAATTTTTTGTTGTAATAAGAACATTTTTAAAAAATTTAAACCCAAAGTTTTAAGAGAGGAAAGTTTAGTAAAGCCTTAAGATAGGCAAGGTTAGACATGGTAATTAAAGCCTGAAATTAGGCATTAAAAGTGTAATAATCAAATAAAATTTGCCACAACTGTTTGTTTGAAAAGTAAGAAACGTAAAATGTTATAAAATTAAATTATTTAGAAAAAAATTTATAAAAAATTTTGATTTGTATTTTTTAAAAAAAAGTGCTACCAGAAAGTATGCTTTAAAAAATATATCAAAAAAATGTTTTAAATAAACAACGTTAAGTTTAAAATTAACAGAAATTATGATTTGAGTTAAAAATAAAAACATAAAACAAACTTTGAATCAAAAATGGGCAACTCGTCCTCATCGCATGGCAGCAAAAGCAGTCGAAAATGTCGCAGTCTACCCAATTCACCAGATGTACGAAGGTAATGGAAACTTAAAAAAATATACATAAATTTAAAAAACTATTTTAAACATAAATAACACAAAGTATTATTTACAATTTAAGCAAATAAAATAAATTATTAAAAAAAAAAAACTATTTTCCCCCTTTTCTTCTCTCTTTCAAAAAACTCCCCTAGAAAAAATATTTAAATGTCAAGTTCATAAATTGTGAAAAAATCCCATTAGTGTCATGTTTAGGAATATTTTCACTTACACATATTATGCTGAGATGGCCTCATATTAGTGGTAAATTAACACTGACAATGAAACTAGAAAATCTATTCTCAGATAAAGTGAATTTTGTTGTTTTTTGAAAAAAATTTTCTTAATGAACTTTTTACATTTTTAAAGCGGCATTGTAATGCCTGATGAAATGCTGATAGATGTTCAACATGTGTGGACTTTTCCAGTTCCATACGTATGTAGTTTTAAAGAGGGAAAGTTAGTTGTTGGTTTTCTGGAAGGAAATCAAATTTAAAAGCAAATAAATTTGAGAAATACTCAAAAGAAAACTATTTGCTGGATGATTTTTTGGGCAAAACGCCAAAAATAAGAAAGTCGAAATTTGAATAAAAATACTTTAAAAACAAAAAATATCAATTTTATACTTAAATCTCAATTTTGAAAATAGTAGTAGAAATACTACTTTTTTAAAAATTGCAAAAAATGAAATTTAAAAGGTACAAATTGTTTATTTTAAGCTAATTACCAAATTTTAGCAAAAATTCCAGAATTTGAAAATAGTAGTAGCAATACTACTATTTAAAAAGGAACAAAAATTAAATTTTTTATATAAAACAAAAGAAATTTATATATTTCAAGGACTTCAAATACGAAAAATACCAAATTTTTCTTAAAATCACTATTTTGAAAATAGTATTAGAAATACTACTTTTTTAAAAACTCTTAAAATGTATAATTTTCATAGCTCAAATTGTTTATTTTAAGCTAATTTCAAAATTTTAGCAAAAATTTCAGAATTTGAAAATAGTAGTAGAAATACTACTATTTAAAAAAGAAAAAAAATTTAAATTTTTACCTAAAACAAATTAAATTTATATATTTCCCAAGATTATAAACACGAAAAATACAAAATTTGTCTAAAAATCATAATTTTGAAAATAGTAGTAGAAATACTACTTTTTCAAAAACCAAATAAAAGTAAAATTAAAAGGCTTAAATTATTTACAGAAATTAAATTAACATATTTTGACCAAAAATTTTTAATTTCTAAATAGTAGTAAAAATACTACTATTTTAAAAGTGACAAAAATTTAAATGTTTACATAAAACAAATTAAATGTATATATTTTCAAAGATTTAAACAAGAAAAATACACAAATTTTCTGAAAATCACAATTTTGAAACAGTAGTAAAAATACTACATTTGCATAAACTTGAAAAAATTTTTATTTTTAAAGCTTAAATTGTTTGTTTTAACCTAATTCACATATTTTAGCAAAATTTTCTTAATTTTTAAATAGTAGTAGAAATACTACTATTTCAAAATAAAGTGAAAAGTAACATTTTACTTCAAATTAATGAAATTTCTATAATTCTCAAAACTTTAAACACGAAAAATACAACATTTTTTCGAAAATCACAATTTAGAAAATAGTAGTAGAAATACTACTTTTTTAAAAACTAAAAAATAATAATTTTAAAACTCTCAAATTGTTTATTTAAACCTAATTACTAAATTTTAGCAAAAATTTCTTGATTTCTAAATAGTAGTAGAAGTACTACTATTTTAAAATAAACAAAAATTTAAATTTTGAGATAAACCTACTCAAATTTAAGTATTTTCACACACTTTAAACAAGAAAATTTTATTTTCTTCTTCAAATCTCAATTTTGAAAATAGTAGTAGAAATACTACTTTTTTAAAAACTTCAAAAAAGTTATATTTAAAAGGCTTAAATTGTTTATTGCAACCAAATTAACATATTTTAACAACAATTTCATTATTGTCATGATACTACTATTTTAAAATGTAGTAAAATGTAACTTTTTACATAAAAAAATGAAATTTATATGTTACGAAAGACATTAAACATGAAAGCACAAAATTTTTCTACAAATCTCATTTTAGAAAAAAGTAGTAGAAATACTACTTTTTTAAAGAACTTTAGAAATATCAAATTTATATTGCTCAAATATTTTAATATAATGTTAGCACTATTATTACTATTTTATATGCAATTTATTGATTGACATTTTTCTTAAATGAAAACGTCATTTGTCTCAATTATATTTATAACGTTTTTTTTTGTAACTTGACATTTGAAAACTGCTTAATTATCGTATCTAGATGTTTTAATCATGATTTGTTTTTTAGATTAGTTTTAAATAATAATTGAATTAATACAATTTTAAATGCTGGTACATGTTTTGATTTAGAAATTATTTTCCATAACGTGTGTTATGCATCTTTAATATTTTTTAAAATTATAACAAATTCTAAAACAACCCTCTCAATGCTTAGAAACTGAAGCAAATATTAACATCCACCACCAAAAAAAATGTATTAAATATTTGAAAAGATCAAAGTGTAGATTATTTTCTATGATTAAAGGTGGTAAAAATGTCTCTAAATTTCAAACAACTGTTTCAAATTTAAAGATAAAGAGATATTTGGGTAACCATAGAAAAGTCTACATAACTCATATATTGTGTATTTTAGAAATGTTATGCTTATTGTGTTTCCATTAATGAATTAATGCATGTGTATCTTGTAGGTTTGTTTAACACTGTTCGGTTTCAGGGGTAAATTTTAGAGTTTGACCGCAGATTTATTTGTGTGGTAATTGAATTTTCGTGAGTTTTCCCTAGTTTTTCAAACATATTATGATAGTTGTTTGTATAAGAGTAGTTTTTCTACTACTATTTTCAAAATTGAGATTTAAAGAAAAAAAAAATACTTTTTCATGTTTAACGTATTTGAAAATACTTTAATTTTAGTAGTTTTAACTAAAAAGTTACTTTTTACTACATTTTAAAATAGTAGTATTTCTACTACTATTTAGAAATTAAGAAATTTTTGCTTAAATAAGTTAACTAGGTTTAAATAAACAATTTGATCAATTAAAATTATAAATTTTTGAACTTTTTAAAAAAGTAGTATTTCTACTACTATTTTCAAAATATAGATTTGAAGAAAAAAATTATTATTTTCGTACTCAAAGTACTCAAATTTTTATAAATTTCCTTAATTTTAGTTAAAAACTTACTATTTACTACATTTTAAAATAGTAGTATTTCTACTACTACTTGGAAATCAAGAAATTTTTGCTGAAATAAGTTAACTATGTTTAAATAAATAATTTGAGCAATTAAAATTATTAATTTTTGAAGTTTTAAAAAGGTGGATTTCTACTACTATTTTCAAAACAGAGATTTAAAGAAAAACATTATTATTTTCGTACTCAAAGTACTGAGATTTGTATAAATTTCCTTAATTTTAGTTAAAAACTTACTATTTGCATAATTTTAAAATAGTAGTATTTCTACTACTATTTAAAAATTAAGAAATTTTTGCTCAAATATGTTAATTAAGTATAAGTTAAAAATTTGATCCATTAAAATTATAATTTTTTGGGGTTTTTAAAATAGTAGTATTTCTACTACTATTTTCATAATAGAGATTTGATGAAAAAATTCTTATTTTCGAACTCAAAGTACTGAGATTTGCATAAATTTCCTTAATTTGAATTAAAAACTAATTATTTACCACATTTTAAAATAGTAGTATTTCTACTACTATTTAGAAATCAAGAAATTTTTGCTAAAATTTGTTACTATGGCTTAAGTAAACAAGTTGAGCTATTAATATTATGAATTTTTGAAGTTTTTAGAAAAAGTAGTATTTCTACTACTATTTACAAAATTAAGATTTGAAGCAAAAATTTATTATTTTCGTGTTTAAATTTTTGAGATTTATAGAAATTTCATTAATTTGAAGTAAAAAGTTAATTTCTACTTAATTTTAAAATAGTAGTATTTCTACTACTATTTAGAAATCAAGAAATTTTTATCAAAATATGTTAATTAAGTTTAAATAAAAAATTTGAGCTATTAGAATTATAAATTTTTTACGTTTTTTAAAAAAGTAGTATATCTACTACTATTTACAAAATTCAGATTTGAAGCAAAAATTTAATATTTTCGTGCATAAAGTACTGAGATCTACATTAATTTGCTTAATTTTAGTGAAAAACTTACTATTTCCTACATTTTAAAATTGTAGTATTTCTACTACTTTTTTAAAATTTATTTTTTAGCCCCAAAAAACTTAAATTTATTCTTATGAAATATGATTACATAAAATTTAAGGCTAAAAATTATTTTCTAAAATAGAACTAATTCTACTACTTTTTTTAAAAAATCTAAAATGTGTATAAAATTTTTCTTTATGTGCCGTTTGTCTTGAAAAAATAAAATTTCTTTTATTTAGTAAAAAAAAAATTATCAATATTTATGAAAACATTAATCATTTATTTATTCAAAAAAGTACTTTTTTCCATTTTTATCTTTCTACTTTATTCTCTATTAACATGATGATTGCTTAGTAATTAATCTTGTCTTTTAGAATAACATCAGCGTTACATAGAAACCATAGCCTATACAATGTGTATTTAGAACAGTTTTTTTTTTTTGCTGTTGGTTTTGTTGTTTTTGTTCTTAAACTCTAATGAAAATGAAATGTAAAATAAATACCATTTAAATAAAAAAACAACATTCTAAACATAACATAGAGAAGAGTTGGAGAAAAAAGTACTTTTTTCTAAACTTGCTTTTATCAATTCTTAGACTGCTGCTGTTGTTGTTGTTCTAAGAGCATCATTATAAATATTCATGCTCTTTGCTGGGGGGAGAGTAGTGGGAGGTTATGGAGAAGATTTATAAATACTTCTGCAGTGTGTGTTAAGTTTATCTTTAGCTGAGTAAAGTTAGTTGTTGTTGTTGTTGACACACCAATACATTTATAGAAATGTATTTTTATGAGTCCTTTTTTCTAGCTTGTGAGAAAATAAAAACATATGAACACCTGTATGTTGTACACAGTAGCCAGTTTGAACGTGTGTAAGTGTTAGAGTTTGCTTTTTGTTTTGGAAAAAGTGTTGAAAGATTCTAATGGGTTGTTGGTTGTTGTTATTTTGAAGTGACTTTTTCTATAAATGTATATGAAGAGGATTTATGTATATTTTTAAAACATAGAGAAGACTCCTCTATCATTCTCTAATGTTTGTTTGTGGTCTTATATAATACTTGTTGTAAATGTAAACAAACATAAGTAGAAAATGTATGTTGTTGTTGTTTTTAAATAGGATACAAAACACTTATTGTTTGTTTCTAACGCATGCATAGAAAACTTACAAAAGTAAGTAGTAGTTCGCTTTAAAAAAACGACGAAGAGGTTTTATTCCGAATCCTTTTCAATGGAAAAAAAAACAGGAAACAAGGAAATGTTACAAATTAAAGCAAAAAATGCTCTATATGAACAAATACCCACATCAAGCAACACTTTTGAACAAAATCTAGAAATTTTTCCATTTTTAAAATAGTAGTATTTCTACTACTATTTAGGAATAATAGAAATTTTGTTAAATTAATGTAGTTTAGTTAAAACAAACCATTTGAACTATAAAAATTTTATATTTTTGGAGTATTTGAAAAAGTAGTATTTTTAATACTATTTTGAAAAAGTTTTTGGCCATTTTTTTAACATTCTTATAAAATATTACTTTTAAACTAAAACCTATCACTTTTTTCAACAAAATCTATAATTTTGTTCAATTTTAAAATAGTAGTATTTCTACTACTATTTGGAAATAACAAAATTTTTATTAAAATAACTAAATTTGCTTAAAATTAACAATTTGGGTTAATAAAATTTCAAATTTTTTGAGTTTTTAAAAAAGTAGTATATCTACTACTATTTTCAAAACTGAGATTTGAATAAAAAAAACAATGTGTTCGTGTTTAAAGTATCAGGAAACATTTAAATTGTATTTTTTTTAACAAAAAGTTAAATTTTTCTTCATTTTAAAATAGTAGTATTTCTACTACTATTCAAAAAGTATGAAATTTTTTCCTAATTATGGAAAATAGCTTAAAATAAACAATTTCAGCTAAAAAAATATTAATTTTTTGCAGTTTTTAAAAAAGTTTTATTTCTACTACCATTTTCAAAATTGAGATTTGCTTAAAAAATTTATGTTTTCGTGTTTAAGGTATTGAGAATCCCATAAATTGTATTATTTTTAGCCGGAAACTTAAATTTTTCTTAATTTTAAAAGAGTAGTATTTCTACTACCGTTTAGAAATTATGAAATTTTTGCTTAAATATGTAAATAAGCTTAAAATAAACAATTCTAGTTAAAAAAATTTTAAATTTTCAAAGTTTTCGAAAAAGTAGTATTTCTACTACTATTTTCAAAATTGATCTTTCAGTAAAAAAATTATTGTTTTCGTGTTTAAAATATCAGAAAACACTTAAATTGTATTCTTTTTTATCAAAAACTTAAATTTTTCTTCATTTTAAAATAGTAGTATTTCTGCTACTATTTAGAAATTATGATTTTTTTTCTTAAATATGTAAATTAGCTTAAAATAAACAATTCTAGTTAACAAAATTTTAAATTTTTGGAGTTTTTAAAAAAAGTAGTATTTCTACTACTATTTTCAAAATTGAGATTTTTGTATTTAAAGTATCAGGAAACACTTTAATTGTATTATTTTTTACCAAAAAGTTAAATTTTAAAAAAAGTAGTTTTTTTACTACTTTTAAAAATTATCTTTTTTATCGACATTTGAAAATTTTGCTTATTTTCATATAAATCCTTTAATTTTATAACTGATTTTGTAACTTATTTCATAAGTTTCTATTAAATTAACTTGCCATTGTTTAAACAACAACAAAAATTTCAACTTCATTTTATTTATGATAAGCTACTCCTACTAAGCAATCGTTTGGAAAAAAAAACTCTAGTAAACAATTTAATAAAGCTATTCTTTCCAACGTTTCACTTTTCATCATCTTCATTCTTTCTCTGCAACCTTTTCAAACAACTAAGTAACTTAGACTTCTTATAAATGTCTTGCAAAGACAAGCAGAGAGACAGACATACAAACATTCGAACAAAGATCGTGACTTTATGTCAAAACCTAGCAAATTATTTATTGTTGAAACGAAACAAATATTTCTTTACAACCATTGTCTAAAGATGTCATACTCAAAGTTTACAATTTAGTTCACATTTTCACAATATTCTTGCGAAATAAAAAAACTATCAAACAATACTTTTGTTTATGGCTGCTGCTGCTGTTGTTGTTTTCCTTTCTATTCAAAAAGGATATTTTTTCTTATATGTTTTTTCTAAATGTTTATAAATTTCTTTAACTTCCATTACTTTTTGCTCCGTGCAAAACGTGTCGCATTACAAATTTAAATATTCACAATTTGAGTTGTTTGTTTATATGTATTTTATTCTTTGTAAATATTGAAAATGTGCAGAAAATATGAAATAAACAACATGTCTGTGACATGATAAATAAAAAAAAATAACAACTACATCTGGAGGGAATATTAAACGGGACACTGAAGTTGAAAACAGTGAAAACTTGGGAACACAGACTTAAAGAAAAGGACTTTCATTTGTCATTGAGAAGAAGCTAAAAAACAAATGTTTTATTAAAAGTTCTTAAAGAAAGCTTTCTATAATAGTATTCTTTAAAAAGCTTTATTTTGAACTTATTTCTCCCACTAAAAAGATTTTTTAAAAGATTTATGAAAAGCTTTCTTCAAAACTTTTATACAAAGCTTTCTTCAAAGCATTCATAAAAGCTTTTATATGAAGCTTTCTTCAAAGCTTTTATATAAAACTTTTATATACAACTTTATTCAAAGCTTTTATACAAAACTTTCTTAAAAGCTTTTATATAAAGGTTTCTTTAAAGCTTTTATATATAGCTGTATTTAAAACTTTTATGTAAGGCTTCCTTAAAAGCTTTTATATAAAGCTTTCTCTAATGCTTTTATATAAAGGTTTCTTTAAAGCTTTTATATAAAGCTTTCTATAAAGCTTTTATATAAAGCTTTCTATAAAGCTTTTATATAAAGCTTTCTTTAAAGTTTTTATATAAAGCTTTCTTCAAAGCTTTTATACAAAGCTTTATTTAATGCTTTAATACAAAGTTTTCTCAAAAGAATTTATACAGAATTTTCTTTAAAACTTTTACACTATTTTCTTTAAAGCTTTTATACAAAACTTTCTTTAAAACTTTTATATAAAGCTTTCTTAAAAGCTTTTATACAAGCTTTCCTTTCCTTCCTTTTTTAAGCTTTTGAAATAGGTTTTTAAAAGGAGCATTATTTAAAGCTTTAAAAATTATCTTTATTTATAGCTTTTACAAGGAGCTTTATTCAAAGCTTTTAAAAGATGTTTTATTTAACGCTTTTAAAAAGGAGCTTTATTTAAAGCTTTTGAAACTAACTTTTAAGCTTTTAAAAGGTGCTTCCAATTAATGACTTTTGCAAAGCTCTTTTAAATAGCTTTTTAAAAGCTCTTCTAAAACATCTCCAAAAAAAGCTTTCTTAATGAACTTTCTAAGAAGCTCTTCTAAAGAGCTTTCTAAAAAGATCTTCTAAAGAGTTTTCTATAAAGCTCATAGAAAGAGCTTTCGATAACACTATATTAAAAAGCTTTCTGTAAACCTCTTTATAGAACTTTCTATAGATATTAATCAAAAAGCTCTACTTAAAAATTTCGTTTGAAATTCATCTCTTGCTGCCACTGTTGTTGATAACCAAAACTTTTTATGCAAAATTTAATATGTAGAAAACTTCTTTTTTTTGTGCTAAATGATGATGTTTGCTGTTGTTGCCCATAACTTGTATAGGTAACAAAAACAACTTACAATAACATGTAAATTATGTATGGAATATCAAACGAAAAACTTCTTAAAACATTATAAATATTTTATATGGAAAATAAAGTCTCAAAGATTTTTGCACAAAGAAAAATTTGCAAAAATAAAAACTTGTTTCCATAAGAAACCTCTTTATAAAAGCATTATTTATGTTGCTATATAGAAGAAAAAAAAAAGCTTTACATATTTAAAGTATAAATAATCATTTATTCAACACCTACTAGAAAATTTCAGCTAGAGGATAAGTCTATACCAAACACAAAAAATGTGAAACAATGAAAGATCATCCTGGCGTCTTGGGTTTAAAAAGCGTGACTAAGCTTTTTTTCGCAAGTCATGTTGGTGTTTGTTTCTCTTTTTTTAATGGCAGTGAATGTTTATATTAAATTGACAGTTATGGAGCAACTTTTAAGTTATGCTGATTTTAACATATAAAATTTATTAGGTTAATCATAAGTCAAGTAAGTGATCATGATGATCGAGGTTAATCGAAGATAAGTTTAAAGTAATTTCTTTTCTTTTTTTGAGTAAAAAGGTGATTAGGAAGAGTGAGTGTAGGTGAGAGGAGAAACTTTTTAATGATTAGACCAAATTTTACAAAATTAAGGCAATTTAATAACTAATATAGTTTTTTGATGTCAATATTGATTTTCTTTCGGAAAATATAAAAATTTTCAAAATTACCTCATTTTGAGAAATTTCCCTTTGTAGGGAAATTTTTTATTATTGAGGTAATTTTAGTAAAAATGATAAGAAATTTCTTCTGACGCCTCCAAAAACTGACTGCAACTGGTTTGTTCAAATTAGTACCCTTTTGGGTAAAAATTTTCCCATGTGAAACCTCAAGAAACAAATTTCTTGAAAAATTTAAATTTTTCTGTAAAATTTTTACAAAAAATGGGGAAATTTTGTAAATAGTATTATTTTTGTTTGTAGTTTTTTGTTTTCTTTACGAAAATTCAAAAATTTTCAAAATTACCTCATTCTGAGAAATTTCCCTTTTTAGGGAAATTTTTAAATATTGAGTTAATTTGAGTAAAAATGAAAGTTAATTTATCTTTGAGACTTTTGAAAGCAATTCCAAGTAGTTTGTTCACATTTAGTACCTTTTTGGGTACAAAATTTTTCATATGAAAGGTTTTAATTAAATTTTCTATGAAAATTTTTAATTTTTTATGAAAAATTTAAAGAAAAATGGGATAATTTAATAAATAATATTAGTTTTTATTACAAATCATTATTTTCTTTGCAAAAATATAAAAATTTTCCAAATTACCCCATTTTGAGAAATTTACCTTTTTAGGTATATTTTTAATTTTTGGGGTAATTTAAAGGAAAATGAAGGGAAATTTTATTTTAAGACTATTGAAAGCAATTACATATATTTTGATTATCTTATGTTGTTGTTTTGGGTAAAAAATTTAAAATTTTAAAGAAAATTTTTTAAAATTAAGTTTTTTTCGCCTTTAATTTAATATTTTTCTTATAATATGTTAGATATGATGAAATTGCTTAAATTAATAGTTCTTTCGATAGACATATTTATTTGCTTTCAGAAAATATAAAAATTTCTTAAATTACCCCCTTTTGAGAAATTTCCCTTTTTAGGAAAATTTTTAAATTTTGGGGTAATTTTGCTGAAATTGGTGTCAAATTAAAGCTATAGCTTTAATTAAGAAAATAAAATATAAAATTGAAATATTTTTTCATTATTTAGACAATTTTCATAAGAAAATTTAAAATTTTTTTAAATTTTGCAAAATTTTTATAAAAAAATTCTAAAAATTTTTCTTTTTATAGAGAAATTTTTATAATAAAAAGCAATTTCTTTATAATTTAACGTGTGTTATAGAAAACTAAAAAAATTTTATAAATTACTTTATTTTGAGAAATTTCCCTTTTTAGGGAAATTTTTCAAATTAAAAGGCAATTTTGCGAAAAATGTGTCAAACTAAGCTAGTTTCATTAGTAATTATTTCTGGTGGGTTTGCTTGTCAAAAATTGTTCTTTTTTAATTAAAATTTCTGTTCTTTAGTCAAGCTATAAATTGCTCAAACTAATGCAATTAAAAATTTCCCTTAAAATATAGTATTACTTATGTCTCAGCTGCTTTTGCAGCTACTAATTGTTTGTGCTTTACAGCAATTCTATCTTTACAACAAAAGCTAAATAAGTAAATAAAAATGAAATTTCATTAAAAAATATTGAAAATTCAATCATCTACTTGATGTTGTGCTGAAAAATGTTTTAAATTACCAAACAAATTTCTCAACGACAATTGTAACAACAATTTGGCGCTGTATTTAATTTCCCTTTCCAGTATTGACATTTAAGGAGACGACATATACAGATGCAAACAAGATAAATAAATATCCTTGAGAAATATAAGTAACAGTTGTTGCATGTCTTTGCTCTCTCTTACTTGCAGGCGAAACTTTCTTTTATTTCCTTTTTTTACTTTTATTATGACTTTTTGTAACTTTTTTCTTATACAAAAAAAAAGTAATTTTGAAATAAATATACATTTGGAGCAGAAAAAAAAAAAAGAAATCGCAGACAAAACATTTGAAATCTTATACTTTTGTTTTGTTAAGGATTTAATTTTCTTTAACTTGTTTTCATTCGTTGTCTTGTCTGACAAGGCAGCAAATAACAAGAAAATTAAGATATAACTATAACAAACACAGGATGCGGAAAGGGAAGGGAAACAGGAATAGGGAAGACATTTCGTTTTTTTATTTCTTTTAAATTGCGTTTTTCAGTATGTAATAAGTAATTAAAAGGTACAGGGGGTATGATTTTATTTGTAGATAATTAAAAAGTTTGTATTTTTTTACGTTTTTTCTTGGTGTATATTTTTTTATCTTAAGCAGTTAGAAAAGTTATTAAACAAATTGTAAAGTAAAAAATATAAATTAAGAAAACTTTTGTTATAAAACAAAAATAAATAATAATTAAAAAGTGCAAAAAAATCGTAAAAAGTTTATCGAGTGTAAATTTTTGTAAAATCTAAAATTTCATTATATGAGAAAAGTTTTTCAAGTTTTAATTGCTATTTTATTATAATTTGTTATATATTTCATAAATTTATAAAAATTTTGTAATATACCTCAATTTTAAAAATTTCCCATTTTAGAGAAATTTTCTAATGTCAAAGTAATTTGGAAAAAAAATATGTCAAAGTATAGATATTGCCTTCATAAATAGTTAGTAAAAAATTTTTTTAATTTTTTTATAAGTTTTAAACAATTTTTTTAATTTAAATTAAATTTTTTTTTTAAATAACAAAATTTTTTCTAAAAATCTTTAAAAATCCTATATATAGATGAAATTTTTTGATCTAAAGCGCTTTTTGGTTATATTTCTTTACATTCTATTTAAATATATAAAAATTTTCCAAATTACCCCATTTTGAGAAATTTCCCTTTTTAGGGAAATTTACAAATTTCAACATAATTTGGAAAAAATTAAGCCAAAGTATAGATATTGCCTTCATAAATAGTTAGTAAAACAAAATTTTTAATTTTTTTTATAAGTCTTAAACAATTTTTTTTAATTAAAATAAATTTTTTTTAAAAAATAACAAAATTTTTTCTAAAAATTTTTAAAAGTCCTATATATAGATCAAATTTTTTGATCTAAAGTGCTTTTTGGTTATATTTCTTTACATTCTATTTAAATCTATAAAAATTTTTCAAATTACCCCATTTTGAGAAATTTCCCTTTTTGGGAAATTTTTTAAATTTAAGGTAATTTTAAAAAAATTATGTTAAAATGTGGCTATTGCCTTAACAAACTTATTTCAAAAGAAATTGTTAAGTTTTTATAAGTTTTAAACAATTATTTTAAATTAAATCAAAATTTTTTTAAAAATATTACAAAATTTTTTAGAAAAATCTTTAAAAATTTTATATATGGATAAAATTTCTTTATCTAAAGTGCTTTTTGGTTATAATTCCATATATTCTTTTTAAATCTATAAACATTTTCCAAATTACCCTATTTTGAGAAATTTCCCTTTTTGGGAAATTTGTTAAATTAGAGGAAATTTTAAAAAAATTATTTTAAAATGTGGCTATTGCCTTAACAAACATATTTCAAAAGAAATTGTTAAGTTTTTATAAGTTTTAAACAATTATTTTAAATTAAGTAAAATTTTTTTTAAAAATATTACAAAATTTTTTAGAAAAATCTTTAAAAATTTTATATGCGGATAAAATTTCTTGATCTAAAGTATTTTTTGGTTATAATTCCATATATTCTTTTTAAATCTATAAACATTTTCCAAATTACCCCACTTTGAAAAATTTCCCTTTTTGAAAAATTTTTTAAAATATAAGAAATTTTGAAAAAAATTATGTCAAAATGTAGTTATTGCCTTAACAAACAAGCTTCAAAAGAAAATTATTACATTTTTAAAAGTTTTAATGAAATTTTTTTTAATAAATTAAAATTTTTTACAAAAAATTTAAAATTTTTTTGAAAAATTCTTAAAAATCCTCATTAAAAGGAAATTTTTCGATTAAAAGTACTTTTTGCTCATAATTTGCTATATTCTATGTAGTTTTATAAAAATTTTCAAAAATAACCCATTTTAAAAAATTTCCCTTTTTGGGAAATTTTTAAAATTTAAAAAAATATATATGTTAAAATGTTGCTCTTGATACAATAACAAGAATTTAACATTAAATTAAAATGTTTGTACTTCTTTTAAAGGATTTTTTTTTTATTAATTTAAAAAAATTTGTGAAAAATTACAAATTTTTTTAAAAATCCTTGCAAATTCTACTCATAAAGGAAATTTTTTGTAAAGAAGTATTTATTAGTTTAGTTACTTAATAAACTATGTAAAATTTCTAGGTAATTTAACAAAATTTTAGCTAAAATAAAGTTTTAAAACACATTAACCAAAAAAACGCTCTCAAAATAATATTTGTAATATTTTTTAATTAATTTAAAAAATTGTTTTAGTTATTTATTTAGCACATTAAACAAAAACAAACAGTGTGTTTTGTTGACAACAAAGTTTTGTGATCACGTTCTAGAAAAAGTCATTAACCTTTTTGTTGCTGCTGTTATTAGTATTTGTATTGCTATTATTGTTTTTTTTTTATTCTTTGCTGTTTTATGAGCTCCCCCTCCTGCCAAAGAAAACATTTCTATACAAACGCAACTTTTATTTTATACTTCTAAAACTTGTTGCAAAAATAAAACAAAAGTTACACATTTCCGTGCTTTTGGCTTAAATTACTTTAGCCATAATGTCTCTTTATATTTCGCTATTTTTCTGCACTTCCATAAAAAAAGGGAATATTACACAAAACAAAAAAACATCTGTACATTTAAATAAATATGTACAAAAAACTTAGAATTGTAGGAAAAAAATCTTTATCAAAGGTAACACAGCTTAAACAAAAGAAGTTGCTTTGCTAGAGCTGGCTGGCTTAAGACAAAGTTAAGAAGTCCACACAACTAAATCATTTCATCTCTCCACACCTTTATGACACTTGAGTTGTTGTTTAAATAAAGAATTTCTGAAACACTTTTGCATCTCTCACACACTCCAGCTTAGTAGACGACGACAGCTACTGTGTGCAACTCTAGTTGCAGCAGCAATAGCAGTCAGGCTTTACAAGTCAACGCAACCCGACTTTGTAAAGGAATTGTAGAATAACTACAGACGGGGTTAGACAGTTGCATGCCACACACATTGGTTTGGTTTATTTGCCTTTAACTTAAAGTCTAATTTCTAGCTACTACCATTTTTGGTTAGCACTTTTTCTACTCTTTGCACAACATCCTGGCTGCCTAAAGGGAGTTGAAAAGTAGGAGTCATGGTTGTTGTGGAGTTTTATTTAGTTGACTTCTTGTTTATTGTTGTCATCATTGTAAATATTTCTTCTGTGTGCGTGTCAAAATGTGTAAACAGTTGTCTGTCCGTTTTGTCTGATGGCAACTTCACTAAGAGAGTTTCTGTATGACTATTTGTCAAGGTAACAAATATGTTGAAAAATAAAAATGTAACGCACTTTTTTTAAAGTCATGAATTTTAATTAAAAACAGCAGCGAAGCACTTCATCTTCATATTAACAAAGCCAACAAATACAAAACCACATTTTCAAGATTAATAAATAACAAAATGTAGACGACATGACAAAGTAAATACAAGATGAAACAATTTGAAATTGAAAAACAATTGAAAAAATATTTTAAAGAAAACTTTGATGGGAAACACAGAATCCAGAAGAGAATCAACAGACAGAACTAGACCAGAACGAGTAGAACAGAACTAGAACAGAACTAGAACAGAACTAGAACAGAACTAGAACAACTAAACAGAACTAGACAGAACTAGAACTAAACAAATAGAACTAGAACTGACAGAACTAGAACAGAACTAAACAGACTAGAACAACTAGAACTAGAAAGAACTAAACAGAACTAGAACAGAACTAGAACAAACTAGAACAGAACTAGAACAACTAGAACAGAACTAGAACAGACTAGACAACTAAACAGACTCGAACGCGAGAACAGAACTACTGAACAGAACTAACGCTAGAACAGAACTAGAACACTAACAGACTAAACAGACAGCACACAGAACAGACAGAACAACCAGACTAGAACAGAACTAGAACAGAACTAGAACAGAACTAGAACAGAACTAGAACAGAACTAAAACAGAACTAGAACAGAACTTGAACAAACTAGAACAGAACTAGAACACTAGAACAGAACTAGACAGAACTAGAACAGAACTAGAACAGAACTAGAACAGAACTAGAACTAGAACAGAACTAGGAACTAGAACAGAACTAGAACAGAACTAGAACTAGAACAGAACTAGAACAGAACTAGAACTAGAACAGATCTAGAACAGAACTAGAACAGAACTAGAACAGAACTAGAACAGAACTAGAACAGAACTAGAACAGAACTAGAACAGAACTAGAACATAACTAGAACAGAACTAGAACAGAACTAGAACAGAACTAGAACAGAACTAGAACAGAACTAGAACAGAACTAGAACAGAACTAGAACAGAACTAGAACAGAACTAGAACAGAACTAGAACAGAACTAGAACAGAACTAGAACAGAACTAGAACAGAACTAGAACAGAACTAGAACAGAACTAGAACAGAACTAGAACAGAACTAGAACAGAACTAGAACAGAACTAGAACAGAACTAGAACAGAACTAGAACAGAACTAGAACAGAACTAGAACAGAACTAGAACAGAACTAGAACAGAACTAGAACAGAACTAGAACAGAACTAGAACAGAACTAGAACAGAACTAGAACAGAACTAGAACAGAACTAGAACAAACTAGAACAGAACTAGAACAGAACAGAACTAGAACAGAATTAGAACAGAACTAGAAACGAACTAGAACTGGAACAGAACAAGAACAGAACTAGAACAGAACTGGAACAGATCTGGAACAGAACTAGAACAGAACTAGAACAGAACTAGAACAGAACTAGAACAGAACTAGAACAGAACTAGAACAGAACTAGAACAGAACTAGAACAGAACTAGAACACTAGAACAGAACTAGAACAGAACTAGAACAGAACTAGAACAGAACTAGAATAGAACTAGAACAGAACTAGAACAGAACTAGAACAGAACTAAAACAGAACTAGAACACTAGAACAGAACTAGAACAGAACTAGAACAGAACTAGAACAGAACTAGAACAGAACTAGAACAGAACTAGAACAAACTAGAATGGAACTAGAACAGAACTAGAACAGAACTAGAACAGAACTAGAACAAACAGAACAGAACAAACAGAACAGAACTAGAACAGAACTAGAACAGAACTAGAACAGAACTAGAACAGAACTAGAACAGAACTAGAACAGAACTAGAACAGAACTAGAACAGAACTAGAACAGAACTAGAACAGAACTAGAACAGAACTAGAACAGAACTAGAACAGAACTAGAACAGAACTAGAACAGAACTAGAACAGAACTAGAACAGAACTAGAACAGAACTAGAACAGAACTAGAACAGAACTAGAACAGAACTAGAACAGAACTAGAACAGAACTAGAACAGAACTAGAACAGAACTAGAACAGAACTAAACAGAACAGAACTAGAACAGAACTAGAACAGAACTAGAACAGAACTAGAACAGAACTAGAACAGAACTAGAACAGAACTAGAACAGAACTAGAACAGAACTAGAACAGAACTAGAACAGAACTAGAACAGAACTAGAACAGAACTAGAACAGAACTAGAACAGAACAAGAACAGAGCTAGAACAGAACTGGAACACAACTAGAACTGAACTAGAACTAGAACAGAACTAGAACAGAACTAGAACAGAACTAGAACAGAACTAGAACAGAACTAGAACAGAACTAGAACAGAACTAGAACAGAACTAGAACAGAACTAGAACAGAACTAGAACAGAACTAGAACAGAACTAGAACAAACTAGAACAGAACTAGAACAGAACTAGAACAGAACAAGAACAGAGCTAGAACAGAACTAGAAAGAACTAGAACAGAACTAGAACAGAACTAGAACAGAACTAGAACACAACTAGAACACAACTAGAACAGAACTAGAACAGAACTAGAACAGAACTAGAACACAACTAGAACTGAACTAGAACACAACTAGAACAGAACTAGAACAGAACTAGAACAGAACTAGAACAGAACAAGAACAGAACTAGAACAGAACTAGAACAGAACTAGAACAGAACTAGAACAGAACTAGAACAGAACTAGAACACAACTAGAACAGAACTAGAACACAACTAGAACAGAACTAGAACAGAACTAGAACAGAACTAGAACAGAACTAGAACACAACTAGAACTGAACTAGAACACAACTAGAACAGAACTAGAACAGAACTAGAACAGAACTAGAACAGAACTAGAACAGAACTAGAACAGAACAAGAACAGAGCTAGAACAGAACTAGAACAGAACTAGAACAGAACTAGAACAGAACTAGAACAGAACTAGAACACAACTAGAACAGAACTAGAACACAACTAGAACAGAACTAGAACAGAACTAGAACTGAACTAGAACAGAACTAGAACAGAACTAGAACAGAACTAGAACAGAACTAGAACAGAACTAGAACAGAACAGAACTAGAACAGAACTAAAAGAGAACTAAAAGAGAACTAGAACAGAAGTAGAATAGAAGTAGAACAGAACTAAAACAGAACTAGAACAAAACTAGAACAAACAGATTGTCGCAAATATTTTTCATTACATCTTTCTTCGTCTAAATTAAACTCTGTTGTCTTGAATGAAATTAACATAATTGTTAATAACTTTAGTTGTAATAAAATAACAAATTTTATTCTCGCTTTTATTGTCTGTGTTTGATTTGAAATGTCTTTATATGACATTTTTTACACTGAAGCTATAAATTTTATAGCTTTCACACACAAGTATCAAAAGGCTTGGCTTCAATAATGAAACTCTAAGCAAAAAGGAAGTATAAATTAAGCTGGTGTTGAAAAAAAAAAACTTTATTTGAATTTTATTGCAAATTAAGTGTTTGTTGCAATAATACTCACATAGACAAAAACCATATAAAAAAACTTAAAAACAAATTAACATAAATTATTTATAAGTATCAAGTTATTATAAAATAAATCATTATTTAATTGTATTGTTTTTCTCCATATTTACAGACAAATACCACAAGCTTACACCAAAGCCAATGGCACTGCCATACCATTACCCGCCACGGTTATGGTACAAAGACGTTGTCCCCCGGATAAAGTGAGACCTCTACCGCCCACACCAAATCATACACCCTGTAAGTAGTCTAGCACAATAACAAATGAGTCATTTAGTTGAAAATCATTTTATTCTTATTAAAAAGCTTCTTTTGAAGCTGTTGATCTCATACCTTTGAAAACCATTAATGAAGCCATAAAACATCCCTAAAGATTTAAAACAAAATGCGTCTGTTTGTCTGTATGGAAAGGTCTAAGTGACATCATCTCTAAAAAAACATCCTTGGAGATTTTGTCACATCATAAAAAAAACCCCAAAACTGACCGAGATTTCATCAAAATAATATATTAAGGGTTGTTTGAGTTTCAGTATGAGTTGGCTTGATATTTCAATTTATGAAGGGGTTAAATTTAAAAAAAGAGTTTTCTATTAGATAACAACAACATCAAGTTTATATAGTTTACAGCTTAGCAAATTTTTTGTTCTAAAGAAGGGGTCAGGGAAGGCAGGTACACTCTTTAACAATTTAAGGTTTCTTTTGATTACAAAAAAAAACTAGAACAGAACTAGAACAGAAATAGAACAGAACTAGAAGAGAACTAGAACAGAAATAGAACAGAAATAGAACAGAACTAGAACAGAACTAGAACAGAACTAGAACAGAACTAGAACAGAACTAGAACAGAACTAGAACAGAACTAGAACAGAAATAGAACAGAACTAGTACAGAACTAGAACAGAACTAGAACAGAACTAGAACAGAACTAGAACAGAACTAGAACAGAACTAGAACAGAACTAGAATAGAACTAGAATAGAACTAGAATAGAACTAGAATAGAACTAGAACAGAACTAGAACAGAACTAGAACAGAACTAGAACAGAACTAGAACAGAACTAGAACAGAACTAGAACAGAATTAGAACAGAACTAGAGCAGAACTAGAACAGAACTAGAACAGAACTAGAACAGAACTAAAATAGAACTAGACAGAACTAGAACAGAACTAGAACAGAACTAGAACAGAACTAGAACAGAACTAGAACAGAACTAGAACAGAATTAGAACCGAACTAGAGCAGAACTAGAACAGAACTAGAACAGAACTAAAATAGAACTAGAACAGAACTAGAACAGAACTAAAATAGAACTAGAACAGAACTAGAACAGAACTAGAACTGAACTAGAACAGAACTAGAACAGAACTAGAACAGAACTAGAACAGAACTAGAACAGAACTAGAACAGAACTAGAACAGAACTAGAGCAGAACTAGAGCAAAACTAGAACAGAACTAGAACAGAACTAGAACAGAACTAGAACAGAACTAGAACAGAACTAGAGCAGAACTAGAACAGAACTAGAACAGAACTAAAATAGAACTAGAACAGAACTAGAACAGAACTAAATAGAACTAGAACAGAACTAGAACAGAACTAGAACAGAACTAGAACAGAACTAGAACTGAACTAGAACAGAACTAGAACAGAACTAGAACAGAACTAGAACAGAACTAGAACAGAACTAGAACAGAACTAGAACAGAACTAGAACAGAACTAGAACAGAATTAGAACAGAACTAGAGCAGAACTAGAGCAAAACTAGAACAGAACTAGAACAGAACTAGAACAGAACTAGAACAGAACTAGAACAGAACTAGAACAGAACTAGAACAGAACTAGAACAGAACTAGAACAGAACTAGAACAGAACTAGAACAGAACTAGAACAGAACTAGAACAGAACTAGAACAGAACTAGAACAGAACTAGAACAGAACTAGAACAGAACTAGAACAGAACTAGAACAGAACTAGAACAGAACTAGAACAGAACTAAAATAGAACTAGAACAGAACTAGAACAGAACTAAAATAGAACTAGAACAGAACTAGAACAGAACTAAATAGAACTAGAACAGAACTAAAACAGAACTAGAACTGAACTAGAACAGAACTAGAACTGAACTAGAACAGAACTAGAACAGAACTAGAGCAGAACTAGAGCAAAACTAGAACAGAACTAGAACAGAACTAGAACAGAACTAGAAACAGAACTAGAACAGAACAGAATTAGAACAGAACTAGAACAGAACTAGAACAGAACTAGAACAGAACTAGAACAGAACTAGAACAGAACTAGAACAGAACTAGAACAGAACTAGAACAGAACTAGAACAGAACTAGAACAGAAACTAGAACAGAACTAGAACAGAACTAGAACAGAACTAGAACAGAACTAGAACATAACTAGAACATAACTAGAACAGAACTAGAACAGAACTAGAACAGAACTAGAACAGAACTAGAACAGAAGTAGAACAGAACTAGAACAGAACTAGAACAGAACTAGAACAGAACTAGAACAGAACTAGAACAGAACTAGAACAGAACTAGAACAGAACTAGAACAGAACTAGAACAGAACTAGAACAGAACTAGAACAGAACTAGAACAGAACTAGACAGAACTAGAACAGAACTAGAACAGAACTAGAACAGAACTAGAACAGAACTAGAACAGAACTAGAACAGAACTAGAACAGAACTAGAACAGAACTAGAACAGAACTAGAACAGAACTAGAACACAACTTGAACAGAAACTAGAACACAACTAGAACAGAACTAGAATAGAACTAGAACAGAACTAGAACAGAACTAGAACAGAACTAGAACAGAACTAGAACAGAACTAGAACAGAACTAGAACAGAACAGAACAGAACTAGAACAGAACTAGAACAGAACTAGAACAGAACTAGAACAGAAACTAGAACAGAACTAGAAACAGAACTAGAACAGAACTAGAACAGAACTAGAACAGAACTAGAAGAACTAGAACAGAACTAGAACAGAACTAGAACAGAACTAGAACAGAACTAGAACAGAACTAGAACAGAACTAGAACAGAACTAGAACAGAACTAGAACAGAACTAGAACAGAACTAGAACAGAACTAGAACAGAACTAGAACAGAACTAGCACAGAACTAGAACAGAACTAGAACAGAACTAGAACAGAACTAGAACAGAACTAGAACAGAACTAGAACAGAACTAGAACAGAACTAGAACAGAACTAGAACAGAACTGGAACAGATATAGGGCTAGTCTAGTCCATTGTCCACTCTATAGTGTAGTCTAAATTCTAGTCTCTACCTTTTAGTCCAGTCTAAAGTATAAAATTATTCTATCAGTCAGAGTTAATTGCTTTGGCTATGTATGGCTTTCTAATGGCGTTAATATTTAACCAATTTTTCTAGGAAATCCAGGAATAACTTCCTTATATGTCTAGTGTTTCTTTTAAACGGTCTTTTCATATAAAATATTCCCTTCAATTTATTTTTCACCATTTAATTTTTTTTTAAGTAGGAAAATATAATTCTTTTTGTTGACTTTTGCCTGCCACATGTTGTCTTATTGTTTGTTTCTTCCTTGTTTTCTTGCTGTTGTTGAAAGTATGTACAACTTTCAACATATCACAAAACATAATTAATTGCATTTAATGCTAAATCAAACTGGGAATTTTATTTATTGCAACACGAAAAATAAAATTATTTTTTTAAGCTTATGCCTCATGAGTAATTTTTTTGTTTTGTTGGAGCGCAACAGATTTTAAACTGTGTAGGCGCACGTGTAAAGGAACATTAATTAAAACATATTTTAGTTATTCACAAAATGTACAATGAAATCCGCTAATAAGGTAAAAAAGATTAAGTCAAGATATGAAGTAACAAGGAAATAAATAATGTTTAGTTTTAATCATAAGAAAAGGCATTGAAAAGTTCAAATGGGCTTAAGAAGGTTGGTACAACTTGATTAAATTTGCTAATTGGGTTTCTTCTTCTTTCATTACAGCCATACCTGGTTTAGGCAAAAGTGGCAGCGAGTTCAATAGCAGCCGTCCCAATAGTCCACCCTCCAGTAATCACAGTGTACAAAGTTTAAAAAGTGGCAATAATAATGGACTACGACCACCTAGTATTAAGTCGGGTATACCGGCACCTGGAACCACCATTACACCCACCGCTAATGGCCAACAGAAACACTCCATGTTGGATAAACTCAAGCTGTTTAATAAGGAGAAATCCTCTCAACAGCAGCAGCAACAACAAACCACCTTAAATCAAACCAATAAAAATCAAATGCAATCGAAAAGAACCTCCTCTTCATCGGGTTTCTCATCGGCTAGATCAGAAAGATCTGATTCCAGCTTGAGTCTTAATGATGGTCATATATCGCAAATCAAACCACCCACAGTTTCGCTCACATCGGCCAGTAACAAGCGGGCGGACGCGAAAGGTAAACAGTCCAGCCTGCTAAAGCAACAAACCAAAAAGGAACAAGTGAAAAATTCCAGTAAATTAGATAAAAAGAAAAAAGTCCCGCCCGATCTTTGCATAAAGAAGAGTCAGGTATGGAGAGTAGATCGTCCACCTTGAATAGAAGTAAAAATTCTTTATCGCGCACAGGATTAAGTAATGACAAATCAAAGACCTCTAGTAGAACTTCCCTAAACAATAAATCGGAATCGAAGACATCATTAATAATGCCTCCGTCTAAGGCCTTAAATAGTCCCAATGGTACCGCTTTACCCAAACCTATAGCGGCCATTAAGGGCACCAGTAAACTGCAAACAGCAGCTGACAATAAAACACGCCTCAGCAATTCCAATTCTTCACAAGACATTATGATGAAAAGAGAAAAGAGTGACATATCAAACGCACAACAGCAACATCATCATCACATATCGAATCATGCAGCAACTGCAACCAACAATTTACAGCAACAACAACAACAACCACCACCCACACATATCGTTAAACCTGTCAACATGTTGCAGGAAACACAAACCCATAAACCTCCCTACTATGCCAATACAACACAACAGCAGCAACATTTAATGCAGCAGCAACAACAACAACTTTCAACACCTATTCAAGAGCCTACCTACAGCCGTTTGCCTCCTCCTAAAACAGGTTTAGGCACTCCCTCCTCTGTAAGAAAATTGGAATATAATTCCGGCCCCGGTGTACTGCAGCCTCAACAGCATTCTCCTCTTAGAACACTAACTGCACCAGCTGCTACACATTCCCAACCGGTTACGCCCACTACACAACCGCCCTCTTCGCTCAACAATACAGCAGCTAATAAATTCCATACCATACCCTCTAAAATAGTGGGTACTATCTATGAAGAAGATAAACCGGTAAATGTACAACCCATGCGTCCTCTTTTAAGAGGTTATAACTCTCATGTTACCCTACCCACTCGAGGCTCACGTGGCACACATCACTATGTCTCGGAATTTTCCGAGAATGACATCAGTCAAGGCTATTGTAGTGATGGTGATTCTTTAAGATTTAGCAGCTCACGCATGGGTGGCCATCAGTCGCCTTTGCAGGGTTCACCACGTTTTCATGACATCGATAATGGTTATCTATCAGAAGGTAGCAGTGGCATTGGACTACAACAGAATGGTCATGGTAAACATTTCTTAAGTATGATGCGTGCCCGTACTCAACTGCCGACGACCATTGAAGAAAGGTAAGTGTCAATAAACTTGATTCTTTGGCAACATGTATTCCCAGCCATAACCAAAAAAAAAACAGGTTCTTTTTTCTGCGAAATGAATCATTTTATGAGCATGAAAAAGAAACCCTTTCCTGCCACAAGCAGCGATGGCTAAGAATGTAAAGAAATTTTCAAATGATTCATCCATCAAGAAGTTAAATTGATTGTTTGAGGAATTTTGTTTTTGTGCAGAGAAACTAAAAGACAGAGGTTCTTAAATTAGTTTTTAAAATTTCAAAAGGAAAAAATCTTCAGACACTAAACTAGTCTTTAAAGTAGCTGAAACACTAGTCTGTGGAGTAGACGTTAGTTTAGTCTTTAGAGTAGACGTTAGTCTAGTCTTTAGAGTAGACGTTAGTCTAGTCTTTAGAGTAGACGTTAGTCTAGTCTTTAGAGTAGACGTTAGTCTAGTCTTTAGAGTAGACGTTAGTCTAGTCTTTAGAGTAGACGTTAGTCTAGTCTTTAGAGTAGACGTTAGTCTAGTCTTTAGAGTAGACGTTAGTCTAGTCTTTAGAGTAGACGTTAGTCTAGTCTTTAGAGTAGACGTTAGTCTAGTCTTTAGAGTAGACGTTAGTCTAGTCTTTAGAGTAGACGTTAGTCTAGTCTTTAGAGTAGACGTTAGTCTAGTCTTTAGAGTAGACGTTAGTCTAGTCTTTAGAGTAGACGTTAGTCTAGTCTTTAGAGTAGACGTTAGTCTAGTCTTTAGAGTAGACGTTAGTCTAGTCTTTAGAGTAGACGTTAGTCTAGTCTTTAGAGTAGACGTTAGTCTAGTCTTTAGAGTAGACGTTAGTCTAGTCTTTAGAGTAGACGTTAGTCTAGTCTTTAGAGTAGACGTTAGTCTAGTCTTTAGAGTAGACGTTAGTCTAGTCTTTAGAGTAGTCGTTAGTCTAGTCTTTAGAGTAGACGTTAGTCTAGTCTTTAGAGTAGACGTTAGTCTAGTCTAGTCAGAGTAGACGTTAGTCTAGTCTTTAGAGTAGACGTTAGTCTAGTCTTTAGAGTAGACGTTAGTCTAGTCTCTAGAGTAGACGTTAGTCTAGTCTTTAGAGTATACGTTAGTCTAGTCTTTAGAGTAGACGTTAGTCTAGTCTTTAGAGTAGACGTTAGTCTAGTCTTTAGAGTAGACATAAGTTCTGTTCTAGTTCTGTTCTAGTTCTGTTCTAGTTCTGTTCTAGTTCTGTTCTAGTTCTGTTCTAGTTCTGTTCTAGTTCTGTTCTAGTTCTGTTCTAGTTCTGTTCTAGTTCTGTTCTAGTTCTGTTCTAGTTCTGTTCTAGTTCTGTTCTAGTTCTGTTCTAGTTCCGTTCTAGTTCTGTTCTAGTTCTGTTCTTGTTCTGTTCTAGTTCTGTTCTGTTCTAGTTCTGTTCTAGTTCTGTTCTAGTTCTGTTCTAGTTCTGTTCTAGTTCTGTTCTAGTTCTGTTCTAGTTCTGTTCTAGTTCTGTTCTAGTTCTGTTCTAGTTCTGTTCTAGTTCTGTTCTAGTTCTGTTCTAGTTCTGTTCTAGTTCTGTTCTAGTTCTGTTCTAGTTCTGTTCTAGTTCTGTTCTAGTTCTGTTCTAGTTCTGTTCTAGTTCTGTTCTAGTTCTGTTCTAGTTCTGTTCTAGTTCTGTTCTAGTTCTGTTCTAGTTCTGTTCTAGTTCTGTTCTAGTTCTGTTCTAGTTCTGTTCTAGTTCTGTTCTAGTTCTGTTCTAGTTCTGTTCTAGTTCTGTTCTAGTTCTGTTCTAGTTCTGTTCTAGTTCTGTTCTAGTTCTGTTCTAGTTCTGTTCTAGTTCTGTTCTAGTTCTGTTCTAGTTCTGTTCTAGTTCTGTTCTAGTTCTGTTCTAGTTCTGTTCTAGTTCTGTTCTAGTTCTGTTCTAGTTCTTTCTGTTCTAGTTCTGTTCTAGTTCTGTTCTAGTTCTGTTCTAGTTCTGTTCAAGTTCTCTTCAAGTTCTGTTCTAGTTCTGCTCTAATTCTGTTCTAGTTCTGTTCTACTTCTCTTCTATTTCTGTTTTAGTTGTGTTTAAGTTCTGTGATTTGAGAACTTCTGCTTTTTTTGTTTACAATTCAATCTTATTGTTGCGTTTAAATAATATTTCATTTACTTTTTTCTTTCTTTATTGAGAATCCCCTTGATTTCTTTGAATTGTGTTAAGTTTCTTGTAGTAAAGACGTTTTTACATTTTTTTATTGTTGTCACTTAAAGTGTTTCTTTTGATTTCATGGTTGTTAGTAGCAATTTTTATATAGCACGCATTCTAATTGTGTCATTGTGGCATACAATTTAATTAACTGGAACTCTTAAATTTGGCCCTACATATAAAAAAAAAACGACAACAACACACACATGTCTTTATTTTGTGCATATGTTCAAACTTAAGCAGCCATGAAGTTGTGTAGTGGGTTACATTCGCTTTAGCAGTAAAAGTAAAAAGAAATTTTTTTATTAGTCATCTTAAAGGCTGCTAATGTTGAAGAATGAGAAGAAATTGTTACAGTATTGGGGCTATAGTGATGTTAATACTTATAAAAAGACGCTGATAAATATGGCAAAAATTCTTTCCAAAATTTTAATAAAAAATTATGATTATTGAACTAAAATTTTATTTAAATTTGTATTATTATATTGGACTTACTAAAGCTATAATTGAGTTTATGGTGTTGGCTTTGTAAAACATTTTATTTTATTTAAAAAGCTTTATTAGTTTGCAAGTTATGGGCTCTTATAGGAAAAATGTCATAATTAATATCAATCATACGCTGTGTTGTACAATTTTTTTTATTTTTTCTTTATTTGCTTGTTGAACTAGATTTTTGCAAAGATTTTTTTGCTTAAGGAATCTTTAAGGCAAAATGTATTATTTGAGATACTTTGATAAGAAGTTTTTTCTTTTTTTCCTTTAGTTTTTCTGCTTTTACTTTGTAAACAAAAAAATTCCCTTTTTCAAGTTAACTAGATTTCCGAATGATTTTATCTAAAGTTTTATTTATGTGTTAGATGTTGTTTTTAGTATATGTTTTAGTTCGTTTTTTTTTCTTTAGTTTAATAGCTCTCAATTTGCATTTTAACTACTTTAGATAAGAAGTGTCAAATTTGCACTTAAGAAAATTGTTCCTTTGAATAGTAACAAATTTGCTACTTTTTTTTTCCTTTTAACAGCATTTTCTTTTTACTGGAAAGTTTGAATTTTTTTCTATTTTTTTCCATTTTGCCTAAATTTCCTTTTTTTTTGAACTTTTTAAGTTACGTGTTTGTGCATTAATTTTGTTAGATCAGACGTGTTGATTTTGTATGCTAATGAAAATGAATTTGTTAAAATGTTTGGTAAATGTTTTGTATGAAAGGCTAAATGAAAACAAATTGAGCTTAAATTGTATTAAATTTGTAATAATGTTGATGTATTTTTTGTTTGCCTTTTAATTAAGTAAGTGAAATTTTATTACTTTTTTTTCAAAGGAAAGGATTAACTTCCTTATTCATAAACATTTATCAAAGGTTTATAGTACAAAATTTGTATGAAAATTTGATTTATAAACCTTTGATAAAAGTTTATGAATAAGACCCTTAAAATATTTTAAAATTAATTATAGGCTTTATTTGTTTTTGCTTTTTGCTCTTTAAATAATTTATAGCAAAATTTTTTGTTCAAAAATATTTTTTTCATTTTGGTTTTAAATTTTTTTAAAATTTTATTTTACTTTGATATAGATATAGCCTTAAGTCTTGGCTTTTAATAACATTTTGAATTTCTTTTCTATCTTTTTTAGTTTAGCAGTTATGGTCGTTTTTAGCAAAAAAGTCCGAATTAATATCAATCATACGTCCTGTATGAAAATTTTATATTTTTCTTCATAACTTAATGAGTTTAAAAGATTTTAAGGAAATTTTTAAGCAAAATTATAGTTAAATAAATATATTTTTTATATCTTAAGCATTTTTTTAAATGTTGGCTTAATTTCACGTTTTTTCTTAAAGAACAGTTGGGCACAGCATGAGTTCTAAGGTCTGTTACAGACAAAATAACTGTTTCTGAAGCTTTTGTCTAAGAAAAAATATTAAAACACCAAGAAATGCGTAACAGCTAAAGATTTTAAAAGGAAAAAGACTATTGAAATACATAACGTAACGTAACGGAAACGGATGTTTTTATAAGAAAAACATGTATTTCGTAGCATAAATCAAGGGATATGTTGCATTTTCTTAGCTACACACAACCTTCATACTAAGAAGAGAACAAAAAATAAACATTAAGACACATAACAGGATTATTTTAATAAACTGAAAAGGAAAAGAAAGGATATGAAAGAGAAAATAGTATCACAGTTTAAAGTCTACAACAAATTCAACTGACCCCAGACAGTGGCTGGGGACAATAACATCTAAGAATAAGTGTCTGGTATTTAAAACCATTTCTCTTCATTTACATGAGCTGAAAGAAACCCTGACATAACTACAGACTAACAGAGTCCTTGGAAAAAACACAATTTTCACATTTTCCTTTAGATAAGAAGGTTATTATTTATTAGGTGTATTTTATACCAACATATTATTGGCCTTAAAGAAATGTAATCAACAGTTAAAATACGGCAAAAAAACTATTAAATAAATCATGTTTTTAAACTTAATAAAGGTCCTTTCTCTCTGTCCATCCATCCTTCCATCCGTCCGTCCGTCCGTCCGTCCGTCCGTCCGTCCATTCTTCTTCTATGGTAAATACCATTTGATTTTTATCAAGGTATTAGTTAGAGTTTCTTCCTTTACTGATTTCCTTATGGTTAAAATTCAATTACCTGGTCTTTTTCGTTAGAAATAACATACTCTAAACCAATAGACAACAGATAGATAGATAGTACAAGACATCAAATCGTTGTAAGTATAAAACGTGTTAGAATTTCAAATTACAACACAAATGCAGAATAATAAACATAAGCTAGAGATAAAATTTATAGCATACGTTTGGGGATTTAGTATAAAAGTAAAGTAATTTAAAAGCAAAAGCCTTGTTGAAAATATATATTTTACAGGAAAACCAATTTTATAAATTATTTATAAGCAATTTTAATTATTTTTATACAAGCTATAAACTCAAATAGGAAAATGCTTGCAAAATTTTTAATCAGTTTAAACTGTAATTTAAAGTACATAAAACTGTTTAAGTAAATATATAATATTACTAAAACATTCCTTCAATAATGTCAGAAATCTAACTAATTTCACCAAATAAGCAAAATATATATACAGGGCGTATGATTAATATTAATTATGACTTTTTTCATCTAAACTTTAATTACTCCAAAACCAATTAAATTATTAAAATGCTTGTAACTGTAACTAAAGTAAACATTATATCATTATGCAATTGAAACCGGAATTTTGCTACCAAGTCCATATTAAGTTTTTAGAAAATTAAAATCTGTTCTAGTTCTGTTCTAGTTTTGTCCTAGTTCTGTTCTAGTTGTTCTAGTTCTGTTCTAGTTCTGTTCTAGTTCTGTTCTAGTTCTGTTCTAGTTCTGTTCTAGTTCTGTTCTAGTTCTGTTCTAGTTCTGTTCTAGTTCTGTTCTAGTTCTGTTCTAGTTCTGTTCTAGTTCTGTTCTAGTTCTGTTCTAGTTCTGTTCTAGTCTGTTCTAGTTCTGTTCTAGTTCTGTTCTAGTTCTGTTCTAGTTCTGTTCTAGTTCTGTTCTAGTTCTGTTCTAGTTCTGTTCTAGTTCTGTTCTAGTTCTGTTCTAGTTCTGTTCTAGTTCTGTTCTAGTTCTGTTCTAGTTCTGTTCTAGTTCTGTTCTAGTTCTGTTCTAGTTCTGTTCTAGTTCTGTTCTATTCTGTTCTAGTTCTGTTCTAGTTCTGTTCTAGTTCTGTTCTAGTTCTGTTCTAGTTCTGTTGTTCTGTTCTAGTTCTGTTTGTTCTAGTTCTGTTCTAGTTCTGTTCTAGTTCTGTTCTAGTTCTGTTCTAGTTCTGTTCTAGTTCTGTTCTAGTTCTGTTCTAGTTCTGTTCTAGTTCGTTCTAGTTCTGTTCTAGTTCTATTCTAGTTTTGTTCTAGTTCTGTTCTAGTTCTGTTTAGTTCGGTTCTAGTTCTGTTCTAGTTCTGTTCTAGTTCTGTTTAGTTCTGTTCTAGTTTGTTCTAGTTCTGTTCTAGTTCTGTTCTAGTTCTGTTCTAGTTCTGTTCTAGTTCTGTTCTAGTTCTGTTCTAGTTCTGTTCTAGTTCTGTTCTAGTTCTGTTCTAGTTCTGTTCTAGTTCTGTTCTAGTTCTGTTCTAGTTCTGTTCTAGTTCTGTTCTAGTTCTGTTCTAGTTCTGTTCTAGTTCTGTTCTAGTTCTGTTCTAGTGTTCTAGTTCGTTCTAGTTCTGTTCTAGTTCTGTTCTAGTTCTGTTCTAGTTTGTTCTAGTTCTGTTCTAGTTCTGTTCTAGTTCTGTTCTAGTTCTGTTCTAGTTCTGTCTAGTTCTGTTCTAGTTTCTGTTCTAGTTCTGTTCTAGTTCTGTTCTAGTTCTGTTCTAGTTCTGTTCTAGTTCTGTTCTAGTTCTGTTCTAGTTCTGTTTCTAGTTTCTGTTCTTGTTCTAGTTCTGTTCTAGTTCTGTTCTAGTTCTGTTCTAGTTCTGTCTAGTTCTACTCTAGTTCTGTTCTAGTTCTGTTCTAGTTCTGTTCTAGTTCTTGTTCTAGTTCTGTTCTAGTTCTGTTCTAGTTCTGTTCTAGTTCTGTTCTAGTTCTGTTCTAGTTCTGTTCTAGTTCTGTTCTAGTTCTTGTTCTAGTTCTGTTCTAGTTCTGGTTCTAGTTCTGTTCTAGTTCTGTTCTAGTTTCTGTTCTAGTTCTGTTCTAGTTCTGTCTAGTTCTGTTCTGTTCTTTCTAGTTTCTGTTCTAGTTCTGTTCTAGTTCTGTTCTAGTTCTGTTCTAGTTCTGTTCTAGTTCGGTCTAGTTCTGTTCTAGTTCTGTTTCTAGTTCTGTTCTATTTCTGTTCTAGTTCTTTCTAGTTTCTGTTCTAGTTCTGTTCTAGTTCTGTTCTAGTCTGTTCTAGTTCTGTTCTAGTTCTGTTCTAGTTCTGTTCTAGTTCTGTTCTAGTTCTGTTCTAGTTCTGTTCTAGTTCTGTTCTAGTTCTGTTCTAGTTCTGTTCTAGTTCTGTTCTAGTTCTGTTCTAGTTCTGTTCTAGTTCTGTTCTAGTTCTGTTCTAGTTCTGTTCTAGTTCTGTTCTAGTTCTGTTCTAGTTCTGTTCTATTCTGTTCTAGTTTTTCTAGTTCTGTTCTAGTTTCTGTTCTAGTTCTGTTCTAGTTCTGTTCTAGTTCTGTTCTAGTTCTGTTCTAGTTCTGTTCTAGTTCTGTTCTAGTTCTGTTCTAGTTCTGTTCTAGTTCTGTTCTAGTTCTGTTCTAGTTCTGTTCTAGTTCTGTTCTAGTTCTGTTCTAGTTCTGTTCTAGTTCTTTTCTAGTTCTTTTCTAGTTCTTTTCTAGTTCCTTTTTCTAGTTCTTTTCTAGTTCTGTTCTAGTCTGTTCTAGTTCTTCTAGTTCTGTTCTAGTTCTGTTCTAGTTCTGTTCTAGTTCTGTTCTAGTTCTGGTTCTAGTTCTGTTCTAGTTCTGTTCTAGTTCTGTTCTAGTTCTGTTCTAGTTCTGTTCTAGTTCTGTTCTAGTTCTGTTCTAGTTCTGTTCTAGTTCTGTTCTAGTTCTGTTCTAGTTCTGTTCTAGTTCTGTTCTAGTTCTGTTCTAGTTCTGTTCTAGTTCTGTTCTAGTTCTGTTCTAGTTCTGTTCTAGTTCTCTTCTAGTTCTGTTCTAGTCTGTTCTAGTTCTGTTCTAGTTCTGTTCTAGTTCTGTTCAGTTCTTTTCTAGTTCTGTTCCAGTTCTGTTCTAGTTATGTTCTAGTTCTGTTCTAGTTCTGTTCTAGTTCTGTTCTAGTTCTGTTCTAGTTCTGTTCTGTCTGTTCTGTTCTAGTTCTAGTTCTAGTTCTGTTCTAGTTCTGTCTAGTTCTGTTCTAGTTCTGTTCCTAGTCTGTCTAGTTGTTCTAGTTCTGTTCTAGTTCTGTTCTAGTTCTGTTCTAGTTCTGTTCTAGTTCTGTTCTAGTTCTGTTCTGTTCTAGTTCTGTTCTAGTTCTGTTCTAGTTCTGTTCTAGTTCTGTTCTAGTTCTGTTCTAGTTCTGTTCTAGTTCTGTTTCTAGTTCTGTTCTAGTTCTTGTTCTAGTTCTGTCTAGTTCTGTTCTAGTTCTGTTCTAGTTCTGTTCTAGTTCTGTTCTAGTTCTGTTCTATTCTGTTCTAGTTTCTGTTCTAGTTCTGTTTCTAGTTCGGTTCTAGTTCTGTTCTAGTTCTGTTCTAGTTCTGTTCTAGTTCTGTTCTGTTCTAGTTCTGTTCTAGTTTCTAGTTCTGTTCTAGTTCTGTTCTAGTTCTGTTCTAGTTCTGTTCTAGTTCGTTCTAGTTCTGTTCTAGTTCTGTTCTAGTTCTGTTCTAGTTCTAGTTCTGTTCTAGTTCTGTTCTAGTTCTGTTCTAGTTTTGTTCTAGTTCTGTTCTAGTTCTGTTCTGTTCTAGTTTCTGTTCTAGTTCTGTTCTAGTTCTGTTGCTAGGTTCTGTTCTAGTTTCTGTTCTAGTTCGTTCTGTGCTAGTTCTGTTCTAGTTCTGTTCTAGTTCTGTTCTAGTTCTGTTCTAGTTCTGTTCTAGTTCTGTTCTGTTCTGTTCTAGTTCTGTTCTAGTTCTGTTCTAGTTCTGTTCTAGTTCTGTTCTAGTTCTGTTCTAGATCTGTTCTAGTTCTGTTCTAGTTCTGTTCTAGTCTGTTCTAGTTCTGTTCTAGTTCTGTTCTAGTTCTGTTCTAGTTCTGTTCTAGTTCTGTTCTAGTTCTGTTCTAGTTCTATTCTAGTTCTGTTCTAGTTCTGTTCTAGTTCTGTTCTAGTTCTGTTCTAGTTCTGTTCTAGTTCTGTTCTAGTTCTGTTCTAGTTTCTGTTCTAGTTCTGTCTAGTTCTGTTCTAGTTCTGTTCTAGTTCTGTTCTAGTTCTGTTCTAGTTCTGTTCTAGTTCTGTTCTGTTCTAGTTCTGTTCTAGTTTCTAGTTCTGTTTCTAGTTCTGTTCTAGTTCTGTTCTAGTTCTGTTCTAGTTCTGTTCTAGTTCTGTTCTAGTTCTAGTTCTGTTCTAGTTCTGTTCTAGTTCTGTTCTAGTTTGTTCTAGTTCTGTTCTAGTTCTGTTCTGTTCTAGTTCTGTTCTAGTTCTGTTCTAGTTCGTTCTAGTTCTGTAGTTCTGTTCTAGTTCTGTTCTAGTTCTGTCCTAGTTCTGTTCTAATTCTGTTCTAGTTCTGTTCTAGTTCTGTTCTAGTCTGTTCTAGTTCTGTTCTAGTTCTGTTCTAGTTCTGTTCTAGTTCTGTTCTAGTTCTGTTCTAGTTCTGTTCTAGTTCTGTTCTAGTTCTGTTCTAGTTCTGTTCTAGTTCTGTTTAGTTCTGTTCTAGTTTCGTTCTTAGTTCTGTTCTAGTTCTGTTCTAGTTCTGTTCTAGTTCTATTCTAGTTCTGTTCTAGTTCTGTTCTAGTTCTGTTCTAATTTTGTTCTAGTTCTATTCTAGTTCTGGTTCTGTTCTCGTTCTGGTGTGGGAACTACTGCTTTTTTGTTTACAATTCAATGTTATTGTTGCGTTTAAATAATATTTCATTTACTTTTTCATTCTTTATTGAGAATCCCCTTGATTTCTTTGAATTGTGTTAAGATTCTTGTAGTGAAGATTTTTTTTGTAATTTCCATTATTTTGTTGTTGTCACTTAAAGTGTTTCTTTTGATTTCATGGTTGTTAGTAGCAATTTTTATATAGCACGGATTCTAATTGTGTCATTGTGGCATACAATTTAATTAACTGGAACTCTTAAATTTGGCCCTACATATAAAAAAACACGACAACAACACACACTTTTGTGCATATGTTCAAACTTAAGGAGCCATGAAGTTGTGTAGTGGGTTGTATTGTCTTTAGCAGTAAAAGTAAAAAGAAATTTTTTCATTAGTCATCTTAAAGACTACTAATGTTGAAGAATGAGAAGAAATTGTTACAGTATTAGGGCTATAGTGATGTTAATACTTATAAAAAAACGCTGATAAATATGGCAAAAATTCTTTCCAAAATTTTAATAAAAAATTATGATTATTGAACTAAAATTTTATTTAAATTTGTATTATTATAATGAACTTACTAAAGCTATAATTGAGTTTGAGGTGTTGGCTTTGTAAAACATTTTATTTTATTTAAAAAGCTTTATTAGTTAGCAAGTTATGGGCTTTTATAGAAAAAATTTCATAATTAATATCAATCATACGCTGTGTTGTACAATTTTTTTATTTTTTTTCTTTATTTGCTTGTTGAACTAGATTTTTGCAAAGATTTTTTTGCTTAAGGAATCTTTAAGGCAAAATGTATTATTTGAGTTACTTTGTTAAGATTTTTTTCTTTTTTTCCTTTAGTTTTTCTGCTTTTACTTTGTAAACAAAAAAATTCCCTTTTTCAAGTTAACTAGATTTCCGAATGATTTTATCTAAAGTTTTATGTGTTAGATGGTGTTTTTAGTATATGTTTTAGTTCGTTTTTTTTCTTTAGTTTAATAGCTCTCAATTTGCATTTTAACTACTTTAGATAAGAAGTGTCAAATTTGCACTTAACAAAATTGTTCCTTTGAATAGTAACAAATTTGCTACTTTTTTTTCTTTTAACAGCATTTTCTTTTTACTAGAAAGTTTGAATTTTTTTCTATTTTTTTTTTTTTTCATTTTGCCTAAATTCTCTTTTTTTGGAACTTTTTAAGTTACGTGTTTGTGCATTAATTTTGTTAGATCAGACGTGTTGATTTTGTATGCTAATGAAAATGAATTTGTTAAAATGTTATGTAAATGTTTTGTATGAAAGGCTAAATGAAAACAAATTGAGCTTAAATTGTATTAAATTTGTTTTAATGTTGATGTTTATTTGATGTATTTTTTGTTTGCCTTTTAATTAAGTAAAAAACCACCCTGATTTTTTCAACTAAAGCAAGAAAAGTGAAATTTTATTGTTTTTTTTTCAAAGGAATAGATTTAAAATATTTTAAAATTATTACAGGTTTTATAATTTTCTTTTTTCTTTTTGCTCTTTAAATAATTTATAGCAAATTTTTTTTCAAAAATTTTGTTCAAAAATAATTTTTTCATTTTGGTTTTAAATTTTTTAAAATTTTATTTTACTTTGATATAGTTTACAAGAAAATAGCCTTAAGTCTTGGCTTTTAATAACATTTTAAATTTCTTTTCTATCTTTTTTAGTTTAGCAGTTATGGTCGTTTTTAGCAAAAAAGTCCTAATTAATATCAATCATACGCCCTGTATGAAAATTTTATATTTTTCTTCATAACTTAATGAGTTTAAAAGATTTTAAGGAAATTTTTAAGCAAAATTATAGTTAAGTAAATATATTTTTTATATCTTAAGCATTTTTTAAAATGTTGCCTTAATGTTACTGTTTCTGAAGCTTTTGTCTAAGAAAAAATATTAAAACACCAAGTAATGCGTAACAGCTAAAGATTTTAAAAGGAAAAACTGTTGAAATGCATAATGTAACGGAAACGGAAGTTTTTTTATAAGAAAAACATGTATTTCGTAGCATAAATCAAGGGATATGTTGCATTTTCTTTGCCACACACTACCTTCTTACTAGGAAGAGAACAAAAAATAAACATTAAGACACATTACAGGATTATTTTAATAAACTGAAAAGGAAAATAAAGGATATGAAAGAGAAAATAGTATTACAGTTTAAAGTCTACAACAAATTCAACTGCCCCCAGACAGTGGCTGGGGACAATAACATCTAAGAATAAGTGTCTGGTATTTAAACCATTTCTCTTCATTTACATGAGCTGAAAGAAACCCTGACATAACTACAGACTAACAGAGTCCTTGGAAAAAACACAATTTTCACATTTTCCTTTAGATAAGAAGGTTATTATTTATTAGGTGTATTTTATACCAACATATTATTGGCCTTAAAGAAATGTAATCAACAGTTAAAATACGGCAAAAAAAACTATTAAATAAATCATGTTTTTAAACTTAATAAAGGTCCTTTCTCTCTGTCCATCCATCCTTCCATCCGTCCGTCACTCCATCCTTCTTCTATGGTAAATACCATTTGATTTTTATCAAGGTGTTAGTTAGAGTTTCTTCCATTACTGATTTCCTTATGGTTAAAATTCAATTACCTGGTCTTTTTCGTTAGAAATAATATACTCTAAACCAATAGACAGATAGATAGATAGTAAGTACAAGACATCAAATCGTTGTAAGTATAAAACGTGTTAGAATTTCAAATTACAAAACAAATGCAGAATAATAAACATAAGCTAGAGATAAAATTTATAGCATACGTTAGGGGATTTAGTCTAAAAGTAAAGTAATTTAAAAGCAAAAGCCTTGTTGAAAATATATATTTTACAGGAAAACCAATTTTATAAATTATTTATAAGCAATTTTAATTATTTTTATACAAGCTATAAACTCAAATAGGAAAATGCTTGCAAAATTTTTAATCAGTTTAAACTGTAATTTAAAGTACATAAAACTGTTTAAGTAAATATATAATATTACTAAAACATTCCTTCAATAATGTCAGAAATCTAACTAATTTCACCAAATAAGCAAAATATATATACAGGGCGTATGATTAATATTAATTATGACTTTTTTCATCTAAACTTTAATTACTCCAAAACCAATTAAGTTATTCAAATGCTTGTAACTGCCAATGAAAGTCAAGACTCTAAGCTATATTATTACTTAACTAAAAATTATATCATCTTGCAAATAAGCCGGAATTCTTGCTACCAAGTCCATACAAAATTTTTAACAAATTAAAATCTGTTCTAGTTTTCCTGGTTCTGTTTTAGTTCTGTTTTGGTTCTGTTCTAGTTCTGTTCTAGTTCTGTTCCAGTTCTGTCCTAGTTCTGTTCTAGTTCTGTTCTAGTTCTGTTCTAGTTCTGTTCTAGTTCTGTTCTAGTTCTGTTCTAGTTCTGTTCTAGTTCTGTTCTAGTTCTGTTCTAGTACTGTTTTGTTCTGTTCTAGTTCTGTCCTAGTTTCTGTTCTAGTTCTGTTCTAGTTCTGTTCTAGTTCTGTTCTAGTTCTGTTCTAGTTCTGTTCTAGTTCTGATCTAGTTCTGTTCTATTTCTGTTCTAGTTCTGTTCTAGTTCTGTTCTAGTTCTGCTCTTGTTCTGTTCTAGTTCTGTTCTAGTTCTGTTCTAGTTCTGTTCTAGTTCTGTTCTAGTTCTGTTCTAGTTCTGTTCTAGTTCTGTTCTAGTTCTGTTCTAGTTCTGTTCTAGTTCTGTTCTAGTTCTGTTCTAGTTCTGTTCTAGTTCTGTTCTAGTTCTGTTCTAGTTCTGTTCTAGTTCTGTTCTAGTTTCTGTTCTATTTCTGTTCTAGTTCTGTTCTAGTTCTGTTCTAGTTCTGTTCTAGTTCTGTTCTAGTTCTGTCTAGTTCTGTTCTAGTTCTGTTCTAGTTCTGTTCTAGTTCTGTTCTAGTTCTGTTCTAGTTCTGTTCTAGTTCTGTTCTAGTTCTGTTCTAGTTCTGTTCTAGTTCTGTTCTAGTTCTGTTCTAGTTCTGTTCTAGTTCTGTTCTAGTTCTGTTCTAGTTCTGTTCTAGTTCTGTTCTAGTTCTGTTCTAGTTCTGTTCTAGTTCTGTTCTAGTTCTGTTCTAGTTCTGTTCTAGTTCTGTTCTAGTTCTGTTCTAGTTCTGTTCTAGTTCTGTTCTAGTTCTGTTCTAGTTCTGTTCTAGTTAGTTCTATTCTAGTTCTGTTCTAGTTCTGTTCTGTTCTAGTTCTGTTCTAGTTCTGTTCTAGTTCTGTTCTAGTTCTGTTCTAGTTCTGTTCTAGTTCTGTTCTAGTTCTGTTCTAGTTCTGTTCTAGTTCTGTTCTAGTTCTGCTCTAGTTCTGCTCTAGTTCTGCGTTCTAGTTCTGTTCTATATTGCCTTTTAAAAATTTTTTCAAAAAGTAGTTGAAGTCATTTTTTTTACATGTCATGTATTTGAAAATTTTTGGTTTTGTCATCATGTCAACATGAAATATTTATTAAAATGCTGTTGTCCTCTACGTAGTGAAGTATCTATGACTTCACTTAAAGGCAATTGTGGCAATGACATGTTAAACAACTCCATAACTAAGTACTTTGACAGGTGACAATTGTTAAAGATTATGAAAGGCTGCAGCAACACAAAAAAATATATGAATATAAATTTGTCATTACATCTCAAGCGGATGAAATGTAGACAAAGACAGCTAAAGAATGAATGAAAGAAAGTAATAATAAAGCCAGTACAATAAATAGAAAAAGGGGTTAAAAAAATTAAAGAAATTTTTAAAGCATACTTTTAAGGTGGCTTTAAAGCATAAAGTAAAGTATACTTTAAGGAGAACTTTAAAAAAATTCTATAATTTGTAAATTTTGTTTAATCATTTAAAAGCCTATTTATTGTTATATTGTATTTGTATTTGCAAGCTTTTTATAGGGATATTACAAATCCTTATTTGTTTTAATTTTTATAATAATACCTTTGGATTTTTTCGCTACATATTTTTTAATTTTTTTTTTTCCAACATTTTCCTGTTCATTCAGGCATGACCATGTATTTTAACGTGACCATGAATACGAAATATTGTTTTACACATTTCTATTGGATTAAGACCACAATGTGTTAAAAAAAACATATACATACATATAAAAAGGTGGAAATCCTCTTACATCTGCCAACCGCCAGCTCTTCCTGTTTCTAGGTAAAAAGTGTCAAAAATATTATGCGTCTATGGACATTTTTATATTGAATTTTAGCATTTTCCCCCCTTTTCTAATTTCCTATTTTATCCAATGAAGTGTAAAGATTTTTATGTTATTTTTCCTCTAATACTTTTGTTTCACACAATTGAATTAAAACGTGTGGACAAAAAAATGCTCAATTGAAACTCTGATATTTTTGGAAGTAAATTAGTAACAGATTTTTATATGATTTTGGGGTTCAAATGAAAAAAAAGGTGACCAAAAGAAAGAGATTCAATTAGTTTATTGAACTTGTACACAAAATACTAGACACAGCATCCCCCAGCGGTGTGTAGCCGAACTTCTAAGTGTCTCGACTAAATTCAACTCAAAGGTAGAGAGCTAAACTCTAACTAACGGTGCATCTAGTAGAGACATAAACCTTTGTTAAAGCTTTCTTTCATACAAAATAATATTTGTTAATAATTTACCTCTTTGTTATAAAAAATTTAAGAGCAAAGTTGAATTTAAAGCATAATTTAAGAGAGTTTCATATCAAAATTTTATAAATTTATAAAAAAAATCTTAAAAATTTTCTAAAAAATAAATCAAATTTCTTCTAAAAACTGTTTGAAATTTCAATTATCTTATCTCTTCAAAATGCATTCCCCCCAAAACAAAAATCCATCCATTCATACAAATTTCCCTGCTTGATGATAATTCGATTTACCACTTTGACGTTTTGATTGTTTTGTTGTTGGAAAATTATTGGAGAAGAAAACAAAAAACACAACAAAAAACATATATTCAATTCATAATTTTTTAACCCGGTAACCAAGTCAGCTATAAGACAGCCAAACAACAACCATTTTGTCAGTGAGTCGTGCATCCATATAGTCAAGAAATCTCTTACCCAAATCAAACGACAACCAAATGACGCAAAGTCAGTCAGTAAGTCAGCCACTGTTGGTTGTGTTAATTTTTTACCCCACACTTGTGTTCAATGGTTTGTAAACAAGTGTGTCGTAAAATTATAGTGTTGAGAGCTTTAACTATAGTTGGTAATGATGGAGAATTAATTGATTTCTTAGAAGATAATTTCCACTTTAGCAGTTCTGATTCAGTACTAGTTCTAGTTATAAGTTCAGAGGTCCTGCTGTAGCTCTGTTATGTTGCAGTTCTGTTGTAGTTCTATTGTAGCTCTGTTGTGGTTATGTTCTAGTTCCGTTGTAGTTATGTTCTAGTTCTGTTGTATTTCTGATCTACATCTGTTGCATCTCTGTTGTAGTTCTGTGACTGTTCTGTTGTAGATCTGTTCTAGTTCTGTTGCATTTCACTTTTAGTTCTGTTGTTGTTCTGTTCTAGATATATTGTAGTTGTTCTGTAGGTCTGTTTTACATCTGTTGTAGTTCCAGTTCTGCTATACATAGTTCTGTTGTAATTCTGTGTTAGCTCTGCTGTTGTTCTATTGTAGCGCTAATGTAGTTCTGTTGTAGTTCTCTTTTAGTTATGGTGTAGTTCTGTTCTAGTTCTGTTCTAGTTCTGTTCTAGTTCTGTTCTAGTTCTGTTCTAGTTCTGTTCTAGTTCTGTTCTAGTTCTGTTCTAGTTCTGTTCTAGTTCTGTTCTAGTTCTGTTCTAGTTCTGTTCCAGTTCTGTTCTAGTTCTGTTCTAGTTCTGTTCTAGTTCTGTTCTAGTTCTGTTCTAGTTCTGTTCTAGTTCTGTTCTAGTTCTGTTCTAGTTCTGTTCTAGTTCTGTTCTAGTTCTGTTCTAGTTCTGTTCTAGTTCTATTCTAGTTCTGTTCTAGTTCTGTTCTAGTTCTGTTCTATGCTAGTTCTGTTCTAGTTCTGTTTCTGTTCTGTTCTAGTTCTGTTCTGTTTCTGTTCTGTTCTGTTCTGTTCTGTTCGGTTCTGTTCTGTTCTGTTCTGTTCTAGTTCTGTTCTGTTCTGTCTGTTCTGTTCTAGTTCTGTTCTAGTTCTGTTCTAGTCTGTTCCAGTTCTGTTCTAGTTTCTGTCTAGTTCTGTTCTAGTTCTGTTCCAGTTCTGTTCTAGTTTCTGTTCTAGTTCTGTTCTAAGTTCTGTTCTAGTTCTGTTCTAGTTCTGTTCTAGTTCTGTTCTAGTTCTGTTCTAGTTCTGTTCTAGTTTCTGTTCTAGTTCTGTTCTAGTTCTGTTCTAGTTTCTAGTTCTAGTTCTGTTCTAGTTCTGTTTCTGTTCTGTTCTAGTTCTGTTCTAGTTCTGTTCTAGTTCTGTTCTAGTTCTGTTCTAGTTCTGTTCTAGTTCTGTTCTAGTTCTGTTCTAGTTCTGTTCTAGTTCTGTTCTAGTTCTGTTCTAGTTCTGTTCTGTTCTGTTCTAGTTCTGTTCTAGTTCTGTTCTAGTTCTGTTCTAGTTCTGTTCTAGTTCTGTTCTAGTTCTGTTCTAGTTCTGTTCTAGTTCTGTTCTAGTTCTGTTCTAGTTCTGTTCTAGTTCTGTTCTAGTTCTGTTCTAGTTCTGTTCTAGTTTTGTTCTAGTTCTGTTCTAGTTCTGTTCTAGTTCTGTTCTAGTTCTGTTCTGTTCTAGTTCTGTTCTAGTTCTGTTCTAGTTCTGTTCTAGTTCTGTTCTAGTTCTGTTCTAGTTCTGTTCTAGTTCTGTTCTAGTTCTGTTCTAGTTCTGTTCTAGTTCTGTTCTAGTTCTGTTCTAGTTCTGTTCTAGTTCTGTTCTAGTTCTGTTCTAGTTCTGTTCTAGTTCTGTTCTAGTTCTGTTCTAGTTCTGTTCTAGTTCTGTTCTAGTTCTGTTCTAGTTCTGTTCTAGTTCTGTTCTAGTTCTGTTCTAGTTCTGTTCTAGTTCTGTTCTAGTTCTGTTCTAGTTCTGTTCTAGTTCTGTTCTAGTTCTGTTCTAGTTCTGTTCTAGTTCTGTTCTAGTTCTGTTCTAGTTCTGTTCTAGTTCTGTTCTAGTTCTGTTCTAGTTCTGTTCTAGTTCTGTTCTAGTTCTGTTCTAGTTCTGTTCTAGTTCTGTTCTAGTTATGTTCTAGTTCTGTTCTGTTCTGTTCTGTTCTGTTCTGTTCTGTTCTGTTCTGTTCTGTTCTGTTCTGTTCTAGTTCTGTTCTGTTCTGTTCTAGTTCTGTTCTAGTTCTGTTCTAGTTCTGTTCCAGTTCTGTTCTAGTTCTGTTCTAGTTCTGTTCTAGTTCTGTTCTAGTTCTGTTCTAGTTCTGTTCTAGTTCTGTTCTAGTTCTGTTCTAGTTCTGTTCTAGTTCTGTTCTAGTTCTGTTCTAGTTCTGTTCTAGTTCTGTTCTAGTTCTGTTCTAGTTCTGTTCTAGTTATGTTCTAGTTCTGTTCTAGTTCTGTTCTAGTTCTGTTCTAGTTCTGTTCTAGTTCTGTTCTAGTTCTGTTCTAGTTCTGTTCTAGTTCTGTTCTAGTTCTGTTCTAGTTCTGTTCTAGTTCTGTTCTAGTTCTGTTCTAGTTCTGTTCTAGTTCTGCTCTAGTTCTGTTCTAGTTCTGTTCTACTTCTGTTCTAGTTCTAGTTCGGTTCTTGTTCTGTTCTAGTTCTGTTCTAATTCTCTTCTTGTACTGTTCTAGTTCTGTTGTAGTTATGTGTGTTCTATCTGTATAGATTCTTATAGTGAACTTTATTAATTCCCCTTAAGTTCATTTTCTTCATAAAAATGTCTTGCAAAATATCTTTGATTTTTTTTGCTGATATTTTTCCTCTCTATTGCTATAATTTAATACAGTTTATAAACATGATGTTGTCATATAACTATGACATACAAATATAAAATTGTTAGTTTGTATGAAAATGAAACTTAATAGTAGCGATAGCTGGCTAGGCTTGTGTGCCAAGTCTTAACTACTATGAGCGTAGGCGGGTTTCATAGCATTAGTTACGTTATTACCACACATACAAGAGACAGACAGATATACAAGAGTGTTTTTTGCACTAAACTTTGTAAAAAATATAATTTCATAAAATCAGTTTTATTCATATGAGTTATTAAATATTGCAGTTTTACAATGAACGATAAAGAGAATTGATTTTTTTTTTTTTTTTTTTTTTGCTCAAGCAATTTCATTTCATTTTCAAATCATTCATTTACTTGTTATTACTCTACTAGAAACGATTGTATTCGATATGATGATTTTGCCATGAAATAAAATCTATTTAAAACAGAAATATCTGTTTTTGTTTTTCTGGAAATATTCATTCTTTTTCTCATATTTTATTGTTTGTGATGTGTTTGACGTTTGAAATGTTTAATATTGATTTAAAAAGGCAGTTTTGTGATTTGATAAAAGGGAAGGGTTACAACCACACATTGGACAAGGTGATGTTAAAGATAAGTAAATAATAAACATTTGTCTTTTTGTTTTGTTTAAATTTATAGAAAAATTATTGAAAAATTGGTTTTATTAAAAAAATTTTTACAAACCTGTTGTTGTTGTGTTTTGTGGTGTTTAGGTGTCATTACTATCTGTTGTAAACTTCCTACAGTTTTTTGTTTCTTTTGAAATTTTAAAACAAATTTTGTGTAAATAAATTTGCAACAAGTTTCGCTTTCATGGAAAATGCCAAATGAACACTTGCTGTTTACTAGAGAAACAAAAACTCGAAAAATACGCCTTTGATAGTAAAATATGATTATTAAATGAAAAAACAAGTTTTTTTCTTTTAACGCAAAAAAAAATCTTAAAAAAAAATTTAATGAATGAAGTTTTTGAACCAATACTCATGCCTTTAGTTTATTTATAAATTTCGAAATTAACTCTTTAGAATTTTGTTGCCTCCTTAAGCCCTCTAAAGACTAATTGTTGCTTATTTTCGAATATACATTTAACTACTTAGAAAATATACTTTTTCATTGTCATTATTATTGTCTAGCTAAGATGATAATGATAATGGAAGGGAGGTGTTTTTTATTGCTATTCCTTCCTGTAGCATCCTTGAAAAGCTTTTAAAAGAGTAATTTGACAGTTAAAATGACATTGCCTGTCTTCTTACCTCAAACACTAACATATCCACACTTATTTTTTAAAAAGTTCACTTAAGGAATGTTTCCTTGAGTTTGTAAATATCCGAGTCTGCGCATTACTAGAGCCAACAGCAATAAAAACTATCAAAGAACTTTAAATGAAGTTTTTAGAAAAGTTTTTACTATTAACTACTTATATGGGAAAATCGCAAAGTCATGAACTAGAAACAATGACTGACTTAATTGAAGTTGTGGCAAAAGGAGAGATTAAACTATAACTAAGTAGTTCCCATTATAATAATGAAAATCTAAAAATAGTAAAATTCGGTTCAATTCTAGTTCTGTTCTAGTTCGGTTCTAGTTCTGTTCTAGTTCTGTTCTAGTTCTGTTCTAGTTCGGTTCTAGTTCTGTTCTAGTTCTGTTCTAGTTCTGTTCTAGTTCTGTTCTAGTTCTGTTCTAGTTCTGTTCTAGTTCTGTTCTAGTTCTGTTCTAGTTCTGTTCTAGTTCTGTTCTAGTTCTGTTCTAGTTCTGTTCTAGTTCTGTTCTAGTTCTAGTTCTGTTCTAGTTCTGTTCTAGTTCTGTTCTAGTTCTGTTCTAGTTCTGTTCTAGTTCTGTTCTAGTTCTGTTCTAGTTCTGTTCTAGTTCTGTTCTAGTTCTGTTCTAGTTCTGTTCTAGTTCTGTTCTAGTTCTGTTCTAGTTCTGTTCTAGTTCTGTTCTAGTTCTGTTCTAGTTCTGTTCTAGTTCTGTTCTAGTTCTATTCTAGTTTTGTTCTAGATCTGTTCCAGTTCTGTTCTAGTTCTGTTCTAGTTCTGTTCTAGTTCTGTTCTAGTTCTGTTCTAGTTCTGTTCTAGTTCTGTTATAGTTCTGTTCTAGTTTGTTCTAGTTCTGTTCTAGTTCTGTTCTAGTTCTGTTCTAGTTCTGTTCTAGTTCTGTTCTAGTTCTGTTCTAGTTCTGTTCTAGTTCTGTTCTAGTTCTGTTCTAGTTCTGTTCTAGTTCTGTTCTAGTTCTGTTCTAGTTCTGTTCTAGTTCTGTTCTAGTTCTGTTCTAGTTCTGTTCTAGTTCTGTTCTAGTTCTGTTCTAGTTCTGTTCTAGTTCTGTTCTAGTTCTGTTCTAGGTTTGTTCTAGTTCTGTTCTAGTTCTATTCTAGTTCTGTTCCAGTTCTGTTCTAGTTCTGTTCTAGTTCTGTTCTAGTTCTGTTCAAATTCTGTTCTAGTTCTGTTCTAGTTATGTTCTAGTTCTGTTCTAGTTCTGTTCTAGTTCTGTTCTAGTTCTGTTCTAGTTCTAGTTCTGTTCTAGTTCTGTTCTAGTTCTGTTCTAGTTCTGTTCTAGTTCTCTTCTAGTTCTGTTCTGTTCTAGTTCTAGTTCTGTTCTAATTCTGTTCTAGTTCTGTTCTAGTTGCGTTCTAGTTCCGTTCTAGTCCTGTTCTAGTTCTGTTCTAGTTCTAGTTCTGTTCTAGTTCTGTTCTAGTTCTGTTCTAGTTCTGTTCTAGTTCTGTTCTAGTTCTGTTCTAGTTCTGTTCTAGTTCTGTTCTAGTTCTGTTCTAGTTCTGTTCTAGTTCTGTTCTAGTTCTGTTCTAGTTCTGATCTAGTTCTGTTCTAGTTCTGTTCTAGTTCTGTTCTAGTTCTGTTCTAGTTCTGTTCTAGTTCTGTTCTAGTTCTGTTCTAGTTCTGTTCTAGTTCTGTTCTAGTTCTGTTCTAGTTCTGTTCTAGTTCTGTTCTAGTTCTGTTCTAGGTCTGTTCTAGTTCTGTTCTAGTTCTGTTCTGTTCTAGTTCTGTTCTAGTTCTGTTCTAGTTCTGTTCTAGTTCTGTTCTAGTTCTGTTCTAGTTCTGTTCTAGTTCTGTTCTACTTGTGTTCTAGTTCTGTTCTAGTTCTGTTCTAGTTCTGTTCTAGTTCTGTTCTAGTTCTGTTCTAGTTCTGTTCTAGTTCTGTTCTAGTTCTGTTCTAGTTCTGTTCTAGTTCTGTTCTAGTTCTGTTCTAGTTCTGTTCTAGTTCTGTTCTAGTTCTGTTCTAGTTCTGTTCTAGTTCTGTTCTAGTTCTGTTCTAGTTCTGTTCTAGTTCTGTTCTAGTTCTGTTCTAGTTCTGTTCTAGTTCTGTTCTAGTTCTGTTCTGTTCTGTTCTAGTTCTGTTCTAGTTCTGTTCTAGTTCTGTTCTAGTTCTGTTCTAGTTCTGTTCTAGTTCTGTTCTAGTTCTGTTCTAGTTCTGTTCTAGTTCTGTTCTAGTTCTGTTCTAGTTCTGTTCTAGTTCTGTTCTATTTCTGTTCTATTTCTGTTCTATTTCTGTTCTAGTTCTGTTCTAGGTCTGTTCTAGTTCTGTTCTAGTTCTGTTCTAGTTCTGTTCTAGTTCTGTTCTAGTTCTGTTCTAGTTCTGTTCTAGTTCTGTTCTAGTTCTGTTCTAGTTCTGTTCTAGTTCTGTTCTAGTTATATTCTAGTTCTGTTCTAGTTCTGTTCTAGTTCTGTTCTAGTTCTATTCTAGTTCTGTTCTAGTTCTGTTCTAGTTCTGTTCTAGTTCTGTTCTAGTTCTGTTTTAGCTCTGTTCTAGTTCTGCTCTAGTTCTCTTCTAGTTTTGTTCTAGTTCTGTTCTAGTTCTGTTCTAGTTCTGTTCTAGTTCTGTTCTAGTTCTGTTCTAGTTCTAGTTCTGTTCTAGTTCTGTTCTAGTTCTGTTCTAGTTCTGTTCTAGTTCTGTTCTAGTTCTGTTCTAGTTCTGTTCTAGTTCTGTTCTAGTTCTGTTCTAGTTCTGTTCTATGTTCTAGTTCTGTTCTAGTTCTGTTCTAGTTCTGTTCTAGTTCTGTTCTTGTTCTGTTCTAGTTCTGTTCTAGTTCTGTTCTAGTTCTGTTCTAGTTCTGTTCTAGTTCTGTTCTAGTTCTGTTCTAGTTCTTTCTGTTCTAGTCTAGTTCTGTTCTAGTTCTGTTCTAGTTCTGTTCTAGTTCTGTTCTAGTTCTGTTCTAGTTCTGTTCTAGTTCTGTTCTAGTTCTGTTCTAGTTCTGTTCTAGTTCTGTTCTGGTTCTGTTCTAGTTCTGTTCTAAATTTCGAAAATAAAACTTTTGCTCTAGTTCTGTTCTATTTCTGTTGTAGTTCTATTCTAGTTTTGTTCTAAATTTCGAAAATAAAACTTTCTATAACTTAACAGTTATTTTTTAAGAGCTTTTCCTCAATGAACGTTACAATTGCTGTAAATTTTAAATTCTAAAGCTTTTGCCAAAAGCTTTCTTCAGCAAACTATTTCACCTCATAAATGTTTTTCAAAAGGAATACTCTTTTGTTTGTTCAAATTAAAGCTTTTCTCTGGAAAGAGATACAAACTCTCTTATTTAACAAATAAACATAAATAACTTCTATTTATTTTTCGAACATTGGACAATAACATTTGTTGCCGAAGGAAACCACCCTGAAAACGTATTTTGACTATCGGTTGGTGCGGTCGCAAACATTTTGAGACTCTTCACAATTTAAATATAAAGAAACGAGATAATATAATTAAATAAATAAATAAATAAAAATAAAAGAAAAATATACGTAAAAATTATCATAATTAAAAGTGTTGGGTGAATAATAATAAAAATATTTAAAATTTATTAAACAAAATTATTTTAAATTTATATGTTAATAATAATGCTTTAAAATTAAGTGTCCTTTTTTGTTGCCTCAAACCTTGTGCTCGAGAAAAAAATTTGTTTGCTTGTTTTGAAAAAATAGAAAAAGAATTTCAGTTCGTTTGTAAGAAGTGCTTTAACCTTTTGGGCAAATATTTAAATAAAGGCTTGTATAGTTTTAACAGAGTGTGTAAAATAATGTGCATATAACAAATTGTTTGCCCAAAATATATGTATAAAAAGCATATCAAAAAACGTTGCATATTTTAAGGCTGACAAGCTAAAGCAAAGAATAGTGTGTGTTTTAAGTAGAAAATTGGTGGAAAAAGAATTTGTATATAAATTTTGAAAAAAAATAACAAATAGAAAAGTTTGAATTAAAAATCCAGCTAATTAAAGAATATTTAATCCACAAGTTTCCAGGTGTTAACAAAGGATACTTTAAGAAATATAAAATGTTTTGCAGCAGCACCTTGTAAAGGTAAAGGTCAAGTTTGTTTAAAAAAATTGATGAAAAAAATTTCCGCAAAATATGCTGGTATGTATGTAGTTTTAAAAACTATAGCATACTTGCAGGAGTATAAATATTACATTTTCTGTTTTCTACAAATGTTTGTAATAGGAGTGTTCTTTTTTTCCGTTCTATTCTTTGCATCCACATAAATCAATACTTGTAAATTTTTGTAGTGCTGTTGATGTTGATGATGATGATGATGCTAGTGCTGCTAGCTACTGTTGCTGGCATTGTTCAACAAAGTACTACAACTAAAATAACGTGGTTTTTATTGTTCAAAAAAAAAAAACAATAATAACTGAACACATGTAGGTACTTGTAAAAACCATTAAAAAACTACGGAAAACATGTTAGTAAGAGAAAAATAAAACTATATATGTGAAGGTTTTAGCTGTTAAAAAAAAGGTATGTTTTGGGTAACGCGGCAGCGCTTAAAAGTATGCTAAAGAGAAAAGGTTAAGCTAAAATGTCAGAAAACTATGATAAATCTTAAAAAGAAAAAAATAAATTTATGGACACATTGATAAATGTTTAAAAAATGTTACGAAATAGTTTATGAAATAAATATAATAAAAACTAAAGTCTAGTTTTAGGTGCGCAAAATATATTTAAGCCTTAGCATACTTTTAGGCCGCTAAATATCTAATTTATTAAAGCAGGTTTTAAATAACATGTCAAAAAATTAACTTTATTCTTCTTAACATTATTATGGGTAGAGTTCACCGATCTACACTAAACTTGGTGTCAAATTAAAGAAAATGCTAAGCTTTTAGAAAATGAAACAAATACATCTTTCAACTTAACTGTGTCATAGCAGTTATTAACTAAAGTTGACCTCTTTGAATATAAAAGCTGCAATTAATAAAATTTTAAATTCCTGCAGTTTTTGTTAAATTAGGTTTTACGTATTTTAAAATTTTAAACTTATCGATATATATTTAAAAAGTAGTTACAATTTCCTATTTAATGATGTATAATTTGTCTAGATAATCTTCTATAAATAGAACAAATATTGTGCTTTCAAATTGTTAATTTTATTTTTCTTCCTTTCAAGATTTTTTGCAAAATTATTTAAAAAATTTTAGAATTCTGAAACTTTTTGGAAATTTCTGAAAACTAGACACCATTTTCTTTACAATGATATATAATATGTAGGTATTAACTTTGACAAGTATCGATAAAATGGGTTTTTAAAAAGAGTATTTAGAAAAAAATTTTAATTTTTAATATTTTTTACAAAAGTGTTAAACAAATTTTTGATTTCTGAATTTGTTTGAACTATTCTGAACACTAGATACAATTTCCTTTACAATGATATATAATATGTCTAACATAACTTTTATACATTTTCTTTAAATGGCTTTTTAAAAAGTGTATTTAAAAAAAAAATAATTTTTAATATTTTTTGAAAAAATGTTTTAGAAATTTTTAAATTCTGAAATTTTTAGAAAATTTCTGAAAACTACATACAATTTCCTTTACAATGATATATAACATGTCTAAGATAACTTTTACAAGTTTTCTGTAAATGGCTTTTTAAAAGGAGTATTAAGAAAAATTTTTAATTTTTAATATTTTTTGCAAAAGTGTTTTACAAATTTTAAAATTCTGAAATTTTTTAAAGATTTCTGATAACTAGATACAATTTCCTTTAAAATGATATATATTATATTAGTATGAACTTTGATAAGTTTCTATAAAATTGGTTCTTAAAAAATTATTTAAAAAAAATGAATTTTTTAATATTTTTTTGCAAAATTATTTAAGGATTTTTGGAATTTTGAAATTTTTGGAACTTTACTGAGAACTCCACACAATTTCCTTTAAAATGATATATAATAAGTCTATCATAACTTTTACAGGTTTCTTTAAAAATTGGACTTAAAAAGGTTAATTAGAAAATAATTTATTTTTATATATTTTTAGCAAAAGTCTTAAACAAATTTTAGAATTCTGAAATTTTTTGAACATTTCTAAAAACTACACATAATTACCTTTACAATGATATATAATATGTCTAGGTTTCCCCTAATAACTATATATATTTAAAACCTTATTTTCAAACAAAACTTAATTTATTCTGGAAATTTTTTAAATTTTACAACATTTCCACACAAATACTTTACCAGGAAAAGTTAAAAATAAAAATTCTACTGCATACTTTTGTGGTTAGTACAACAACTACAATATGCATAGCATAAAGTGTAGGTTTTTAGCTATAAAATGGTTTTTGCAATAAAATATTAGAGAATTTTGTTTAATTGCAACTAATTAGAGGACTTTTAAGAGGAAAAAAATAGTAATTGAGGTTTTCATAGGTTTATTATTAAAATATTTTAATTAGAAATATAAAAATTATAAAACCAAAGCATAGTTTTAAGGGTTTTAAGTAGTAAAATGTTTTTACTGACAATTAAAATGTTAACAACAGTTTGCGTTGTCTACTTTAAGGCTTTTCTGTAAATATTAAAAGTTATTTGTGTTAAACGGCTTATTTCTATCGAAATGAAGTAATTTAAGTTTAAATACTTATAATTTAAAGGCTACTTTTAGGCTGATAATAATAAGAAAAACTGTAGCATACTTTTAGGCGCTAAATTATTTATTTTTGTAGATTTTTCCACTTTTTTTTCCTATATTTATAGCATTAATCTTCTTTATTGCTTTATTAACATTCTCTTTTAACAAACTGTCAACTACTTGAAGAACAAATTTCCAATTTCATGCTTATTATGTCTTAACTTACAGTTCATTAGTTAACAAGAACTACTACTACAAACTCTAAAAAACAATCCTGTTAAAGTATATAACAGGTCATATAGTATATTTCTTCTATCCTTTTAGTGCACAGTCCCTTGTCGAAAATTTCAACTTATAACGAATTCGAGGACTAAAATAACCAACAAACAAGTAGAAAACGAAGAAAACAAGCATAATTAAACGTTTAATTTAAGAGCAATGAACTCATATTGCTGTTGAGCAGGATATACACATAAAACAAGAACAACAACAAAACTAAAGTATAAGAGAGAGAAAAAAGGACATTAAACAATACAAGCAATATACTGACACAAAAAACTCTAACTCACATTAAAATTTGTCTTTTAATACCAAAGACAACAGAAATTGCGCCTAAAACTAATGATACAATTTTGTTGGCATATTTGTTATTATTTTTTGTTTTGAGGAAAAGGAGGGAGTAGTAGGTTTAAAGTACTTTATTTATTGTTACATTGTATGTTAATAATGGCGGGAACTAAACCATCGTTGTCTCTATACAAAGACAAGTTTGCTTAGTTTGCCAAAGAATAAGATATATGCGACAAAGGATAATAGGAAAAACTTATAAATTGTTGTTAAATACAAATTTATTGGGTAAATAGAGCACACAAAAAGTCTTGAGTTCAAAAATTTTAGTCATAATTTGTAAAAGAATTATTAGAAAAGGGTTTAAAAAGGAAAATTATAAAGGATTTAAAAAAAAAATATATAAAATTAACAAATACCTTAACTTGGAGTGTGTTGAAATGTCTTATTTCCAAGATAATTGAAACATATTGTATATCATTGGAAAGGGAGCAATGTCTAGTTTCCGAAAATTAAAAAAAAAGTTCATTATCTAAAAAATCATAAAAGACTTTTGTGCAAAATATGTATAAAACCAATATTTATCAAGTTGTGCTACTTACGACGTTAATAGGGAGTCATATGTAAACACACAGTAAACAAATTATATATCATTGGAAAGGGAATTGTGTCTAGTTTTCGAAAATGTTTACAAAATTTCATTATTCAAAAAATCATAAAATAATTTTAAGCAAAATATATAGAAATACACACTTTAAGAAATTGTGCTATTTAAGCCGTTATTGGAGAGTCTTATGTAAAGACCAAATAAATATGTTATATATCGTTGGAAAGGGAATTGTTTTTGGTTTTCAAAAATATTTACAAAATTTCATTATTCAAAAATTCATAAAAGACTTTTGTGCAAAATATGTAAAAATAAATTTTATGAAATTGTGCCCCTTAAGCCGTTATTAGAGAGTTATATGTAAACACACTAGAAACATATTATATATCATTGGAAAGGAAATTATATCTAATATTCAGAACTGTTTATAATTACTCAATATTCAAAAAATCATAAAATACTTTTAAGCAAAATATGTAGAAATACGAATTTTACTTAAGCTGTTATTAGAGAGTCATATGTAAAGACACTAGAAATCTATTATATATTATTGGAAAGAAAATTATGTCTACATTCCAAAAATATTTACAATTACTCTTTATTCGACAAATCGTAAAAGACTTTAATGCAAAATATGCAGAAATACACAATTTATGAAATTGTGCTACTTAAGCCGTTATTAGACAGTCATATGTAAAGACCAAATAACCATGTTATATATCAGTAGAAAGGAAATTGTGTCTAGTTTCCAAAAATATTTATAATTACTCATTATTCAAAAAATTATAAAAGACTTTTATGCAAAATATGTTGAAAGACAAATTTTATGAAATTCTGCTAATAAGGCCGTTACTAGAGAGTCATATGTAAACACACATTTTCCCATTTAAAGTTTTATGGTAATAGCAGTTTTCCACTTTTCAACTCCTTATCTAGTATTCGTTTAATTTTTAAATGTTTTTGCTGCAAAATTTTATTCATTACACTTGTCGTTCAAATTTCCTTTAAAATTTTATTATGAAATTCTTGTTGCTGTTGCTATTATTATATCCTTTTTCCTGTTATGTAAATGTGTATGTATGTTTGTAGGTTATTTTTATCAGCTTTTGAGTTTTCAGGCGGTTTTAATGTGTTTTGTTTAACAAAAACTCTTTCCCTACCTATGGGTAAAACTCCCTAGCATATGCAATAATTTTTAAATAGCTAAAAGTTTTATGAATTTACTTGATATTATGACTGGCTGTTGTTGGTAGAACAATAAAAACATTTACTTCAAATGTGGCTGTTTAAATTTAATAGAATTTATTTAAAACGACTAAAAGTAGGCATTAGTTTTTGTTTATTTTATTTCAAATTGCAGTTATTTTTAATAATTATTACTTTATATTAGTTAAATAAGCCTTATAATAGGTTTTATACAACTTTTTAGTATCAAGCCTAAAGGTATGCTTTAAAATTTTATTAATTTAATTAAAAAGCTTAAAAATAGTTTTTAAAATATTAGTTTTAGGAATTTCTTATCTACTTTTCAATTCATTCTTATAAAAGTCTAAACTTTTGTGGTTAAATTATTTAAACCCTAAAACTATGCTTTTCTTTTTCAACTTTCTCAACTTAATTTCAGCTAAAAACTGTTACTTTTATTAATTTTCTAGGAAAAAATATTCACTTTCTTTTGTCTATTCTTTGCAAACAAATTATTTATTTAACCACAAAATAACTACAAATACCCCGTCTGACTTAAACTCAATGTTTCTTAACAATAATCTATAACAAATCTAACACCAAATCTAGGTGGTTAAAGGAAAAACAATTTACTCTTAAAGTAAAGACTAGAAAGACAAAAAAAAAACGTTTTCCTTGTTTTATATCCTTAAAGCTATAAACATCCTGTTGCTGTTATATTTCACTTCCCTAAAAGTTTATTTAGAGAAGTTTCTGTCTCAAATTTTTTTTTTGTTCACAACATCTGAGGGTAAATATTTTATTGGCATTTTGTTCCTTTTTGTAGTTTACACCCAAAAATTTCCAAAAAGAAAAAACAAACGAATTTTTATGTTGTCTCTATATTTTATTTGCAGTAACTTTACATTGGGGAATTTTATATATTTATTACTTGTTTTGTTTTTGCGCCTGGCTCATCTACTATAAATTTTCTTTTACAAATTCTTTTGCCTCCCCCTACTCTATACTATATTTCGTTTGTTGTCTAAAAAACCAACATCAAATGGTCAATAAATTAGTCTCTGGGTGTAGACAACATTCGAAAATGTTTTATAAATTATCAAAAAATGTTGTAGTTTGCAAATAATGTGCAAAATACCAAAAATTTACTTTAAGCCTGAAAATATGCTAGAGATTTTTCACAAAAAAATACTTTAAATTTAAACAAACCAAGTTTTTATCATTCTTCTAAATAATTTTATCATATTAATTCCTTTTAATATAATTACTTCTATATAAAATCTTGAAAATTCTATTTTAACATTTGAAACCCTTAAAGTAGGCTTTAGAAATTGTAATTTTATTTTCCATTAGAATGTTTAACTAATTTGTGGTTTCAAATGAAAGGTAGTTTATTTTGATTATAACCACAATATATACTTTAATGAGTACTTATTTTCTATTAAAATTTTCCATTTATTAATAGTAATTTGAAACCCCAAAAGTATGCTAATGTTTAAAGATGGAAAATTACAAGCTCAAATATGTTGGAAAATGGCAAAAAGTAATCAGAAACCTTAGAAACAGGATAATGAATAAATTTTACTAATAAAATATAATGTATTTGATTTACTTATAAATAATAAGCATATTTTAATATTTTTGAAAAGTAGACACAATTTCCTTTCCAATGATATATAATATATAATGCTTAAGTTTACACCTGACATACAAATGACGGCAAAATAATCATAACTTTAATTAAATTTGTATAATTCTGCTTAAAAGTCTTCAAGAAAAGTTGAAATATTTACAAACTTTATATCTTTTTGAAAAGTATACACAATTACCTTCTCAATGATATATAATAAGACTAACTTGTCTTTACATCTAAGAAACTTATGACGGCTAACATAATATGACCGCCTTAAATTGACAAAAGTGGTAATTTAGCGTTTTTTTGTATAAAAGTCTTTAACGAACTTTGGAATAGAGAAAATATTTTTATATTCATGAAAAGTAGATGCAATTACCTTTATAATGATATGACATGACTATGTTATCATTACACCTAAGAAACTAATGACGGCTAACTTAAACAACATTTTTAAATTTCCTAAATTGGCAATTCCTCGTGTTCTGTATAAAAGTCTTAAATGAACTTTAAAATAATGAACATATTTTTATACATATGAATAGTAAACACAATTAGCTTTTTAATGATATATAATGTGACTAAATTATCCTTACACCTAAGAAATTAATTAGGCTAACTTATCAAGCACTTTACAGCACTTAATGAAATCCGTTATAATTTTAATTTTGAACAAAATTCTTTTATAAACTTTCAAATAATACAAATATATAAAGATTTTTAGAAAGTCCAGGTAGTAACCTTTCTAATGATATATAACATGTTGCGTTTATATATACACCTGACTAACAAATAACGGCTTAAGTGATAACACTTTGAAAATCCTCTACTTCGCTTATTTTGTATAAAAGTCTTTTATGAATTTTCATATAATTAAAATATTAAAACATTTTTGAAAAACACACATAATGGCCTTTTTAATGATATATAATATGTTTAGTTGGCTTTTACACCTGACTAGTAAATTACGGCTAAAATAACAGCACTTAAAAACTCAGCTTTACCTATTAATTTAAACAAAATTCTTCTACAAACTTTCAAATAACACAAATATTTAAACATTTTTGGAAAGAACACATTATAACCTTTCTAATGATATATAATATGTTTAGTTGGCTTTTACATCTGACTAACAAATGACGTCTAAATAGTGAAGTGGTGTATTTTAGTAAAATTAGTATGTTTAGTTTTTACAGCAAAATCTTTTATAAATTTTAAATTAATAAAAAGAATTTTATATATTTTAAAAGCAAACATAATACCCTTTCTTATGATGTATAATACGTCTAACTGGTATTTACACATAAACTTTTATTGACGGCTAAAGTTGTGTCATTTATTTTTTTCCAATACATAAAACATTCCTTTTTTAAGCCAAAAAGTAGGCTACAAAAATATCTGCCCCTAAATGACCTTTTGTTTTTGTTATACTTAAATTGTGCTTTGTTTTTTTCTACTGTAATTAATCTTCTTCCTTATTCGATTTCCTTTCAATATCCAATATTCAACTTCCCGTCTGACACTCCTTCCCCTTTTCGTTAGCTACACTTAAACTCACACTCTCTGGCAATTACCAACAACCCCTGGTTGTTATTGCTGCCTGTTCTGTTACATGTTTTTTGTGGCAAGAGTCACAATATAAGTATTCATTCTTTCAGTTCTAGTGATTATCCTTAATATATGTAATACTTTTTAACACTGAACTTCCCTCTTAACTAAATGAATTTTCAAACAATATGACGTCATTAAAAACACATATACCGACAGATAGACAGTTACAGCTGTATCTTCGTATCCTTTATTATCCTTTGTGTTACAAATATGTTTTGTGATTTTTTTGTAGCGAAAAATAAGGAGGAACATGAAAAAAACATGGCAGTTTTATTTATGGGTTTTTGTTCAATTTAGACAGTATTTTTTTTGGGAAAAGAAATCAAAAAGGGAGGAGTCCTTTGTTATCTTAAAATACTGGTAATATGGTTTATGTGATTCTACTTTAATGATAAAGCAACATGTATGGTAAAAAGTATTTGTATAAATCCTGATACAGGATGTTATATAACTTTTTCAAAAAAAAGGATGTTCTCTCGCTACTTCCAAATTAAATTTTATTCAAAATCTGAGATTTTATGTGCCAAAAATATGTATTTTTTAGACCATATTTCTAATTAGTTTAATAAGCCTACGCTTTCCAAGCTCTTCTTCTAGTTTGTTGGTATATTTGTCCTCAAAACCATGCCAACATCCTGTAGCCCACAATTTTTTTTTTTTCTAAACATATAAAGAACAAACCACAACTGCCCACAAAATTCTAAACATTATCTCATTTCCTTTTAGTTTGTTCCCTTCCCTTAGCCTTAGAAATATTCTACTACTACATGGCTGTGGCCCTAAAGGCTCAGGCATTTCTTCTGCTATCAACTTCCCTACAAACATTCATTTAACATGTTCTATGTAACAACTTCCTTTTTATTTGTTGTTTCTTTGTTAAGAAAATGTAGGTTTTTAAATTTTTTTTTTTCAATTTGTAACATGTTTATAAACATGCATAAATATTGCAAAAAGCTGTTAACATTTTAAAAAGCATTGCATACTATGTGGGCTATACTCTACAAACAGACAGGCAGGCAGGCAACAGCAGCAGCAAACTAATGTAGGCAAATAAGTCAAAGTTAGACAAAAGTAATACAGAGGAAGAAATATGAAGAAAAAAATCCATAAAAAATGCACAAACATGACCTAAACCCTTAAATATGCAAAAGCCTAAGGCAGTTAAAACTGTAAAATGCATTAGAAATTATAAAGGAAATAGCAAACATAAAGGCTGTTAAACAAATAAAAAAATATTGCCTATTTTAAGGCGAAAGAAAAGAGTTTTTTTTTTAAATTATAATTTAGTATTGTTCTAGTTCTGTTCTAATTCTGTTCTAGTTCTGTTCTAGTTCTGTTCTAGTTCTGTTCTATTTCTGTTCTAGTTCTGTTCTATTTCTGTTCTATTTCTGTTCTAGTTCTGTACTAGTTCTGTTCTAGTTCTGTTCTAGTTCTGTTCTAGTTCTGTTCTAGTTCTGTTCTAGTTCTGTTCTAGTTCTGTTCTAGTTCTGTTCTAGTTCTGTTCTAGTTCTGTTCTAGTTCTGTTCTAGTTCTGTTCTAGTTCTGTTCTAGTTCTGTTCTAGTTCTGTTCTAGTTCTGTTCTAGTTCTGTTCTAGTTCTGTTCTAGTTCTGTTCTAGTTCTGTTCTAGTTCTGTTCTAGTTCTGTTCTAGTTCTGTTCTAGTTCTGTTCTAGTTCTGTTCTAGTTCTGTTCTAGTTCTGTTCTAGTTCTGTTCTAGTTCTGTTCTAGTTCTGTTCTAGTTCTGTTCTAGTTCTGTTCTAGTTTCTGTTCTAGTTCTGTTCTAGTTCTGTTCTAGTTCTGTTCTAGTTCTGTTTCTAGTTCTGTTCTAGTTCTGTTCTAAGTTCTGTTCTAGTTCTGTTCTAGTTCTGTTCTAGTTCTGTTCTAGTTCTGTTCTAGTTCTGTTCTAGTTCTGTTTCTAGTTCTGTTCTAGTTCTGTTCTAGTTCTGTTCTAGTTCTGTTCTAGTTCTGTTCTAGTTCTGTTCTAGTTCTGTTCTAGTTCTGTTCTAGTTCTGTTCTAGTTCTGTTCTAGTTCTGTTCTGTTCTGTTCTTGTTCTGTTCTAGTTCTGTTCTGTTCTGTTCTGTTCTAGTTCTGTTCTAGTTCTGTTCTAGTTCTGTTCTAGTTCTGTTCTAGTTCTGTTCTAGTTCTGTTCTGTTCTAGTTCGTTCGTTCTATCTAGTTCTGTTCTAGTTCTGTTCTAGTTCTGTTTCTAGTTCTGTTCTAGTTCTCTTCTAGTTCTGTTCTAGTTCTGTTCTAGTTCTGTTCTAGTTTAGTTCTAGTCTGTTCCTAGTTCTGTTCTGTTCTAGTTCTGTTCTAGTTCTGTTCTAGTTCTGTTCTAGTTCGGTTCTAGTTCTGTTCTAGTTTCTGTTCTAGTTCTGTTCTAAGTTCTGTTCTATTTCTGTTCTAGTTCTGTTCTAGTTTCTGTTCTAGTTCTGTTTCTAGTTCTGTTCTAGTTCTGTTCTAGTTCTGTTCTAGTTCTGTTCTAGTTCTGTTCTAGTTCTGTTCTAGTTCTGTTCTAGTTCTGTTCTGTTCTAGTTCTGTTCTAGTTCTGTTCTAGTTTCTGTTCTAGTTCTGTTCTAGTTCTGTTCTAGTTCTGTTCTAGTTCTGTTCTAGTTCTGTTCTAGTTCTGTTCTAGTTCTGTTCTATTCTGTTCTAGTTCTGTTCTAGTTCTGTTGTAGTTCTGTTTAGTTCTGTTCTAGTTCTGTTCTAGTTCTAGTTTCTAGTTCTGTCTAGTTCTGTTCTAGTTCTGTTCTAGTTCTGTTCTAGTTCTGTTCTAGTTCTGTTCTAGTTCTGTTCTAGTTCTAGTTCTAGTTCTGTTCTGTTCTAGTTCTGTTCTAGTTCTGTTCTAGTTCTGTTCTAGTTCTGTTCTAGTTCTGTTCTAGTTCTGTTCTAGTTCTGTTCTAGTTCTGTTCTAGTTCTGTTCTAGTTCTGTTCTAGTTCTGTTCTAGTTCTGTTCTAGTTCTGTTCTAGTTCTGTTCTAGTTCTGTTCTAGTTCTGTTCTAGTTCTGTTCTAGTTCTGTTCTAGTTCTGTTCTAGTTCTGTTCTAGTTCTGTTCTAGTTCTGTTCTAGTTCTGTTCTAGTTCTGTTCTAGTTCTGTTCTAGTTCTGTTCTAGTTCTGTTCTAGTTCTGTTCTAGTTCTGTTCTAGTTCTGTTCTAGTTCTGTTCTAGTTCTGTTCTAGATTCTGTTCTAGTTCTGTTCTAGTTCTGTTCTAGTTCTGTTCTAGTTTCTGTTCTAGTTCTGTTCTAGTTCTGTTCTAGTTCTGTTCTAGTTCTGTTCTAGTTCTGTTCTAGTTCTGTTCTAGTTCTGTTCTAGTTCTGTTCTAGTTCTGTCTCGTTGTCTGTTCTAGTTCTGTTCTAGTTCTGTTCTAGTTCTGTTCTAGTTCTGTTCTAGTTCTGTTCTAGTTCTGTTCTAGTTCTGTTCTAGTTCTGTTCTAGTTCTGTTCTAGTTCTGTTCAAGTTCTGTTCTAGTTCTGTTCTAGTTCTGTTCTAGTTCTGTTCTAGTTCTGTTCTAGTTCTGTGCTAGTTCTGTTCTAATTTTTTCACCTTAATCAGTTTGTAATCCCTTCATTATTTCTTGTTATAACTTTTAAGAGACTTACCAAATCATTTGCTAACAAATCTCTTTACAACACTTCACTTGATCTCTCATAACTTTCTTAACATAATTACTATAAATTACTGGAGTATTACTTAATTAACAATTTATTTGCTACATTTTCTAATTTGCAACACAAACTTCCTGTTTAATGTCTCGCCTAGTAGAAAACAACAAAAAAACTTTATTAACTTAATTAACAACTCTTAAGCTCCCAAAAGTATGCCAACCTTTTAAAGCTATTTTGGTTTTATTGTATTTTTATGTTTATTTAATATATCTATGGCATGTTTCAAGGTTGTTTCGTATAAATTTTCATTTAATTTACAACACAACCACGAAATTAGTTTTAGTGTTGTGCTGTTACAGCATTTGCATAGAGTGTTTTTCGGGAGCTTTATTAAGTATATAGGTAATTTTGTAATTTATAGGTATTAGTAAACATTTAGTTTGCTTTAAATTCTTATGAGTTGTTTGTAAGGAAATAATGTCATGGTTTATTAAAGAAAATTGGGAGAATTGTGGGCATTTCAATGGGCATTAGGAAAGGAAATTAAGTGCAATAAGCAATTATTGAACATATTAATAACAAGCCTTAAAAAGGGAGAGTGGGTGTATAAAAAGTTCTTTTTTTTAACATAAATATTTATGTGCTATTAACAGGTGAGAAAATTGCTATTTAGAAGTGAGGGTGTAGCCTATAAATTTTAAGGAGTTTTCTTTGGTTTCTGTTGATTTTCATAAATTAATTAAAGCCTTAAAATAGGCTATACTTTAAATGGAAACTCAGCTTTACTTTTATATTAGCAGCCTTAAAATAGGCTTTAGATATTGTTTACTTAAAGAACTTTAACCTTTTCGTGCTGTAATAAAACTACAATTCCAAGAATTCTGGGAAACTTAAACAATTGTTGTAGAAATTCCTAGAACTATGTTATGGCAATTATTTTATAACCTACCTCCTTAAAGTAGGCCATAGTTTAAATATATTTATGTTCGTTTACAGCAAATAATCATATGAATAGTTAAAGTTTTCTTTGTTTATACATCCCACTGAACCACTGAACCCATTTGCACAATATTTGCCCTGAAATCATATGTGTTTTTCACACATAACCACCCTCATATTTCTCTATAACAATACAAAATTGTAATAAACTATTTATGTGTGCATATGGAAAAGTAGAAGAAGAAAATAAAAGCATTTCAAGGGTAATTGAATAATATGCATTACAATTGTTGTATGTACTCTTATGCCCTAAAGACTGCCTTTGTTCGGAACAATGTACGCAAAGAAATGACATGCAAAAATTTTGCATTTAAAGTTTATATAAAAATTTTAAACACTATTAAGCACGCCATTTACTGTAGTTTTTTTTTTCTGAGACTAAATTAATGTTTTAAAATATATTTTTTTATTGTTGAATTTATAAAGCAGCTGTTCATTTTTATTATTATTATTATTTTGTTTGTTAAAGAAAAAATTACAATTAAATTCAACTGAAATTGTCTGCAAAACATAAAGCATTTTTTCTGTTTTTTTTTCTATAGCATATTTTCAGTAGCTGAGGAAAACATACACAATTTGTTAAAATAAATGACTTTTCATGTTTATAACATACAAAATAAAATAATTGTTTAAATATGTTAAAGTCTAGAGAGCGGAAAATTAAATTTTAAACATTTAAAACGAATGCCTAAAATTAGGCAATAATATATATTTCGTCTAAAAATATACTTTAAAATTTCTCTCTATCTCACAACAATTCTATTGTCGAACCTTCCCTTAAACCTTTTAAAACAATCTCTTGCCTAACTCTTAGGCTTTCAATAAACAAAAATATTTATAAAAATTTAATTTCCTTTAAAACTTTTATTTATTAAAATATTTTAAACATTAATTTTCATTAAAATTTAATTTTGCTTTGAAGTCACGTTGCATAGTTTAGCAAAGAAAAACACAAAACTTTTAATATTGCCGTTTGTTTTCTGTTTGCTTCTCAACAAGAAACTTTAGTTATTTCTGAACTTGTCTTTATATCTTTAGCTAAATAATGAGTCGTTCGTCTCTTCTTTTAATTAAAACAATAAAATAAAATTTCTTTTAAAACAATATAAACTTTTATCTTTGTGCTTAAAATTTACTCTATTCTTTTCAATTATCCAAAAAAAAAAAAAAAAAAACAGAAAGAACCTAAAAGTATGCTTTAGTTAAGTTTGTTTTATTTTATAAAATAACTTAATCTGCCTTTTACACTTTAGATTAAAATCTTGTAGTTTATTTTTATTGTGTTTTATGATGTTAAAGCTATTGTTTTAACACCACGTAATCTTATGGGGGAGGGATGAAAGAAGTGTAAAGGGAGGCATATAGAAAAAAAAGAATGTTAGCCGGGGGAAGGAGAGATTTTCTTTTTATTTGGCTATAACACGTTTGTACATGCTGTTTTTTTAATCGTTGCTTTTAAGCTTTATTAGATAAGCTTGCAAGAGAAACACACAATAATTTATAGTAACCTTTTAGGAGCTGAGTATTATTAAGAATTTTTGCCTAATAAGAGAAGGAAATTTAAGGAAATAGTAAAAAAGAAACTAAACCAAGTGGCTTAATTAATTATTAATGTATAATTTAAGACATACTTTTAGGAGCAAAGTTCAACATCAGTTCTAGTTCTGTTCTAGTTCTGTTCTAGTTTTGTTCTGTTCTAGTTCTGTTCTAGTTTTGTTCTGTTCTAGTTCTGTTCTAGTTCTGTTCTAGTTCTGTTCTAGTTCTGTTCTAGTTCTGTTCTAGTTCTGTTCTAGTTCTGTTCTAGTTCTGTTCTAGTTCTGTTCTAGTTCTGTTCTAGTTCTGTTCTAGTTCTGTTCTAGTTCTGTTCTAGTTCTGTTCTAGTTCTGTTCTAGTTCTGTTCTAGTTCTGTTCTAGTTCTTTCTAGTTCTGTTCTAGTTCTGTTCTAGTTCTGTTCTAGTTCTGTTCTAGTTCTGTTCTAGTTCTGTTCTAGTTCTGTTCTAGTTCTGTTCTAGTTCTGTTCTAGTTCTGTTCTAGTTCTGTTCTAGTTCTGTTCTAGTTCTGTTCTAGTTCTATTCCTGTTCTATTTCTGTTCTAGTCTAGTTTCTGTTCTAGTTTCTGTTCTTAGTTCATGTTTTTTAGTTCGGTTCTAGTGCTGTTCTTGTTCTGTTCTAGTTCTGTTCTGTTCTTGTTCTGTTCTAGTTCCTGGTTCTATTGTTTTGTTCTGGTCTAGTTCTGTTCTAGTTCTGCTTCTAGTTCTGTTCTAGTTCTGTTCTAGTTCTGTTCTAGTTCTGTTCTAGTTCTGTTCTAGTGTCTGCTTCTAGTTCTGTTCTAGTTCTGTTCTAGTTTCTGTTCCTAGTTCCTATTCTAGTTCTGTTCTAGTTCTGTTCTAGTTCTGTTCTAGTTCTGTTCTAGTATCTGTTCTAAGTTCTGTTCTAGTTGTGTTTCTAGTTCTGCTCTAGTTCTGTTCTAGTTCTATTCTAGTTGTATTCTTGTTCTGTTCTTTCGACCATAAAAAGTATTGCCTATTTTAGGGAGAATTAATAAAATTAATTTATGGCCTATTTTTAGTTATTTTCCTTTTAACAACTTTCCTTTCAATAAAAATTTATAGCATACTTTTAAGGCGGTATAAAATATATTGTCTACTTTTAGGCAAAGTTATAAAAATTTAATTTTATAGTTATTTTTAAGCTTTGGAACAATAAATTCTATAGAAATCAATAATTATTGTACAATGAACTCTACAGAAAAGAAAAGTTCTCATGGTTACATTAAACAGTCGTTTTATAGACCAATAGAATTTTATGCACGCATTTCAAGAAAACCACAAAATTTGTCCTTAACAATAGACTACCCTTTTCAAAATAAAGAAAACGAAAAATAGAAAATGTTTAAGATAAAATTTGAAAGAAATGTTATAAAAAAGACCAACCACATAATGTAGTCCTTAACATTATGTGATTAAAATTTTAACACTGAGGGCAACAAATAACAATAATGATAAGAAGGAAAAAATCATTTAAGAAAAAGCCAAAGGTGTCTGTTTAAAGTGGCACAAACAAAGATTATAAAAAAACATAATGTTTTTTTTACGTTAGACTGGTAATATTTTAGTTATAAGGCGTCTTAGAAAATCAATAGGTTTTATAATGCTAGACTAGCAGACAGACAAAGAGATGTATAGACAGACGGATGGCATAGTGCACGAAAGACAGTTAAGAAATTATTAGTTTTAAATAGGCCAATAGTTAAAAATCAATAATTTTTAATGACAATAATTAAATATTAACAAATGAACTGAAAACTATGCTATACATTTTCATTCATAAACAACCCTTAAGGTAGGCTGTAGTTTATTAAAATTTTTTTGTAGTTGCAGACAATATGTCTTATTGCCAAGACATTTTGTTATTAAATATATATTGAGAAGGCAAAGGCTTTGGTTTATTAATGAAAAAAGGTTTTTAACCTGTGCGCCCTAAAAGAGGCAACAGTTTTTACAAATTTCTTTTAAAACCATAACTTTGCTTTAAAACAGCTAACAAATTGTATGTTTATGTACAAAAACTAACATTTACAAAATAAATTCATTAAAATTCAACTTACCTTTAATCCAACTCTATTACTGAAACGATTTACTGTCTATCCTGCAAAAAAGAAACAAAAAAAATTGCTTAAACAACTTACTTCATTTAAAATTCATTTAACAAAAAATAAATTTACATTCAAAAGTACAAAATTTTGCAAAATGACACAACTTGCATGTTTTGTTACAACACAATTGTTTATTTTTCGCTTGAAAAATATCGGGTCAAAAAACTTGCGCTTCCCTATAAACGACAATCTACCATTTAAGCGAAACAAAAAAATTTAAACAATAATTTCTTGTAAATATTAAAAACAAAGCCGCGCCAAAATTACGTTATGCTATTAATAAATTTATTATAACAAAATTGTATAGCTGGCCAAAGCGACGTATGGTCTTTTGGGAGAGCACATAAATGTTTGGTCTCCTCAAAGTATGCCATACTTATGTTTATATCTTTATAAATATTTAATAAATAAAAAAAAAATATGTGTTTTGTTGCTGCCAGTCAGCGTGCCAGTGATTGGTTCAATAAACTTTTAATACTCGTATCAATAAATAAATAAATATTATTGTATTGATTTTATTGTATGTATAATAAATTGGTAAAAGGAAATTGAAAATAAAAAGCACTTGGTAATATGTATTATTGAAAATAGGCTTAGAAAATACTTGAAAAATTTTTAGGAGGATTTAAATAAAATCCATAAAATTATAATAAATTCAAGTATTTACATAACAAGCACACACTTAGGAAATAAAGCCAAAAAGTAGGCAATAAAAATTTTAATTTTAATTTTAATTTCAATTTAAAGCAGTTCTCTAAGAGTTTTAAACCTTTTAAAACAATCTCTTGCCTAACTCTTAGGCTTTCAATAAACAAAAATATTTATAAAAATTTAATTTCCTTTAAAACTTTTATTTATTAAAATATTTTAAACATTAATTTTCATTAAAATTTAATTTTGCTTTGAAGTCACGTTGCATAGTTTAGCAAAGAAAAACACAAAACTTTTAATATTGCCGTTTGTTTTCTGTTTGCTTCTCAACAAGAAACTTTAGTTATTTCTGAACTTGTCTTTATATCTTTAGCTAAATAATGAGTCGTTCGTCTCTTCTTTTAATTAAAACAATAAAATAAAATTTCTTTTAAAACAATATAAACTTTTATCTTTGTGCTTAAAATTTACTCTATTCTTTTCAATTATCCAAAAAAAAAAAAAAAAAAACAGAAAGAACCTAAAAATATGCTTTAGTTAAGTTTGTTTTATTTTATAAAATAACTTAATCTGCCTTTTACACTTTAGATTAAAATCTTGTAGTTTATTTTTATTGTGTTTTATGATGTTAAAGCTATTGTTTTAACACCACGTAATCTTATGGGGGAGGGATGAAAGAAGTGTAAAGGGAGGCATATAGAAAAAAAAGAATGTTAGCCGGGGGAAGGAGAGATTTTCTTTTTATTTGGCTATAACACGTTTGTACATGCTGTTTTTTTAATCGTTGCTTTTAAGCTTTATTAGATAAGCTTGCAAGAGAAACACACAATAATTTATAGTAACCTTTTAGGAGCTGAGTATTATTAAGAATTTTTGCCTAATAAGAGAAGGAAATTTAAGGAAATAGTAAAAAAGAAACTAAACCAAGTGGCTTAATTAATTATTAATGTATAATTTAAGACATACTTTTAGGAGCAAAGTTCAACATCAGTTCTAGTTCTGTTCTAGTTCTGTTCTAGTTTTGTTCTGTTCTAGTTCTGTTCTAGTTTTGTTCTGTTCTAGTTCTGTTCTAGTTCTGTTCTAGTTCTGTTCTAGTTCTGTTCTAGTTCTGTTCTAGTTCTGTTCTAGTTCTGTTCTAGTTCTGTTCTAGTTCTGTTCTAGTTCTGTTCTAGTTCTGTTCTAGTTCTGTTCTAGTTCTGTTCTAGTTCTTTTCTAGTTCTGTTCTAGTTCTGTTCTAGTTCTGTTCTAGTTCTGTTCTAGTTCTGTTCTAGTCTAGTTCTGTTCTAGTTCTGTTCTAGTTCTGTTCTAGTTCTGTTCTAGTTCTGTTCTAGTTCTGTTCTAGTTCTGTTCTAGTTCTGTTCTAGTTCTGTTCTAGTTCTGTTCTATTTCTGTTCTAGTTCTGTTCTGTTCTAGTTCTGTTCTAGTTCTGTTCTAGTTATGTTCTAGTTCTGTTCTAGTTCTGTTCTTGTTCTGTTCTAGTTCTGTTCTGTTCTTGTTCTGTTCTAGTTCTGTTCTAGTTTTGTTCTGTTCTAGTTCTGTTCTAGTTCTGTTCTAGTTCTGTTCTAGTTCTGTTCTAGTTCTGTTCTAGTTCTGTTCTAGTTCTGTTCTAGTTCTGTTCTAGTTCTGTTCTAGTTCTGTTCTAGTTCTGTTCTAGTTCTGTTCTAGTTCTGTTCTAGTTCTATTCTAGTTCTGTTCTAGTTCTGTTCTAGTTCTGTTCTAGTTCTGTTCTAGTTCTGTTCTAGTTCTGTTCTAGTTGTGTTCTAGTTCTGCTCTAGTTCTGTTCTAGTTCTATTCTAGTTGTATTCTTGTTCTGTTCTTGACCATAAAAAGTATTGCCTATTTTAGGGAGAATTTAATAAAATTAATTTATGGCCTATTTTTAGTTATTTTCCTTTTAACAACTTTCCTTTCAATAAAAATTTATAGCATACTTTTAAGGCGGTATAAAATATATTGTCTACTTTTAGGCAAAGTTATAAAAATTTAATTTTATAGTTATTTTTAAGCTTTGGAACAATAAATTCTATAGAAATCAATAATTATTGTACAATGAACTCTACAGAAAAGAAAAGTTCTCATGGTTACATTAAACAGTCGTTTTATAGACCAATAGAATTTTATGCACGCATTTCAAGAAAACCACAAAATTTGTCCTTAACAATAGACTACCCTTTTCAAAATAAAGAAAACGAAAAATAGAAAATGTTTAAGATAAAATTTGAAAGAAATGTTATAAAAAGACCAACCACATAATGTAGTCCTTAACATTATGTGATTAAAATTTTAACACTGAGGGCAACAAATAACAATAATGATAAGAAGGAAAAAATCATTTAAGAAAAAGCCAAAGGTGTCTGTTTAAAGTGGCACAAACAAAGATTATAAAAAAACATAATGTTTTTTTTACGTTAGACTGGTAATATTTTAGTTATAAGGCGTCTTAGAAAATCAATAGGTTTTATAATGCTAGACTAGCAGACAGACAAAGAGATGTATAGACAGACGGATGGCATAGTGCACGAAAGACAGTTAAGAAATTATTAGTTTTAAATAGGCCAATAGTTAAAAATCAATAATTTTTAATGACAATAATTAAATATTAACAAATGAACTGAAAACTATGCTATACATTTTCATTCATAAACAACCCTTAAGGTAGGCTGTAGTTTATTAAAATTTTTTTGTAGTTGCAGACAATATGTCTTATTGCCAAGACATTTTGTTATTAAATATATATTGAGAAGGCAAAGGCTTTGGTTTATTAATGAAAAAAGGTTTTTAACCTGTGCGCCCTAAAAGAGGCAACAGTTTTTACAAATTTCTTTTAAAACCATAACTTTGCTTTAAAACAGCTAACAAATTGTATGTTTATGTACAAAAACTAACATTTACAAAATAAATTCATTAAAATTCAACTTACCTTTAATCCAACTCTATTACTGAAACGATTTACTGTCTATCCTGCAAAAAAGAAACAAAAAAAATTGCTTAAACAACTTACTTCATTTAAAATTCATTTAACAAAAAATAAATTTACATTCAAAAGTACAAAATTTTGCAAAATGACACAACTTGCATGTTTTGTTACAACACAATTGTTTATTTTTCGCTTGAAAAATATCGGGTCAAAAAACTTGCGCTTCCCTATAAACGACAATCTACCATTTAAGCGAAACAAAAAAATTTAAACAATAATTTCTTGTAAATATTAAAAACAAAGCCGCGCCAAAATTACGTTATGCTATTAATAAATTTATTATAACAAAATTGTATAGCTGGCCAAAGCGACGTATGGTCTTTTGGGAGAGCACATAAATGTTTGGTCTCCTCAAAGTATGCCATACTTATGTTTATATCTTTATAAATATTTAATAAATAAAAAAAAAATATGTGTTTTGTTGCTGCCAGTCAGCGTGCCAGTGATTGGTTCAATAAACTTTTAATACTCGTATCAATAAATAAATAAATATTATTGTATTGATTTTATTGTATGTATAATAAATTGGTAAAAGGAAATTGAAAATAAAAAGCACTTGGTAATATGTATTATTGAAAATAGGCTTAGAAAATACTTGAAAAATTTTTAGGAGGATTTAAATAAAATCCATAAAATTATAATAAATTCAAGTATTTACATAACAAGCACACACTTAGGAAATAAAGCCAAAAAGTAGGCAATAAAAATTTTAATTTTAATTTTAATTTCAATTTAAAGCAGTTCTCTAAGAGTTTTATTTTAACATTAGTTCTTTTCTATTTCTAATCTAGTTCTACTCTAAATCTGTTCTAGTTCTGTTTTAGTTCTTTTCTTGTTCTGTTCTAGTTCTGTTCTAGTTCTGTTCTAGTTCTGTTCTAGTTCTGTTCTAGTTCTGTTCTAGTTCTGTTCTAGTTCTGTTCTAGTTCTGTTCTAGTTCTGTTCTAATTCTGTTCTAGTTCTGTTCTAGTTCTGTTCTAGTTCTGTTCTAGTTCTGTTCTAGTTCTGTTCTAGTTCTGTTCTAGTTCTGTTCTAGTTCTGTTCTAGTTCTGTTCTAGTTCTGTTCTAGTTCTGTTCTAGTTCTGTTCTAGTTCTGTTCTAGTTCTGTTCTAGTTCTGTTCTAGTTCTGTTTTAGTTCTGTTCTAGTTCTGTTCTAGTTCTGTTCTAGTTCTGTTCTAGTTCTGTTCTAGTTCTGTTCTAGTTCTGTTCTAGTTCTGTTCTAGTTCTGTTCTAGTTCTGTTCTAGTTCTGTTCTAGTTCTGTTCTAGCTCTGTTCTAGTTCTGTTCTAGTTCTGTACTACCTATATTCTAGTTCTGTTCTACCTCTATTCTAGTTCTGTTCTAGTTCTGTTCTACCTCTATTCTAGTTCTGTTCTAGTTCTGTTCTAGTTCTGTTCTAGTTCTGTTCTAGTTCTGTTCTAGTTCTGTTCTAGTTCTGTTCTAGTTCTGTTCTAGTTCTGTTCTAGTTCTGTTCTAGTTCTGTTCTAGTTCTGTTCTAGTTCTGTTCTAGTTCTGTTCTAGTTCTGTTCTAGTTCTGTTCTAGTTCTGTTCTTGTTCTGTTCTTGTTCTGTTCTAGTTCTGTTCTAGTTCTGTTCTAGTTCTGTTCTAGTTCTGTTCTAGTTCTGTTCTAGTTCTGTTCTAGTTCTGTTCTAGTTCTGTTCTAGTTCTGTTCTAGTTCTGTTCTAGCTCTGTTCTAGCTCTGTTCTAGTTCTGTTCTACCTATATTCTAGTTCTGTTCTAGTTCTGTTCTAGTTCTGTTCTAGTTCTGTTCTAGTTCTGTTCTAGTTCTGTTCTAGTTCTGTTCTAGTCTAGTTCTGTTCTAGTTCTGTTCTAGTTCTGTTCTAGTTCTGTTCTAGTTCTGTTCTAGTTCTGTTATAGTTCTGTTCTACTTCTGTTTTAGTTCTGTTCTAGTTGCATCTGCATCTTTTCTAGTTCATTATTGTTAATCAATGTTTAAATTACTTAAATTTCCTCTCCTTATTCTTTTTAATTCCTTTCAAATTCTGCCTTAAAGTATGCTTTACATTTTATCATTATTTACAAAAAATACACTTAACTGTTATCCTAGAAAAATATTCATATCTTATTTCTTTTGTTATTTTCTCAATACATATTTTCAACAATGTTTCCATGTTGTCGAAAAAAATCCTTGATTTACTTTGTATATCCTGTTCCATTGTCCATTTAATGCTATTGTTTAAAATCATAACTATTGAAAACTAAAACTATTCAAAGTTCTATGACTAGTTTTGCATTTAAGAAAAAAAAAATAAACCTGAACACAAATGCAATCAATTCAATTAAAAATCTCTCCTCCCTCTGGGGTTTCTACGAACGGAAATGTTTGCCTAATATGTATATATTTTGCTCGGTATATGGTCATTGTTAGATAAACTTAAGTGGTTGTTATATGTTAAATATAACTCCTGTACTCCCACTATTGGATTTTGCCCAACTACGACATGAATATAATCTTGGGATGTCTGCAGCATTATTGGAAAATTTTATAAGTAAATATTGAAATTGTGGCAAAATCTTCCGTAAATAGTAAGAAGATGAGAAGAAGTAGGAAATTAAACAATATCCCTAGACTTGTTTACATTGACAAATATAACAAAAGCAGTTACGAAGAAATTAAGACAACATCAATCAAAATGAAATAGATAAATATAAACTTATCAAAAGAAACCTAAAAGTAGGCAGTAAATTTGTTATAGGGAATATAAAAAGTAAATAAAGAATAAAGTACACAAATTAATGTTAATTTATATATTTTCTTTCTTTTCTACTTTTAGAATACGCAACAGTCGCGGCAGCTTAGATAGCATAGGCACAGCGGCCGCCTCTTCGGCAGCTTCTCAGGCCAGTTCCAGCGGAGGCTCTAATCCCAAAATGGACATGGCCAATGGTTTAAATGGTTCGGGCAATAACAGCGCCAGCAATAGTCCCCAACATCATCACAGCAGTCCCAGTCATCATCGCTCTTCATCACGTAATGGCCGTGATAATTGGTCCAAAATGCCAGAACCTCTTAATGGTCAGAAATCGGAGCACAAGGAAAAGTCTTCACCCTCACGCCGCAGCTTAAGTGGTTCAAATTCCAAACAAGGTTCACCCTCCTCCAGTCGTACCAAGGGGGTGCCACCAAGTTTTGGTTATGTTAAACGTTCGAATGGTTGTAATACCGCCACTGCGGAACAACAAAACATTGCCATGATGATGAACTCTAACAGTGGTGGTAGTAGTCCACAGAATGGTCGTACCGCTCATGTATCAGCAGTGCCAAGGACTTCGGCGGGTGGACGTAAGGTTCAGGGTGGTACACAGACCTTGCCGCATGAAGTGACAAGTAGGTTTATTATTGTTGTTATTTTTTAGAAATTCTTTTGATTACTCTGTTTTTGTTTTGTTTCATTTGCAGAAATGCCTCCCAATCCACAACACCGCAGTTATTCTTTGACGGGACCAGGAGCTACTCAACTGAGCCAGTGCATAAGAGAACGTTTAGCGGGCTCGCATAGTCTACCCAAACCGGGTTCAGATATGCACATGTTTCAACATAGGTGAGTAAAACAGAACCGATACATGTCTAGAATATAACTAGAACAGAACTAGAACAGAACTAGAACAGAACTAGAACAGAACTAGAACAGAACTAGAACAGAACTAGAACAGAACTAGAACAGAACTAGAACAGAACTAGAACAGAACTAGAACAGAACTAGAACAGAACTAGAACAGAACTAGAACAGAACTAGAACAGAACTAGAACAGAACTAGAACAGAACTAGAACAGAACTAGAACAGAACTAGAACAGAACAGAACTAGAACAGAACTAGAACAGAACTAGAACAGAACTAGAACAGAACTAGAACAGAACTAGAACAGAACTAGAACAGAACTAGAACAGAACTAGAACAGAACTAGAACAGAACTAGAACAGAACTAGAACAGAACTAGAACAGACTAGAACAGAACAGAACAGAACAGAACTAGAACAGAACTAGAACAGAACTAGAACAGAACTAGAACAGAACTAGAACAGAACTAGAACAGAACTAGAACAGAACTAGAACAGAACTAGAACAGAACTTGAACAGAACTTGAACAGAACTAGAACAGAACTAGAACAGAACTAGAACAGAACTAGAACAGAAATAGAAAGGAAATTTAGCTGAAAAAAAACTTATTTTCTTCCCTAAAAATATGCTGCAGTTTATATATTTCTCTTATTTTTATTATTAAATTCCAAAAGCTTGTAATAAAGTTTAATTATTTCATACCAAATAGTTTATACCGATTTAATTACACAAATTCCATTTAAATTTTGCTGCTGCTACTTCCCAATTAAAATCTAATGCCTAAAATTATGCAATATTTTGTGGATTTTCACTCAATTTATAAATAAAATTCATTAATTTGCACACATTTAATTAGTGACACTGTCAGCTAATTATAGTTTCATTAATGCCACTTAAAACAGCAATTCATACATGCAGCATGTATGAATGTCACTTATCATTAATAAATACATTAGCAGTTGTGTATGTGTGTGCAGTAAATAAATGTCGACATTATTTTGTGGTTCCATATATTATTAATTTAATGTGCTGCACAATAACAAAGCAAAAGACCGCAATATAATTTTTTTGTGCAATAATAAACGATTTAATTAAAATTCAGTGGAAAAAAGTGTATAAATAGTATTTGAATAATAATTGGGATTTAATTAAGTGATATGCCTAAAAGTAGGCCACATTTAAAGCTTTCCATTGACTAGCATTTAATTATAAATATGTGTTTTTTTTTGTGATTCAAAGACTGTCCAATCGTCCTGGCAAAATGCTGGACGGCTCTCTATCCGACACCCAAACTTATGCTGAGGTCAAACCTGAATACAGCAGTTATGCCATGTGGTTAAAGCACAGCAATACCGCCGGCAGTCGTCTATCCGAGGGTGATTCTATGGAGAATATGCAAATGGGAGGTTCACCCTCTATGTCAAGGCACAATCATAAAATGATGCAACATCGTGCTGCAGCAGCCGCTGCAGTAGCTGCTGCTAATGCTGCAGCCGCTAATACGAATGCTATGGCAGGGACGGAGTCTCCCTATGTGCAGAGTCCTCGCTTGAATCGCAGCAATAGCATAAGGTAAGTGCAAAGCAAAAGCTTTTTGCGATATTATTTGGAAATTAGTTTTGCATGTCCAGAATTATTTAAATATTTAATAACACTCTCTGTTAGAAAGTTTTAATTTAATTTTTTGTCTTAAAAATAATTTTTTTAAACAAAAAGCTACTTGAAAGAAAGGACATTTCCAAGGTGATTAAAAACAACACTCAGAATGTTTGAAAGCTTCCAATGTTTATTGAAACTTTAAGATTTTATTTAATAGTTTTACAGCTTTTTACATTGCCTTATCATTAATCCAAAGCTTTTGCCTAACACTTCAGAAACTTTCATTGTAAATACTATGGACGCATATCTCTCATCTACTTATATTACAAAGCAGTTAAAAGATCTTCTTTTCTTCTCTTTCAGTATTTGCCCTAAAAGCTTTTTTCTTTTGAAGCTTTTTTAAAACTTTCAGCTTTTTTAAAACTTTCAACTAAAATGAACAAAAATGTATAAAATGTAAATTTCGTTTTAATTTAATCAATCTCCTTTTAGCATAAGCTTTTTTGTTTTCCTTTTAGAACTTTATTCTTTTAAAGCTTTTTATTAAAAAATTCGGCAAAATGTGTAAATTTTTATCTTTTTAATCAAAACTTTTCAATATTATAAAGCTTTAACATTCTTGATAATTAATAGTGACTTTAACTTTAAAGCTTTGTACTATAACTAAAAGCTTTTACTTCAAATTCGAAAAATTAAAACAAAATCTAAATTTTCTTTAAAACACAAATTGTTTAACAAATTAAGCTAGCAATTAACTGAGTAGAGCTTTTAGCATGAAAACTTTTGTTTAAGCTATTGAGCTTTTTTAGTTTTCTTAAAAAATAACCGATTTTTCCCTAAAGCTTTAAGTTTTCATAGAGATTTCTTAAAAAGAAACTTTTTTTTTTAAATTTTACCAGAAAGCTTTGAAAGCTTTTACTTAAAACTAGAAAAATTTACGAAATTTCTCTAATTTAGTTGTATCTATATAATATTTTGGTTATTTTTAACAACTAAAGCTTTTATTTAGCAAGTTTATTGTTTGAGCTTTTGAGCTTTTATTACTTTTGTTTGAAAATATAACAGATTTTCTGTAAAATGTAACGTTTTAGATGCATAGCTTGACTAGAACTTATGTTTCAATAGTTTTATATGAAAGCTTTCCACAATTACTAAAAGCGTTTGTTAAAAACTTGAAAATTTGAAAGATATTTTTAAAAAAATCGCTTTAAAATAGTTAATTTTTTATAAAATAAGATATAAGTGAACTGAAATCTTAGAGCTTTTGAAGCTTTTATTTTTATTGTTTATGAAATAAAAGATTTTCTTTAAAAACTTTGAATTTTATAAGAACTTTTTAATTACAGCTTTTATTTTAGTATTTTGAGTTGAAAGCTTTATTGTTTATTTGAAAGCTTTTACCTTAAACTTTAAAATTTAAAGTAATTTTGTAAAATTTCCTTAAAGGACTAAATTTTTTAAAAAATAATTTGTTAATGATGTGTAAAGAGCTTTTAGAATTTGAGCTTTTATTAAGCTTTAAAGCTTTTATTTATATTGCTTAAAAAATAACGAATTTTCTGTTAAAACGTTAAGTTTTTATAAGGATGTCTTGTATAGAGCTTTTATTTTAGCAGTTTGATCTGAAAGCTTTACGTTATATTTGACAGCTTTTACCTTAAACTTGAAAATTTAAAGAAATTTTAAAAAATTTCGTTTAAAACTGTGAATTTTTTATACAATAAGATGTTAATGGTGTATGAAGAGCTTGTAGAATTAGAGCTTTTGTTTAAGCTTTAAAGCTTTTATTTGTAATTTTGTAAATAATAGCATTTTTCTCTTAAAACTTTACGTTTTATAAGGATTTCTTTATAGGCAGCTTTATTTTAATAGTTTGACCTGAAAGCTTTAAGCTATAATTCAAAGCTTTTACCTTAAACTTGAAAATTTACAGAAATTTTGTAAAATTTCCTTGAAGAAGTAAATTTGTTTTAAAATGAGATGTTAATGATGTGTGAAGAGCTTTTAGAATTAGTGCTTTTGTTTAAGCTTTAAAGCTTTTATTTGAGTTTTTCAAATAATAGCGTTTTTCTTTCAAAACTTTAAGTTTTTGTAAGGATTTCTTTATAGGCAGCTTTATTTTAATAGTTTGACCTGAAAGCTTTAAGCTATAATTGAAAGCTTTTATCTTAAACTTGATAATTTACAGAAATTTAAAAAATTTCCTTTAAAACTGTGAATTTTTTATACAATAAGACGTTAATGATGTATGAAGAGCTTGTAGAATTAGAGCTTTTGTTTAAGCTTTAAAGCTTTTATTGGTATTTTTTTTTAAATAATAACATTTTTTCTCTTAAAACTTTAAGTTTTTGTAAGGATTTCTTTATAGGCAGCTTTATTTTAATAGTTTGACCTGAAAGCTTTAAGCTATAATTGAAAGCTTTTGATTCAAACTTGAAAAATCAAAGAATTTTTTTAGAATTTTTAATAGTTTGTTGACTTTTTTTGTTATTTGAAACAATTTGAGCATTTTTGAAGCAAGTTTGCCTTTAAAGCTTTTAGTTATAGTTGAAATTGTTCACTTTTTAGAGTTTTTCAACCTTAATTTGGGAATTTGGACACACACATTTTAGTTTAAATGTATAGAAATTTTATTCATTGTCTTTCAAAAGGAATTTATGTGACAAAATTGATGTTCACACTTGTGCAAATTCATGTGTCCCCATACACACCTTTAGTCCTTTAGCTATAAAATTAATATTGTCGAAAAAATATTCGAAATACTTTATTACTTATTTACACCATTTTTTTCTCTGTTCTCTGACATTCTTGTATGTTGCTGAGCAACCTTCAAACTCTATAGATATTTATATTACATACATATGTTTAATATACATACATATATCTGTATGTAGATGTTTTTGTATTTTCATGTTTAACGTGTATAGGTTGCTGTAAATGTATAGTATCAAAGTTTAGTTCAAATAAGCATAAAATGATGACTGCTTTTTACTTTATATACAAGTAATTTTTTATAAATTTACATCTTTACACAAATACACATGCATACATTTAGTCTGCTCTATGAGTTGTTTGTTAATTTATGCTGTGTATAGCATACTTTCCGGCATAAATGTGAAAAAAAAACATGTTGAAAGCCCATTTGTATGTGCGAGTAAGTGTATGAATGAGTAGTGAGTAGCTCACACAGACAAGTTGAAAACTTTTTCACAATTTTCTGTTTTTTTTTTTTTTTTTGTTTTCTTTCATTATATGTATGAGACTGTGTTTATAAGTGCGTGAGTATGTTAGTAAAAGGAATTTTTTCCCGAAATATTCTCCTAGTAGTTAAATACAGGTTTAATGTTATGGAATTTGAAAGTTTTTTTTTTGCTTTGTGCAAAATTTATGAGTTTTTAAGGCGTTGAAAAGTATGCAATATATTTGCTTTTTTTTGTTTTGTTTTAAGAGCTAACAACAGCAGCATTGTAGCATAATTTTAGGCGTTGCCTTGATAATATTTACTGTTATAGTATGTTGTTTAATAACAATGTATATATTTTTTTTGGAAAAACAATATTGTGTTCACAGTCAGTCTGTTTTGTAATATGTTAAGTAGTACTTCAAAACACAATACTAAAGTTAGTAAAAAAAAAAACAAAAACACTTTCAGCATATTATTATTATTTGCTTTGCAAAAAGACTATAACTAATGTTTCCTTTATACTGTAAACCCCACACCGCTCTCTAAGAGCTTTTATAATTTCAAAGTAAATTGTTAAATAAGAAAGAAAAAACAACAACAACAACATATTTCGTAGGGCAATGAACTATTTAAGTTTTATAAGAAACTTTTAAAACTCAAGTTTAAACTAAGCTTAAACTAGTTTAAGACTTAATTAACAAAATTTAAAGCATATTTTTAGGTTTATTTTTAAACAAAAATTCGATTCTAAGTTAAAAATGAGCAAATCATTGATGATTTTAAATTGTTGCTGTTATCCCTTGCCTTTTTCACTCCCTTTCCATTATAATTTATTCCTTAATTTCCGCTCAATTTGAAAAGAACCACAAAATTTTATCAACCAACATCAAATCCCTACAACAATTTTGTGAACAAAACCAAACAAATCGGCAGCAATATATTGAATAAAAACATCAATTCAAAATGATTTGAGGAAGACGAGCTAAATATTCAGTGAAAACGATAGAGGAAGAGTAAGGAGAAATAAAAATGAATAAAGTCTAGTCTAGCCTTAGGCGCAAATTAACACCTCTCATATAAAAGGCAGACTATTGCAAATTTCCGGTTTGAAAACAGGAAATTTTTGTTGGGCAATAAAAATAGGAGGGAGTTAAGATATTGGATGACAATAAAAAGAGAATTATTTGAAATTTAAGAAAAATTTTAAATATTTTACAACTATTATCTTTTGTTAAAAACATTTGCCTAAAATTATGCTGTATTTGAAAAAAATTAAACCAATTTTATATATTTTAATGTATTTATTCACAAAAACCTTTTGTTTGCCATATATTTTCTCTAATCTAAACTGTGCAGTAAAAACTAAACAAAATAAACAAATTTCATAGCATACATTTAGGCATTTGGTTGATATATAACTTTTTAAATGAGTGTAAAAATGAATAATGTTAGAGCAAAGAACAGTCTACATGTAAATAAATAAATGTATGGTGTCAGACATTGAGGGCTATAGGAGTGTTAAATGTGTAAAGATTTCGCCATGAAAATAAATGAGTTTAATAAAATGTCAGCAAAGCCTACTTTTAGGCTTTCATATAAAAATTTATATGTATTAAAAAAAAGCATTTCATCATGTCCTTGCATAATTAGAGCAATATTTTTGTATTCAAAGAAATCAAAGCCTTTTTTATTGTTGTTGTTGTTTTTCTAAATGCTACCATCAAGCATGTCAATTTCTGTAGCCTATTTTCAGTTGTTGTAGTAGTTGGTTTCATATTGCAGCATTATTAAAAAGCTAAACTTATTTTTATTTTGGTTTTTTTTTTTAACATAAACATTTAAACTAGATCTACAAAATCTGAAAAAATGTATCCTTCTATGTTGTCCAGGGGACCAGAGGTGGAAATTGAACCCTACTATTGTCTACCAGTGGGTGCTCAACATAATGGTGTTTTATCTGCTCAAATGGCTGCGGCAGCCGCCAATGCCCAGGCCAATAATCACAATCAACAAACTAACTCCATTGCCTGGAGTCAACCCACCTCTCCCACACCCATTACTCGGGGTTTTAGTGGTCCTATGTCTCCTACTCATGCTAATACCATGCCGGGCATGCAGGGTGTTTCCCAAGGCAATACAGCCTCGCATCGTTTAACCTATCCTAAGAAAAATGATGAGGGTAAGTTTGTTAATACAATTAAACCATTTTAGATAAAATTTTTATAAATTTTTTCCCCAATTTCAGTTCATGGCAGTACTGCCTCCTTATTATCGGGCGGCAGTTCTTTGTATGGCACTTCGGAAGAAAGACAAGCTCAAGAAATTCGTCGTCTTAAAAGGGAATTAATGGAAGCAAGAGAACAGGTGTTAAGTCTAAGCGGTCAACTGTCAACAAATGTAAGTACAAAAACAACTTTGGCCAACCAAAAGTTTAAGCCCTAAAATGTTTATTTTATTTATCAACGTCATTTTAACAATAGAAGGTCATTAAAATAATTTAATAAACTTGTTTAAAGCACAGTTAAACTGAGTTTAAACTTGGAAAAAACTCAAGATTTACAACTTATACACACACTACATTATTTCTCATAACTAAACCAATAGTTTGCTATAATTTTCATTAGCTAAACTTTAGTTTATCACAGTTAAACTAAGTTTAAACTCTAAAAACTCGAGATTAATAAATTAAACCTCAAGTTTAAGACATTATTTTTAACCAGTTTCATTAAAAACCTTGATATTTTCTAGAAATTAAGATTATTACGATAGAGAACATTTTTCATTAAAAAAATCTCTTAATCGTTTTCTTAAACTAAGTTTAAACTAACTTAAATCAAGTTTAATTTATTTAGTAAGGGAATTCCAAATGTTTAACCAACCACTAATAGTTTTGCACTAAAATAAAGAGTTAAACTTGCTTCAAGCTTAGTTAACTTAAGTTTAAACTGGGTAGAACCAAGTTTAAGGCATTGTTTTTAACAAGTTTAAGGTTATTTCGTAGTTTTTACTATATAGTGACGAATTTTCTTTAAAAAAATGTCTTAATCGTTTTGTTAAACTAAATTTAATATATATATGAGTTCCTCTAACTCCCACTGAAGCATAGGGCGCCAATAACAGCCGACCGCCACCGGACCCGGTTATTTGCAATAGCTCTTAATTGATTCCAGGTTAAGCCTAGGTTGTTCATTTCGGATTCCGTGGAACAGTATTGACAGTTGATTTTCCACCGGATTCCACGGCTATTGTTCTCTATGGAGCTCAGAACATCCTTCATTACCGCCAGGAACAAGAGAGGCGATAGTATACATCCTTGTCGTTCAAATAGTTTGCCCTTGTGTAGAACGTAGCATCGGGCATGTGCATAGCTTTCCTTAATCAGAGATATAATTTTCTCCGGTATTCCCCTTCTATATAGTGCTAACCATATATATTCCCTATTTATACTGTCAAATGTCTTCTCGAAATCTATAAAAAAGTAGATGATGCTCGGAGTTAAATTCCACACACTGCTCAATAACTATACGTAGGGTATTAATGTGATCCGCAGCCGAATATCCACTGCGAAAGCCCGCTTGGCATGAACTGATTTTTTGTTCTAGGTGATCCCTTATCCGATTGAGGATAATTCTTGATATTAGCTTTACAATAGTTGGCAGGATACATATACCCCTCCAGTTGCTACAATTCTTCAGGTCTCCTTTCTTTGCTATCTTGACGATTATGCCATCCTTCCATTCCTTAGGAAGATTCCCAAGTTTTCCCAAGTTTCCATGATAAGAGGGCTTAAGAGTGCAGCAGTGAAAGTTGGGTCGCATTTATAAATTTTAGCGGGATACCATCTGTACCTGCTGCCTTGCCATTTGGTAGTTGTCTGATGGCTGCTGCAATTTTTAACAGACTTGGAGGAGCAGTTCTAATCATAGGGTTGGTAGTGATGACTGTGCTCATAGGAACCGGGGGGCCCAGGATCTACCGTAATGCTGTTCAATATGTTGGCAAAATGTTATAAGTTTAAACTAACGTAAAACAAGTTTAAACTATTTAGTAAAGAAATTTTAAATCTTTACTCTATTACTAATAGTTTTGTATTAAAATAAAGAGTTAAACTTGTTTCAAGCTTAGTTAACTTAAGTTTAAACTAGGAAATATTAAGTTTAAGGCATAATTTTTAAGCATTTTCAGTAGAAAGGTTATCATTTACTAAAAATTAAGATTATTTTGAATTTTTGAAAATATAAAGATACATTTTCTTTAAAAAATCTCTTAATTGCGGCTTTAAACTAAGTTTAAATTACCGTTTCTCAAGTTTAAGCTATTTAGTAAAGAAATTTTAAATCTTTACTCTAATACTAATAGTTTTGTACTAAAATAAAGAGTTAAACTTGTTTCAAGCTTAGTTAACTTAAGTTTAAACTAGGAAATATTAAGTTTAAGGTTAAATTTTAGTTTTATTGAAATGTATTACTAACAAATTTTCTAAAAACAATATTTAATTTTAGAATTATTAAAAAATTTCTATAAAAAATTTGTTATTAAAAAAATTTTCAGAGCAAATTTTTTTCTTAAAGAAAAATATTGATTTTATTACAAAAATTTATAAGATTTATTTAAAAAAAAAAAATTTAAATTATTAAAATTTTCAAAAATTATTAAAAATTATATTTAAAAAAAAAGCAAATTTCACTTGGGCTCGTCCGGGATTTGAACCCGGGACCTCCCGCACCCTAAGCGGAAATCATACCCCTAGACCAACGAGCCAGTTATTATACGTAAAGAAAATACTATACATGAGTCATGCGCACACCAACAAACACACTAAATGTTTACAAAAACAATGAGTGATAAAAAAAACACACACACACTCATCTGAACAGCATTGCCAGCTTAAAACTAGTGTTGTCTGCTGCTATTTTTAAACAAAGACACAGTTGCTTACAAATAGTAGTAGTAATAGCGTAATATTTATGGTAAATGTTTTATGAACTTTTGATTGATATAAAATTTTTTTAAAAAAATCTTGTTAAAATTATATTTTTGGTTAGTTTTTTGTTCATTATTTTTGTTGTTCGTTATAATTCTTTAACTTTTATAAGGTTTTTTTTTGGCTTGTAGCCAACTTTTACTCAACCAAAAACTAACTAACCACCATCCAACAAAACCCCTAGAAAGTTTTGCATACTGTATCATTTTTGAGGTTTTACCGGCAGCATAATGTTGCATAATTTTACAAGAATTGTTGCAAACAAAAAATTATAATTAAAAACCGAAGAAAACAACTAAAAATTCTTTCCGAAAGTAATAAATTAAATTAATTTGGATTTTTTTTTCAAATTTCTTATTTTGTTTTTAAAAGTTTCTTAAAGAAATTCTACAAAATTAAGTTTATGACTTTAGTTTAATTTTTACTAAACACTTATTTAACTTATGGGCTTTATCAAAAACGCTAAACTTGAAATATTTAAGTTTAAACTTAGTTTAACCGGGCTTAATTCAAGTTTAAGGTTAGATTTTTTCGAAAAAGTTTTATTTGAGTTAAATTCTTTCAAACTGTTATAAGTTTTTGTAAAAATATCCTGCGAACTCAATTTAAACTTGGTTTAACTTTTTTTGAAATAAAGTTTAACACTTTTTATACCCTACACTACTTTAGTGGGGAGGGTAAATTGAGTTTGTGCTGATGTTTGTAACGCACAATAATATTGGCCCTATACCCACCTTAAAGTATACCAAACGGCTTAGAATCACTTTCTGAGTCGATTTAGCTATGTCCGTCCGTCCGTCCATGTCCTTGTAATCAAACTACAGGTCGCAATTTTGAAGATAATTCAATGAAATTTGGTACATGGACTTCTACTGTCACAGGGACGAAGCCTATTGAAAATGCATAAGATCTGTCCATTATTTCACCTAGCCCCCATACAACTGAACCTCCGAATAGGGCTTGTAAAACTTGTAATCAAACTACAGGTCGCAATTTTGACGATAATTCAATGAAATTTGGTACATGAGCTTCTATTGTCACAGGAACGAAGCCTATTGAAAATGCTTAAGATCGGTCCATTATTTCACCTAGCCCCCATACAACTGAACCCGCGGAATAGGGCTTGTAAACCTTGTAATCAAACTACAGGTCGCAATTTTGAAGATAATTCAATGAAATTTGACACATGATCTTCAATGTTACCGGAGACGAAGCCTATTGAAAATGCTCAAGATCGGTCCATTATTTCATCTAGCCCCCATACAACTGAACCTCCGAGTAGGGCTTGTAAACCTTGTAATCAAACTATAGGTCACAATTTGGAGATAATTCAATGAAAATTGTCACACGATCTTCTATAGTATCGGAGACGAAGCCTATAGAAAATGGTTTACATCGGTCCATTATTTCACCTAGCCCCCATACAACTGAACCCGCCGAATAGGGCTTGTAAACCTTGTAATCAAACTACAGGTCGCAATTTTAAAGATAATTTAATGAAATTTGGTACATGATCTTCTATGTTACCTGAGACGAAGCCTATTGAAAATGGTTTACATCGGTCCATTATTTCACCTAGCCCCCATACAACTGGGGGCTTGTAAACCTTGTAATCAAACTACAGGTCGCAATTTTAAAGATAATTCAATGAAATTTGGCACATGATCTTCTATAGTATCGGAGACGAAGCCTATAGAAAATGCTTAAGATCGCTCTATTATATCACCTAGCCCCCATACAACTGAACCCGCCTAATAGGGCTTGTAAACCTTGTAATCAAACTATAGGTCGCAATTTTGAAGATAATTCCATGAAATTTGGCACGCGATCTTCTATAGTATCGGAGACGAAGCCTATTGAAAATGGTTAACATCGGTCCATTATTTCACCTAACCCCCATACAACTGAATCCGCCGAATAGGGCTTGTAAACCTTGTAATCAAACTATAGGTCGCAATTTTGAAGATAATTCAATGAAATTTGGCACATGATCTTCTATGTTACCAGAGACGAAGCCTATTGAAAATGGTTAACATCGGTCCATTATTTCACCTAGCCTCCATACAACTGAACCCGCCGAATAGGCCTTTTAAGTTCATAATTATGTTTAATATACTCGTATCTCGACAAAAAGCTGTAAAACCAAGTTCTATACTAGCCTTAATAACCCTCATGAATTTTATTATTATAGTGCTTCATTTGACCCTAGCCCCTACAAAAAGCCCCCTTCAAAATTTGACTTAAATGTCCACAATTTTATTCCACAATAAATGCCTTAAGTATATCTGAGACAAGGTACAATTCAACTTAAATGCTTTATTATGAAAACTAAATCACATATTATTTTTGTAACAGGTGTAGGGTATTATATGGTCGGCCTCGCCCGACTATAATTTCTTACTTTAAATTTAAGTTTTTCCATTTTGACTATTATGGCATTTTAGTTACTTTAGCTGAAGGGCAGTTTTGCTATATTACAGTTTTCGGGGTTTTCTTTTTAATTTGCTGCAAAAATAGTTGATAGCTAGAGGTTAAATATAAGGATAGTTTATTTGGCGCATTGTTTGTTTGGTGAGACCAAAAACAAAAAAAAATGTTTAACACGGATGCTGTTCTTTAGTTTTTGTTTCATCATATGATGTTGGCACTTTTCTTAAACAACAATTTGGCGGTCACCAAGCAATGTTTTGCCACTAAAGCTGTGGTTTGTGTGCCACATGATGACAATGTTCATCAGCATTATTATGATCATGAAGTTGTTGGTGGTGGTTGATAATGCTCATAATACCAACGCATATTTTCAGCTACTTTTTACTGCTGCATTTTACACTTTTATGGCATCCAAACATGCAGTTTTATAGTGGTTTCAGCTAAAGTGTTGGGGTTTTGTCTTGAGATGTTATATGTATATGGGGAAACCATCTAAAGGAAGTTGGAGGTTTTGAGTTAGAAATCTCTATAACCATAATAACGTTTTCTATTTAAACATATTTGTTGTATGGGCAAAATAATGAAGAAAAAAAATCAATCGACGAAAAGATTCTGCTAAAAAAATGTTTCAAATGTTGAAACGTTATAAAAATCTGTCAAGAGAAATAAATGAAATAAAAAGGTGTTGCCATGGAATGAGATAAAATGTCTTGACAATATTCTTTACAGTTGAGGTTTTCTTTTTAAGAAAGTCGATAGCTTAAAACAAACATGACCTAGTTTTTTAATCCAGGAAAAATAAAAGAAAACTTAGCTTAACTAGTTCCAAACCTACCATCACATTATTATTATTATTTTTTTTTTTTTGTTAACTGTTTGACATGATTTTTAAACAAATTTTTCTTTAAACTATTTCCTTGAAATTTATAGAAAATCATTAAAAATGTGAGGATTTTTTTCATACATTTTTTTTTTTTTTGTTGCATTTAAAAGACAATTTATTTATTGCATTAAGCATGACTGTGCTCAAAACTGCATGACAAACGAGTTGACAATTGTATATTTCTGTTTCACACTTTATGGGTTTTTTTTGCATCTGGCAAACCATCTTTTTATCTCTTTGTCTTGATCAAAGAAGCCACTGCATTTTGTAGACAATTTATTGAAGGTAGTTTGGGGAGTTATATAAACTATTTGCCTTATGATTTTGCATAAAATATAAAAGACTATATTGTCGCTAAAACGTTAAAACTGCCTTGGCATTCCATACCTACAAAAACCAATTGTCAACAAGTAAGAAATTATAGTCGGACGAGGCCGACCATATAATACCCTACACCTGTTACAAAAATAAAATGTGATTTAGTTTTCATAATGAATCATTTCAGTTGAATTGTACCTTGTCTCAGATATACTTAAGCCATTTATTGTGGAATAAAATTGTGGACATTTAAGTCAAATTTTGAAGGGGGCTTTTTGTAGGGGCTAGGGTCAAATGAGACCCTATAATTATAAAATTCATGAGGGTCATCAAGGCTAGTATAGAACTTGGTTTTACAGCTTTTTGTCGAGATACCAGTATATTAAACATAATTAAGAACTTAAAAGGCCTATTCGGCGGTTTCAGTTGTATGGGGGCTAGGTGAAATAATGGACCGATGTTAACCATTTTCAATAAGCTTCGTCTCCGATACTATAGAAGATCGTGTGCCAAATTTCATTGAATTATCTTCAAAATTGCTACCTGTAGTTTGATTACAAGGTTTACAAGCCCTATTCAGGGGTTCAGTTGTATGGGGGCTAGGTGAAATAATGGACCGATGTAAACCATTTTCAATAGGCTTCGTCTCCAGTACCATAGGAGATCATGTACCAAATTTCATTGAATTATCTTCAAAATTGCGACCTGTAGTTTGATTACAAGGTTTACATGGACGGACGGACAGACAGACAGACGGACATAGCTAAATCGACTCAAAAAATTATTCTAAGCCGATTGGTATACTTTAAGGTGGGTATAGGACCAATATTATTGTGCGTTACAAACATCAGCACAAACCCAATATACCCTCCCCACTAAAGTGGTGTAGGGTATAAACACCTCAAATAACATTAAACTCCAGTTAACTGACTAACTAAAACGTTTCCACTTTAAACCTTAAGCTAAACTCGCTTAAAGCCTAGTTAAACTAAGTTTAAACTTAGTTTATTTTAAAAAATACTAATTTCTAAAGCAATAAATCACCTTGCATTTAAAACTTTGTTTTAAAACTTATATTTGAAACTTAACCCGCTTCTTACGCAAATAAATAAACTTAAACCTTAGTTAACCAAGAGAAAAACTCGAGTTTAAGAAAATAGTTTCAAAGATTTTAAAAGTTTAACATATTCTAAAATTTTTAAAATTTAAAACAACTGCTAAACTTGTTTTAAGCCCTGTTAAGCCTTAGTTAATTAAGGTAAAACTAAAGTTTAAGAAAAAATTTTCATAGATTTTAAAAGTTCAACATATTTTAAAACGTTTAAAACTTAAAAGAACAGCTAAACTTACATTAAGCCTAGTTAAGTCTTAGTTAACTAAAGAAAAACTCGAGTTTAAGAAACAATTTCCATAGGTTTTAAAAGCTCAACATATTCTAAAACGGTTTAAACCAAAAACTACAGCTAAACTTGTTTTAAACCTAGTTAAGCCTTAGTTAACTAAAGAAAAACTAAAGTTTAAGAAAAAATGTTCATAGATTTTATAAGCTCAACATATTCTAAAACGTTTAAAACCTAAAACAACTGCTAAACTTGTTATAAGCTTATAGACGCTGTAATTGAAATAGTTTAAACTTTAATTTTGCCAGTTTAAACTTAGATTAACTCAGTAAAATTAAAGTTCAAGTATTTTTTCTTCTATAAAAAGTTTACATTTCAGTAACTTATATGAAAAGAGTTTTCGAAATTGTTTAAACTTAATTTTTGTAAGTTTAAACTTAGTTTAACCTAGAAAAAAATTAAGTTTAAAAAATTCTTCTTTTATAAAAGGTTTTTATTTCATTCCCTTAATGTGATAATAAATCTATGAATAAAATTAGTTTTCCACAAGTTTCACTTAGTTTAAACTTAGTTTAACTAGGCTTAATTTAAGTTTAAGCATTTTTTTCTTGAGTTGTGGTAATATTAGTATTAATATTATTTAAAAGTGAATATTTTTTAACTTTTACTTGTATTTTGTAAGTTTAAACTTAGTTTAAACGGGAAAAAAAGTAAGTTTAAGAAGATTTTCTTTCACAAAAAATTTTTATTTTTCTTTATTATATGATTAGTGGATTTAAAATTTCTTAAACTTAGTTTTTAAGAGTTTAAACTAAGTTTAACCGTGAAAAAAAATAAGTTTAAGCAATTTTATAAATAATTTGTTTTTTTACCAGAAATCCATAGCTAAAATTGGGTTTTTTGAAGTTTAACTTAGTTTAAACTTAGTTTAACCATGCTTTTTGAGCGTTTAACTCTTGCTTTCAAAGCCAAAATTTGGCAAACTTGTTTATATTACGAAATGTATATTTCTATAATATTAAACTTCCATGTTGCTAAAGATTTTGTTACGATATTGTAATTTTTTAGTTTTAAATGACTGGGGTTGTCTTATCACCCAACGTAATCATTTAATATATTAGTTTCATAAGTAAACACATTAAAAAGTGCGTGTATGTATATTTCTAAGGGTCACCGAAGCACTACATTTCATAGGCTCAATAAAAACAATTTAAACTAAAGATAAGATACTGTTTCGAATTTCTTTCGCTATATTTTGTTTTCTTCCATTTAAACACGCTTTTTTAAGCGCTATTTTAAATGAATATAAAAGACAAATAAAGTGCCATACTGTAAGAAATAAGAAATAATGTTGATGTAGGTTATTTCAATAATTTCTGTTTAATATTTTTCTTAACAATAATTTTTGTTCATTTTGTGTTGTACATATAACTCAACATGCACATTACTTATTATATTGTAAACATGTCAGTTAATTTCTTTATTAAAAAAAAAAAAACGAAACACATTTTTTTCGCTTTTTATGTTCAAGTACATGTTTTAAACATCTTGAAGTGTCCATTTTCGTCCATAAACTGGATGGAAAAACTGTTTAAGACATTAGAAGGAGAGAGACAAACAAAAAGTAGTCGAGTTTTTTTGTTGTTTGTTTATTTGGTGAAAATATGTTTAACTACATTTTGCTACTTTTATGTTTGAGCTCATAAAACACTTTGTAAGACTTCTCATGCAGTTGTCTTTGAACAGAAACATCCACCCATTATTTCTATGGAGCACAAAGTCTTAGGCGTCTTGGCTAGTCAGACCATTATTATTGTTGTTGCTGCTACTGCCCACAATATCTCATTATATTTTGTACATATCTCATTCACATTCATTCACTCACTCAGTCAGTCAGCCAGTCCTCAGCCAGTGAATGCTGTTCCATGTCTTATAGAGAAATGTTTGTGCAAAGAAAATAACACACTTTGTTGTTGTACTTGCAAGTTTCTATTGCAAATATTAACAATTGTTTGTTGCTGCAAATATAGCAAACGTTTTTTTTTACTTTTTTCATAGCAACGCTTCTTTAGAAACTTAGTTTTCTATAAGTTTAAGCAAATAAAATGCTAAATTTAAACATTTTACTTAATATTACACCTTAAACTTGCAAAATCCCAGTTTAAACTTAGTTTAACCAAGCAACAAAAAAAGTTTAAGGTTTCTTTCTATGTCAACTGAATATTTAAATTTTCCTTGAAACATTGCGCTCTCTTTTATAGCTTAAACTTGCCAAAACCCAGTTTAAACTTAGTTTAACCAAACAAAAAACGAGTTTAAGGCTTCGTTTAAGAATAAAAAAAATGTTTATGCAAACTTAATGCCTTAATATTCAGTGAATCATATTAACCAGTTTCAGGTCTAAAACTTGGCAAATCCCAGTTTAAACTTAGTTTAACCTAGCAAAAAATATGTTTAAGGCTTCTGTATAGCTTTATATGTTTCTTTAATGACTCTTATATAGTATAAAAACATCCTGATAAAGGATCGTTTAAGGTTTCTTTCTATGTCAACTGAATATTTTAATTTTCCTTGAAACATTGCACTCAGTTTTATATCTTAAACTTGCAAAAACCCAGTTTAAACTTAGTTTAATCAAACAAAAAACGAGTTTAAGGCTTCGTTTAAGAATAAAAACATGTTTATGCAAACTTAATGCCTTAATATTCAGTGAATCATATTATCCAGTTTTAGGTCTTAAACTTGGCAAAACCCAGTTTAAACTTAGTTTAACCTAGCAAAAAATATGCTTAAGGCTTCTGTATAGCTTTACAGTAGTTTTCCGATTTAACGAACCCATATGTTGTCAGGCCTGTTCGTAAAATTGAAAAGTTCGTTATATGCAGTACTAACTAAAGCGTGGGTTTTTAGTAGGAAAATAATTAAAAATAGTTACATAAAATATTTTTTAAATGTATTTTATAAAAATTAATTCTTTTTTTATAAAAATAGCACAAAACACAAAATTCCGAATTTTATATACCCACCTTCAAACCATATATGTGTCGAATTTAATCGCTGTATTTTTAATTCAGTCATGAGCTTTAAAGTTATTTCTCGAAGTTCATCGCTATACTCGTATTTTTAAGCGAGTAATGAGCGTTGAAGTGATATGGAGGGTAAGGTCAATTATTTCCCATAAAATTTGTTAGAGATTTCGGTTAGTATAGAACATGTTTGTATCGAATTTCATCGGCGTACTCGTATTGTTAAGCGAGTATTGAGCGTTAAAGTCATTATCTGAAGGACGGACGGACATAGCTACATCGAACTAAAATTTAATAAGAACCCAGAATGTGTTACAGTTTTGGGTATAAAAGAACCACTTAAAACAACGGTATAGTTTTTTGCTACAACTTAGGTTATTTGTTATTTTTGATAAATGTCATTTTATCTTCATTTAAATAATAATATTTTTATTAGTTCGTTAAACAGAGTACAAAAAACAAGTTTTGTTTGTTATTTAAGGTAGTCAATAGGAAAAATTAGCTTGTTCGTTAAATGCGATGTTCGTAGAATTGAATGGTCGTTAAATCGGAAAACTACTGTATATGTTTCTTTAATGACTCTTATATAGTATAAAAACGATCCTGATAAAGGTATGAAATGCAAACTTTTTGAGAAAGAAAAATTATTTAAACTTAATTTTTTTCTTAGTTAAACTTAGTTTAAACTTATAAAAATTAAGTTTAAATAAATTCATCCTCAATTTTCGTATAAAAACATGAATTGCAAACTTTTTATGAAATTAGAATTGTTTAAACTTGAATTTTTCAAGATTAAACTTAGTTTAAACTAAGAAAATTTAAGTTTAAGACAAAAGAAATTCAGTTCTGTATAAAGAAAACACACAAAAGAATTATTTAGCAAGAAAAAATAGTTAAACTTAATTTTTGCCTTAGTTAACCAAAGTTTAAACTAGCTTAAATAAAGTTTAGGGTTTAAATTTGCTGCCAACTTAACTGAAATTAAATAAATATTTTAATTTCGAACAAACAAAATGTTTAGCAACAATGTTGCCTAATAAATGTTGCATAATTCAAAATATTTATTGGTTTTATGCTTTAAAATATCATATTTTGTAGGAAAATGTTGTGAGTTTTCTATGTAAATAGCTGGCGTCTCAATTTAATTACTTTAAAAAAAAACTAGTTCTTTTTCCCATATCTAATCTCTTTTAAACCAAAAATCTTTTGCTTTTGTCAACAATTTTGTGGGTTTAATTAATTACTTTTAGTTTCAATTTTGATTTTTTGTTTTTATCCCCCAAAAAAATTCTCATAAAATTTCTAGTTAATTTAATCAAAAACTCCCCTTAAAAACAAACTTTCTTAAAAGAAAACAAACTTTTCTTTACTTTGGTTAGTTGCGTTATCTTTGACAAAAAAATACTATAAAGCAAATTGTTATTATTAAAGGAAAAACTTTATCAGTTTTTTTTTTTTTTGTTAACAAAAACTGCACTTGACTTTTTAGTAAAAAAGCTATAATAAAAGTTTTTATTTAGTAGCAGTAACAATAAAAAAAATGATTTTTAGTTTTAAAGAAAAAGTACCGACAATTGTTAAGATTTAATATCTTTTTTGGACGACAAAAGGCATGACAAATTAAAAATGAAACTTTATTACTTCTTAAGGCATTTGGTATTTAGGAAAATATGTACTGAAAACAAGTTTAAAGAAAAAGTTAATAAAATGTTAAAAAAAGTTCTCACGCTTTAGGGTTGTTATATTACTAGCACTATGGCAACCCTAATGCTAAAATTTTGTTAATTTATGAAATTAAAACTGTAAGCTTAAGTTATCTTCTATCTATAAGCAAAAAGTTTGTGATTTTATGTTAATTAGTTTAAGAGTTATTAACCTATAAACATTCTGCAACATTTTAAATGTTGCTAAAGTTATTTTTGCTTATTACATATCAGTCAGCAACATTTTTCATGTTGTAAATATATTTTTGTTATTAGTTTTTTATAAATAACTATTTGTGTTCACTTTTTTTAATTACCAGCAACTTTTGAAATGTTGCTAAACATGAAAAAAATGTTGCTAAGCTTATTTTAAGCTATTTTAATAGAAAATCTTTATAAATCAAAAACTTTCATAATTAAAACTTATTGCTTGTTTACTATAATAGTTCTCAACAATGTTGCTAAACTACTAGCAACATTTTTACTCTTTTTAAGTCAATTTTAAAGCCAAATTCTAAGAAAAATCTCTTTAAAATCTATTTTATAAATATTAACACTTTTCAAACTCTTAATTTTTTTAACATTACTTAATATTAATTTTATTTGTATCAATTGTAAATAATCAAACTCCATTTTCTGTGTAATATTGACACAAATGTTTAGTGTTTATTGTTAAAATTGTAACAATTTTTTTTTACAAAAACCTTGATTTTTTTCTTATGATGTAAAGAAAAAAGGTTCTAATTGTTTCCATAAATATTGACAAAACCCAAAATTAATACCTACTTCAAGTAAATGGCTTATTTCTACATTATATATTTAATTAATTTATATAAATTTATTTACTTAACATAATGTTGCAAGGTTAAGTGTGTGTCTGTCTGTCTCTTTACTTTCAAATTTTATTATTTCCCAATTCTTAGAAAAACTTAATGTAATGTATTTCAGTTTGTTTTGGTTGAATTTGTGTGTGTGTGTGTGTATGTGTTTATTTCATTTATTGTTTATTTTTATTTGACATGTGTTATTATCTGTCATTTTAATGTTGAACAAGTATTTATTTTGTTAGTAAATAAATCTTATTTTGATTTGCACTTACTTTCAGATAGATTTTGGGTTTCTTAGGTTTTCCTGATCAGTTTGTCATTCTAGTGTTTGTTTAACTTTTGTTTAGTGAGTTTAATGTCAACATAAACTGTCGTTGTTGTAACAAGTATTATGAGAATAGTGCTAGGTTTCATTGACCCAATGCCTTTTAGTTGTAGTAGGTGACCATTTAAAGTAATTGGTTATAATTAACGTCAACTTGGTGTTAAGTTTTTAAAGAATTTTTAAAAATGTACACATTTTTTCATAGGCAACATGTTGCTGAAGTATAATTTAGCTAAACACTGTTTTAATTTCAATGAAAACTAAACTTTTTTACTTAAAAAAAAAAAAAAAAACTTTTATTGTTTCAAAATTTCCTTGCTAAATAGGTCATTTTTTTAACCAGCAACATTGTTTAGCAACATATTTTTAGCCTAACATAAAAATTTAAAGTCTTTTTTATAAATCCACCAAATTTCATTGTATTAGTTTAACTGGTTTGGCATATAACGTTATTTAAACATTTTTATTCCTTGCAACATGTTGCTAGCAACATTTTAAAATTTCCTCAAAATGAAATTTTTATTACATTTTCGTTATTGTTGAATAATAGAGATCATTTCTAGAGATATTTTTTCCATGTTGCGGCAACATTTTCCTAGCAACATTTGAAATATCAGCTTAGAAAAAAATTTTTATAAATTTTTATTTTATATTTGTTAATTTTAAAAACAAAATAATATTTTTTGAAAAAAAATTTTATGTTGCGTCAACATGTTGTTGGCAACTTTTAACAATTTGTTCAAAAAACTATAAATAATTAGAAATGTATAATGTTTTCTTTTATTATTAAAAACAAAAATGTTTTTAAGAAAATTTTTCTCATGTTGCGTTAACATGTTGCTAACAAATTTTTTAAAAATTAGCTAAAAATAAAATTTTTCAAATGTTTTAGTTTAAATCTGAAACTAGTTTGATAACTTTTCAAAGAAGTCTTGCTTATTACCTCAGCAACATGTTGACAGGAACATTTTAAATTGAATATTTTAAACATTTCCATGATTTCTTCACAAAATTATTGATTTTTTATAACACAAAAACAACTAATTTTCCACCATTTTCTTTCTCTTTCTAGGTAAGTTATCGTTTCATTTTCTTGTAGAAAAATTATCCTGTGGTATGTAAACATTATAAACTTTTATTCTAAGAAACTAAACACAAAAAAGATCTCTATTTGAAAGAAAACTCAAGTAATAAAACCCTTTTATAAACATAGAAAAACCGAACATGAATAAATCATAATAGCAGGACATTAACTCTATATGACATTGGCGCCAAGGATATAAGTAACAAAATAGACAAAAAGAGCCATCAAAGTAGTGTTAGTTAACAACGAAAAACCATTGATTATCTTTAAAGTTATTGTCAAGGTTTGTGAAGAGAACAAGAGCGAAAATAACAACTTTTGAACTCTGCTCCAATGACTTTTTGGCTTAAAAACCACTAAACAAACTCCCCTTCAAATTTAAACTGCGGACGCCTAAAAGTCTGCAATACAACTATCGCTAGACACACAATAACAGAAATTGAAAACTCACCCTCTTTCTTTATATAATCAAATAGAAAATTATCATATTTGCACATAAAATCAGTCATATATTCATTTAATATCTATACAATTTATACATATATTGTTTTTGCTTTTTTTTGCAAAAAAAAAAAAAAAACAACATAATGTCCTGTTTATTTTGATCCTTTTCCATATGAGTCTGCTATATTTTAAATGGCTGCAAATAACTCTATTGTTAGTGGAGTTGGTAGAGAAGATAAAACAAGAAAAACAAAATTGTTTAACAGACATTTTCTGTTCAATTTTAATGTCGTTATATAAATGGCGCCAAACAGGCGCCAATAGTTTTGGCAAATAGTACACAGAAGATGGCATGAAAAGCGTAAAAAAAACAACGTTAAAATAAAAATGTTATTGACTTTTTTTTGGGAAGCTGTCTCTGTGTTGGCTTAACTCAAATTCAGTTCCGCAGTAGCTTTTGACGTGTAAAGGTTCAGATAGAGACAATGAAAAGAAAGAAATAGTGGCGAAAAAATGGTGTGTCTTTTGTTTAAACAAATTAAAATTACTAATTACACAGGAGGACAAGTAATTGTTTAAAAAAGTTCTAAAAAAAAAGTTGTAAAAGGAGTTAACAGGACTTTTCAAGGAGTTTCGAACAACTAAAGACTAAAAATGTTTAAAACGACGAAATGTTGCCAAAGTGTTAAACAAAATAAACGAAAAATATATTTAAACCGAACAATACCATCCTAAAATGTTGCTAAACATGACTTAAAATGTTTCTAAAATTTTCCTTAAATGTTTAAAAGCATTTCCATAATGTTTGAAAACATTTCTTGAAATGTCCTAAAATACTTTCTAAAATGTTTCTAAACATTATCATAAATGTCTGGATACATTTTTTCAAATCAATCTAGTTCAGTTCTAGTTATGTTCTAGTTCAGTTCTAGTTCAGTTCTAGTTCAGTTCTAGTTAAGTTCTAGTTCAGTTCTAGTTCAGTTCTAGTTCAGTTCTAGTTCAGTTCTAGTTCAGTTCTAGTTCAGTTCTAGTTCAATTCTAGTTCAATTCTAGTTCAGTTCTAGTTCAGTTCTAGTTCTGTTATAGTTTCTAGTTCTAGTTCTGTTCTAGTTCTGTTCTAGTTCTGTTCTAGTTCTGTTCTAGTTCTGTTCTAGTTCTGTTCTAGTTCTGTTCTAGTTCTGTTCTAGTTCTGTTCTAGTTCTGTTCTAGTTCTGTTCTAGTTCTGTTCTAGTTCTGTTCTAGTTCTGTTCTAGTTCTGTTCTAGTTTTGTTCTAGTTCTGTTCTAGTTCTGTTCTAGTTCTGTTCTAGTTCTGTTCTAGTTCTGTTCTAGTTCTGTTCTAGTTCTGTTCTAGTTCTGTTCTAGTTCTGTCCTAGTTCTGTTCTAGTTCTGTTCTAGTTCTGTTCTAGTTCTGTTCTAGTTCTGTTCTGTTCTGTTCTGTTCTAGTTCTGTTCTGTTCTGTTCTGTTCTGTTCTGTTCTGTTCTGTTCTGTTCTGTTCTGTTCTAGTTCTGTTCTAGTTCTGTTTCTAGTTCTGTTCTAGTTCTGTTCTAGTTCTGTTCTAGTTCTGTTCTAGTTTGTTCTAGTTCTGTTCTAGTTCTGTTCTAGTTCTGTTCTAGTTCTGTTCTAGTTCTGTTCTAGTTCTGTTCTAGTTCTGTTCTGTTCTAGTTCTGTTCTAGTTCTGTTCTAGTTCTGTTCTAGTTCTGTTCTAGTTCTGTTCTAGTTCTGTTCTAGTTCTGTTCTAGTTCTGTTTAGTTCTGTTCTAGTTCTGTTCTAGTTCTGTTCTAGTTCTGTTCTAGTTCTGTTCTAGTTCTGTTCTAGTTCTGTTCTAGTTCTGTTCTAGTTCTGTTCTAGTTCTGTTCTAGTTCTGTTCTAGTTCTGTTCTAGTTCTGTTCTAGTTCTGTTCTAGTTCTGTTCTAGTTCTGTTTAGTTCTGTTCTAGTTCTGTTCTAGTTCTGTTCTAGTTCTGTTCTAGTTCTATTCTAGTTCTGTTCTAGTTCTGTTCTAGTTCTGTTCTAGTTCTGTTCTAGTTCTGTTCTAGTTCTGTTCTAGTTCTGTTCTAGTTCTGTTCTAGTTCTGTTCTAGTTCTGTTCTAGTTCTGTTCTAGTTCTGTTCTAGTTCTGTTCTAGTTCTGTTCTAGTTCTGTTCTAGTTCTGTTCTAGTTCTGTTCTAGTTCTGTTCTAGTTCTGTTCTAGTTCTGTTCTAGTTCTGTTCTAGTTCTGTTCTAGTTCTGTTCTAGTTCTGTTCTAGTTCTGTTCTAGTTCTGTTCTAGTTCTGTTCTAGTTCTGTTCTAGTTCTGTTCTAGTTCTGTTCTAGTTCTGTTCTAGTTCTGTTCTAGTTCTGTTCTAGTTCTGTTCTAGTTCTGTTCTAGTTCTGTTCTAGTTCTGTTCTAGTTCTGTTCTAGTTCTGTTCTAGTTCTGTTCTAGTTCTGTTCTAGTTCTGTTCTAGTTCTGTTCTAGTTCTGTTCTAGTTCTGTTCTAGTTCCGTTCTAGTTCTGATCTAGTTCTGTTCTAGTTCTGTTCTAGTTCTGTTCTAGTTCTGTTCTAGTTCTAGTTCTGTTTAGTTATTTTTTTTTAATTAAAATTTTTTTTTTAATTTTTAACTTTTTTTAAAAACTCGCATTACAAACATTTTTTCCTGACTGTAAGATCTTGTCAAACAACATGTTGCTAAACATACCCCAAAAACTATTTAGCTCTCTTTGTGTGTGCTCTGTTTACATTTTATTCATTGCTCTCCCTCTTCTTTTTATAAAACAAGATCGTTTTACACACTGAGAGGTTCGTTTGTTTTATTATTTTCAGTTCGAAGTTAGTTCGTTCTTAACGCTCGTGTGTATTAAAACTGTATAACGGAAAAGTTTTATTTGAAATAACGAGACGAAGCGATCGTTGTTAAAGCAAGAAAAAAAAATAGAAAAATAAAACGTTAAAAGGCTATAATTTATTTATTTGTAAGTTTTGGCGCTTCGCATTTAATTAAAAAACAAGTGTTTATGTTTATTTAACTGATTGCCAGCTCTAGTCTGAAGAAAAGATCATATGAATAAAAAAATGTGTTGAGTTTTTAAATCAAGAAAAAAAAAACGTGTAACTTAAAGAAATCTAAAGCAAATGGGAATAAATAACAAAAAATAGAAATAAATATAAATTTTAAATAAAAATAATAAATAATTAATGGATACAACAAAACAAAATAACAAAAAGTTATAAAAAAGAAGTTTTAAAATAAACCGGTTAATAACATCTAATTTAAAAGGAATTATAATTAACAAAACAAAGAATTTTAAAATCCAATCAAATATAAGATGTGGAAATAAAATAAAATTGAATAAATTTGTTTACTCCTTAAAAATTGTGCAATAATGACGTCAAAAATTATGTTAAAGAATCATTGTTCTCAAGTGTAAATATTTTTATTTAAAAGAAAAATATATTCTTATCAGAATATTTTTGCCCGATATCAAAGTGTTACATAAAGATTGTACGTTTAAATATTGCGTTACTATCGTTTGCGAGATAAGAAAACCAGAAGAAATATACAAAAAAGAATTTTTAACATAATCGTGTCAAAGAATTTAAAAATTCCAGAAGAAAAATCATGCGACCAAATCTTGGGAATCATTATTAAACATTTTACAAGGGAATTTATTTCAGGCGAAAACCCAGGAAATAAAAGTTTTGAAATTTAAATTCTTGAAGAATTTAATAATAAAGAGATTTTTTACATTTTATAAAATTATATAATTTTAATAAAATTTTGAAATTTCTGTAAATTTTTTAATAAAATTTGGAAATTTTTCAAAAATTTTGAACAAAAACAAAACTAGAACAGAACTAGAACAGCACTAGAACAGAACTAGAACAGAACTAGAACAGAACTAGAACAGAACTAGAACAGAACTAGAACTAGAACAGAACTAGAACAGAACTAGAACAGAACTAGAACAGAACTAGAACAGAACTAGAACAGAACTAGAACAGAACTAGAACAGAACTAGAACAGAACTAGAACAGAACTAGAACAGAACTAGAACAGAACTAGAACAGAACTAGAACAGAACTAGAACAGAACTAGAACAGAACTAGAACAGAACTAGAACAGAACTAGAACAGAACTAGAACAGAACTAGAACAGAACTAGAACAGAACTAGAACAGAACTAGAAACTAGAACAGAACTAGAACAGAACTAGAACAGAACTAGAACAGAACTAGAACAGAACTAGAACAGAACTAGAACAGAACTAGAACAGAACTAGAACAGAACTAGAACAGAACTAGAACAGAACTAGAAACGAAATAGAACAGAACTAGAACAGAACTGGAACAGAACTAAAAAGAACTAGAAACGAAATAGAACAGAACTAGAACAGAACTGGAACAGAACTAAAACAGAACTAGAACAGAACTAGCACAGAACTAGAGCAGAACTAGAACATAACTAGAACGAACTAGAACAGAACTAGAACAGAACTAGAACAGAACTAAACAGAACTAGAACAGAACTAGAACAGAACTAGAACAGAACTAGAACAGAACTAGAACAAACTAGAACAAAACTAGAACAAAACTAGAACAAAACTAGAACAAAACTAGAACAAAACTAGAACAAAACTAGAACAAAACTAGAACAAAACTAGAACAAAACTAGAACAAAACTAGAACAAAACTAGAACAAAACTAGAACAGAAACTAGAACAAACTAGAACAGAACTAGAACAGAACTAGAACAGAACTAGAACAGAACTAGAACAGAACTAGAACAGAACTAGAACTGGATGCCGATATAATTGAATAGTTTGGATTTTTAATTTGACTTGTTGTTTTATAACTAGATCTATTTCGCTAGAAATTATCCTTTAAACTTGGTTTAACCCTAGTTAAACTTAAACTTGTTAATCAAAGTTTAAGTCATGAAACCAATTAGGAAATACCCACTTAATGTGTTTCTTGCTTAAACTGTCTAAAGAACTTTCCAAAATGTTTAAGAATATTTGCACTTTCAAATTGAACTTTCTCTCTATTCTATATCTAAAAAAATGTTTCAAATATCTAGAAAATTCAACTTAATCATAGAATTTTCAACAATGATTTTGAAGAAATTATTGTTTTCTCCTGAAAACAATATTTAGAAGATAAATTAGTGAAAGAAAAATCATAGCCTCAAAACAATGCAATCAATAGTTTTTGTTAAAGTTTAATATCTCGTACTAAAAATCATACGTTTTTTTTAAGCAAATTATTTCGCCGTTATAGGCAGACATAATGCATTTGACATATATTTTCTTAAAGCAACAAAAAAAAAAATTGTGCAAATTTTTATTGAAAACAAAAAAATATATATTTTGCCACATGCAACCAAAAGTGTGGTTGGTGAGAGTATAATTTACGGCTATAAATGCCCCGTATCAATAAAAAATTTTGTACACAAAAACTTGGAAGACAAAACATGTCGTCGTTTAACAAATGTTATGCACATGCAACTAGAGAGGCGCGCTTTGTCATAAGTGGCAAGAGATAATAATGTCGAAGCAACTAATTTATAACAAATTTTATATAGTTTGTAAGGAAAAGAATACTTTTGTTTTTGGGAGGATGATGAGGGTATTAAGGCAATATGTTTAGTTTGTTAAAGAGTTGGTGCATTTTAAGGAAATTTTATATTAAAAAGGTTAGAAATTTTACAAAATATAGAAAATTTGTTAAAATTTTTGAACTAAAATCAATTTAGAGCAAAATGTTTTGAAATAACAAAATTTTATTTTGAAATTTTCTTGAAAAATATTTTTTTCAAATTGATTTTTTTAAATTTTTGGGTAAAATTTTTTAACTTTTTTTTCCTATTATTAAATCTTTAAAGTGTTTTATTTTAAAATTTGTAGAAATTTTTCAAATCGGTTCCAATTTACTAAAGTTATAGACAAAAATGTGTCAAAACTTAAAATTTTCTTTAATTTCAGATTTTTTTTGAAAAATCGTTTTTATTTAAATTTAAAAGTAGTTTTTTATGAAACTTTTTCCTATGATAAAATCTTTAGAGTGTTTCCTTTTTTGAGTTGAAAAAATTTTGAAAATCGGTTCAGTTTTACTTAATATATAGACAAAAAAAAATTTAAATTATTTTTCTTTTTTTTTATATCCTCAAAAATTTGTTAAAATATTTTGTAATTCCTAGAAATTTTTTAAAAATTTGGAATTGTTGAAATCTTTAGAGTATCTTCTTCTAATAGCGGGATATATTTGCAAAATCGGTTCAGTTATTCTTAAGTTATAGACAACAGATTTTCATAACCTCAAAATGTTTTAATTTTTATAAATTTTTTCTAAATTAGCAAAATTTTTAAATAAAATGTAATTTTTTAAAAAACTTGGGATTATTATGCAATTCTTAGAGTGTCTTCTTTTAATAACAGAAGAAATTTTTAAAATCGGTTCAGTGTTTCTTATGTTATAGACAAAAATATTTCAAAACCTTAAAAGTTTTATAATTTTTTAAAATACTGTTGAATATTTGAAAAATTTTTTTAAATTCTAAGAGATTTTTTGAAAACCGTAGGGTTGTTATGAAATCTTTAGAGTGTCTTCTTTTAGTAACAGAATAAATTTTTAAAATCGGTTCAGTTTTTCTTTAGTTATAGACAAAAATATGTCAAAACCTTAACGTTTTTTTTTTTAAATATTATTGAAAATTTGCAAATATTTGGATATTCTCTAAATTTTTTGAAAATCTTATAGTTGTTATGAAATCTTTAAAGTGTTTTCTCTTCATAACAGAAGAATTTTTTAAAATCGGTTCAGTTTTTCTTAAGTTATAGCCAAAAATAAGTCATAACCTTAAAATTTTGGAATTTTTTTTAAATATTATTGAAAATTTGCAAATTTTGTAAATTTGAAGAAATTTTTTGAAAAACTTAGGATATCTACACAATTTTAAGAGTGTTGTCTCTTCATAACCGAAGACATTTTTCAAATTGGTTAAGTTTCTCTTAAGTTATATACAAAAATATGTCATAACCTTAAAATTTTTGTAATTTTTTTAATATTTTTGAAAATATGCAAATTTTTTAAAATTTGCTAAAGTTTTTGAAAAACTTTAAATCGTTATATTATCTTTAAAGTGTTTTTTTTTTAATAACGGAAGAATTTTTTCAGATCGGTTCAGTTTTTCTTAAGTTATAGACAAAAATATGTCATAAACTTAAAAGTTTTGTAAGTTTTTTTAATATTGTTGAAAATTTGCAAATTTGGCTTAAATTTCTTAAAGTTTCTGAAAAACTTTGGATCGTTATATAATCCTTAGAGTGTCTTCTCGTAAAAACCGAATAAATTTCTAAAATCGGTTCAGTTTTTCGTAAGTTATAGACAAAAATATGTCAAAACCTCAAAATTTTTCTAATTTTATTAATAGTATTAAAAATTTGCAAATTTTGTAAATTTGAAGAAATTTTTTGAAAAACTTGCACTTATTATGCAAACTTTAGAGTATCTTCTTTTAATAACCGAAGAAATTTTTAAAATCGGTTCAGTTTTTCTTAAGTTATGGACAAAAATATTTTTGTTTTTTGTGTAGGTGTTTTCCCAAATTCGTTTTAATCACAAATAACTGTTATTTATTGTCTTTTAGTTATTGTTGGTAATAGTTAATTTAATATTGTTGTTGCTGATGTTTTTGGGTGTTTAATTTAGTTGTTATTGTTGTTGTTGTTTTTATTGTTTTAACTAACACAACGAGGGTGTAAATTTTTACATTTTATAAAGCAAGTTGGTGACAGACAGATAGTCAGACGAATGGACAGACAGACGGATGCGTTATGCATTTATCTTTATGTATACATATGACCAAAGTAATTTGTTTTATTAAAATGTTGTTGTTGTTATTGTTGCTGTTGTGTTATCACGTTCACAGCATATATATTGATTATTTTCTTTGGGTGTAATTTATTGGTTCAATGGTAACAGACAATGTACCATGATTTTTTGTTTGAAATTCCTTTTTTTTTTGATCGATTTTTTTTTGTTTAAGTTTTTGTTGTATGGTGGGTGAGGATATTGTTTTTTTTTTAGTTAAAATATTGTTTTTGTTTCTTTTTCTAAGATTAAAATCAAACTTTAACTAGAGTTACATATAAAAAAATGTTGTATGGAAATTAAGCGGGTTGGTGTTAAAAACGAACGTATAATTTATTAAAATGTATAAATTTGTTAAAGAAAACTTTTGGTATTTTTAAAAAAGTTTGATTTTTATATAAATATTTTATTAAATTACAAAAAATGTCTAATTAAAGTTTAGTTTTTAAACAAAAAATTTTAAAATATTTTTTTTTTTTTTTTGTTTTTTTGAGCTTATGTTATAATTTTGTTTAAAACTTTGTTATTTGTGAACCGATTTTATTTAAATTTTGTATATATAATCAAAATAAGTTAATAAACTTATAACTTTAAAAATAATTTAAAAATTTTGCTTAAGGCATCAGAAAACTATTTACAAAATTCAAAAAAATTATTTTTTTTTCAAAATTTTTTTTGAAATTTTCTTTAATAATAAATAATTAAGGAATTATGTTATCGGATTTCTCTTTAAAGAAGTGTAGTCATTAAGGTATCTACTTTCTATAAACCAAATTTTAGGAAAATCTTTTAAAAATTAACCAAGTTATAAAGAAAAATGTAAACTAACCTTAAAATTATAAAAAATTTTTAAATAAAAATTTTTTAAGTTTTTTAAGGTTATGTTTAAAAATTTGCCATAACTTTGTTATTTATTAAACAAATTGCTTTAAATTTCTTAGTTTTAAACTAAGTAACATTATAAACTTATAATTTAAAAAATGTTTTAAAAATTTTGTTTCTAAAACTAGAAATATTGCTTTAAAATTAAAAAAAAATTACAAAATTTTTAATTTTTAAACAATTTTTTTTATTGCAAAATTTCTTTACTTAACAATAAAATTTTTAAATTCTTTTTAAAATTATAATTTTATTAAATAGTTTTCTTTATATACCCCAAATTTCCACAAAATCTCTTTATAAATCTCCAAGTTATACATAAATTTATAACATAACCTAAAAAAATTATATCAATTATTTCATAACTTTTATGAAATTTTCAAGTAGTTTTTTAAAATTTACTTAAAATTTTCTTTCAAGTATGTTTTAATCATTAACCTAAATTTGAAATTATAACTCTTAGCCCTTGAAGTTTTCAATTTATTAAAATTTTTTCATAAAAATCTTTCATTATAACGAAAAAAAAACCATATTGCTTAAACCACTAAATCCCCTTAGAGCAAGTTTTTCCTGTTACAAAATTTATAGCCCTTATTAATAATTAGTATTTTAATAATCATCTGGTTTTATATTTCCTGCCACTTTACCTTCTTAAACGCCCGAAAAACATAATTTATACTTTCCTCCCCCCTCTCTATTTAAAAGACACTAATTGACACTTTAAAAGCACTTATAAAACACAAACCACCTTCCCATACAGAAAAAAATTCGTTCAAGATGTTCATTCATCTCATAAATCTTTGAAAACTGTAAAAAATACTATTTCCCATCAATTAATGGCTAATGTTAGGATTCTAACTATTTGAAGTATTATTGATCAGAAATTTATTATAAAGAAAAATATTTGAAATACATGTTTTTGAAATTAACCTTAATTTGGGTGTGCTTCCGGAATTTTTGTGCGTTTTAGGGAAAAAGTAACAAAAAATTCCTTTTCAAAAAGCAGACAAGTTTGAAATCTATACAAACACACCCTAAACCAGCAGCAACAACAAAAAAGGTCTAGGGTTTAAAACAACGGTGTGTGAAAAATCACACACCAAAATTTTAATTGTTATTCTAACAAAAACTATAAAAAAAACTAAAAATCCTTAAAATTATATAAATGGTTAACGGGTAATCGTTTTCGTAACTCGGTTACTCGTTCAATAAACTATTAATTTTAAACAAAATTAAATAAAAATATTAACATTTAAAAAAGTAAAGAAAAAATTTAATTTTGGAAACAATTTTTAAAATGGTTAACGGGTAATCATTATAAATTACCCGATTACTCTTAAAAAAGAGTTTAAATTTTCATAAATTTAAAAAAAAATTAAAGAAAATTTTCTTAATAAAATTTTAATGAAATTTCGGAAATGATTACTTGATAACCATAAAAATTTAAACAGGTACCCGTTAGTAAATTGCTTAAATTACAAAAAAAAATCCACCGAAAATTATAATCCACCATAAAATAATATAATTTTCAACAAAACATAAAGAAATAATCAAAATTTTAAACAAAATTCAAAAATGGTTAACGGGTAATCGTTATAAATTACTTGAGTACTCATTAAAAAATTCTTAAAATTTCATAAATTTTAAAAAAAAATTTAAAGAAAACTTTAATTTTAGAAATTTTTATTAAATTTCTAAAATTGTTACTTGATAACCATTAAAATTTAAACGGGTACTCGTATGGAAATGGTGTAGATTACAAAGAAACTCTTGCAAATGTTATTATTTACTAAAAAATAATGAAATTAAATAAAATTGCAATGAAAATTTTCAGAATAATAACAATTATTACCAAGTAACCATTAAAATGTAATCGGGTACCCATATGAAAATGTTTTAAATTACAAAGAAATTCTTGTAAATGTTATTATTTACTACAAAATAATGAAAATAAATTAAGTTTTAATGAAATTTTTCAAGTTTATAACAATGATTACCAAGTAACCATTAAAATTTAAACGGGTACCCATACGAAAATCTTTTAAATTACAAAAATACCTGCCAAACATTAAAATTTACTACAAAATAACGCTATTATTGAAATTTTCCATATTAATAACAATTATTACCAAGTAACCATTAAAATTTAAATTACAAAAATATCTGCCAACAAAAAAATTTATTACGAAATAATGCTATTAAATTAAATTTAAATGAAATTTTCCATTCCTATAACAATGTTTACCAAGTAACCATTAAAATTTAAACGGGTACCCATACGAAAATGTTTTAAATTACAAAAATATCTGCCAAACATTAAAATTTACTACAAAATAATGCTATTAAATCAAATTTCAATAAAAATTTCCATATTAATAACAATGATTACCAAGTAACCATTAAAATTTAGAAGAGTACCCATACGAAAATGGTTTAAATTACAAAAGTATCTGCCAAACATTAAAATTTACTACAAAATAATGAAAATAAATAAAGTTTTAATGAAATTTTTCATGTTTATAACAATGATTACCAAGTAACCATTAATGTGTAACCGGGTACCCATTCTAAAATGGTTTAAATTACATAGAAATTCTTCTAAACGTTACAATTTACTGCATAATATTGAAAATAAATAAAATTTTAAAGAAAATATCTATGTTAAATAAAACGGTTACCGAGTAACCATAGTTATTAACATGGGTACTCGTATAAAATTGCTTACGAATTAATAAATTTCAGTTATAAAGCAAAAATTTTTCATCAAAATTATGAAATAACATAAATTTAAGCAAATTTTAGCAAATGGTTACCGAGTAACCTTTACAATTTTAACGAGTACTTATTAGAAAATTCTTTAAATGTAGAAAATTTTTAACACTAAAGGTATTATTGGCTCAATAACAATAAAATAAAGCCAATTATATAAACATTTGGTAAACGGTTACCGAGTAACCATTATAAAATAGCCGGTTACTTGGCTGATAATACAAAATTTTTTTTAAAATTAAACTGTTAAATTTAAATAAAGCTAAAAAAATCTTAAAATTAACTAAATTTTTGAAACGATTACTCGATAACCGTTATTTAAAATCTCACCAATTTTAAGTGTCACTGTAGTTTTTGTAATATAATCCCTAATATCCGTTATACAAAAACATATATACCCTCCCTAAACATCCCTATTAAGTGTGTATTTTTTTCGACATTTTGAAAACAACAGATACCATTAGCGACTCCACAGCCACCACATCTGCTTATGGCTCTATGTCTGGCATCATACATCAGCCTCAGCTCAAATAACAACAAAATCAAGTCATTTATATTTTAGTTTCTCTATATACCTAAATAATGTGCTCTTATTGTTGTTATTGTTTTTAATTGTGTGTCTATAACTATTGTTGTTGTTGTTGGAGTAGTAGTTTTTTTTTTTTTAGTGGCGGTGGTGGTTGTTGTGCTGGCGGTTCCATTATTTACTATATAACTATAGCAAGTACCTTGTACAAATCGACTACTTTAGAGCTACTTCATGATAGAAACAACCACATGTGGTGTTTTTGTTATTTTTGTTATTTGTTGTTCGGAGTCTGTAACGGATTCATTTTGTTGTTGTTGTATAATGGTTTAAGTGTTTTTTTAAAGTTAATTTTCTTGTGTAATAATCGGTATAAGAATAATGAAAAAAGGGATCTTTTAAATAATACGATGGGTACTCGTTTGAAAATCGTGTTTAAATTTGAAAAAAATCTTTTAGTATTCTTTTTTAACATGGAAGTTAATCGTTTTAAATTAATTTTCAAGAAATTTTTAAAATGGTTTCTTGGTAATCGTTATAATTTAGTCGGGTACCCATTTGAAATTTTTCAAAATTTTTGTTGAAATCTTTATAAAATCACTTCTCAAATAGAAAATATTTTATTAAAATTGTTTTTGTTGAAATTTTGGATACGGTTACTCGGTAATCATTATAATTTGATTGGGTACTCTTTTAAAAATTTTGAAAATTTCTTTTAAAAATTTTTGCTTTTAGAGAAAATTTTAAAATAAAATGATTTTTAAACAAATTTTGTAAATGGTTACTTGGTAATCATTATAATTAAGTCGGGTACCCATTTAAAATTTTTGAAATCTTTATAAAATCACTTCTCAAATAGAAAATATTTTATTAAAATTGTTTTTGATAAAATGGTTACTCGGTAATCATTATAATTTGTTTGGGTACTCTTTTAAAAATTTCCAAAATTTTCAAAATTTCTTTTAAAAATCTCTGCTTTTAGAGAAAATTTCAAAATAAAATGATTTTTAAACAAATTTTGTAAATGGTTACTCGTTAATCGTTTTAATTTAGTCGGGTACTCATTTCACTTTTTTCTAAATTTTTGTTGAAATCTTTTTAAACTGTCTTCTCAAATAGAAATTAGTTTACGAAAATTATTTTTGATGAAATTTTTTAAATGGTTACTTGGTAATCATTAAATATTAAACAGGTACCCATTTAAAATTTTTCAAAATTTTGAATATTTCTTTTAAAAATCTTAGCTTATAGAAAAATTTTTAAATAAATTGATTTTTAATGAAATTTTTAAAATGTTTACTTGGTAATCGTTCTAATGTATGCGAGTAACCCTTTGAATTTGTTAATTATTTTTAATAAATGTATTTGCTACTACAACTTAATGAAAAAGGAAGAAATTCTATGAAATTTTGTTTAAGACTTATTAAGTAACCATTATGTAATTCATGGGTACTCGTTTAAAAATGTCTTTAATTTGGCTAAACATTTTTTAAAAAATCTTTTATATAGTAAAACTAGTGAAATAAAGTAATTTTTTAATGAAAATTTTCAAAACGGTTACTTAGTAACCATTATAAATACAGTAGTTTTTCGATTTAACGAACCTTTATGTTGTCAGGCCTGTTCGTTAAATCGAAGAGTTCGTTATATGCAGTACTAACTCGAAAGTGTCTTTTGGGTACATAATTAATTAAAATTACATAAAATCTAATTTATAAAAATATGTTCCAGGAAATATAATTTCTTTAGACAATATTTTATAAGAATTTTATGAAAAACTAGCAATTTATATCACAATGTAAAAATAATAAAGAAATTTGAAAAAACTCAGTTTATTTCGTATAACTAATCTACGTTCTGGAAAAGCACTCGGACGACATAATTCTTAAAGAAGTTTAAACCCAATAGCTGGAACTGCGATGAATTTGAACATGGCCACAAAATTCCTTAGGAAATAGATTAATGTATAGTTATTAAAGCGTTTCATTGTTTCACAGTTTCATTGTTTTCATTCTTTGAGATATCTGAACCCAAAGTTTTTTAAAATATTTTTTCCTTTATTTCAAGCTATTCCTGTAAATATCCTTTTTCCAAAAGAAAAACTATTTATATTGTTTATTCTATAACATATCGTTTCTTACAATTTCTTACAATTGATTTTTATTGGAAAAAATTATGGTCACAGTGGGGACTTGTTAGTTTGGCGAAAAATAAAAGCGAAATGTTAAGGTATACGATTGGTAAAGTCTTTATTTTGAACACCAATTTCTATGATTTCAAATTCTGAGGCCAAATTCGTGTTGATCACGAGCTTCTAGAAAAGTATACTTTGGCCTCTCTAAACATTTTTTGTTCCGATTTTCTAATTCGATCAACATTAGTTTTTGCGACATTAAGGATTGTAGATTTGATTATCTCATATTTTTGTATAAATCTTTAATAAAAAAATCTCAGATTATCTAGAGTCTTCATTTTACTAAATTAGAAGAAATCAACTCTCGAAATCCATATTCGGAAGCAATGGAAAAGTAAATACCCCTCCTAATAACGTCGAAGCTTTTCTGACATGATTTTTAGTTATTTTTGTTAATTTAACTCTAGTTTAAATTATTTTATTTATATTTGTTCGTTAAACTGAGTACAAAAAATATTTTTTGTTCGTTATGTAAGGTACTCAATGTAAAAATATTGATAGTTCGCTAAATGCGATGTTCGTAGAAACGAATGTTCGTTAAATCGGAAAACTACTGTATAACGGGTACCCGTTGTAAAATTCTTAAAATTTTGAAAATTCCTTAAAAATTTATATTTATTAGATTTATTAAGTTATGAAAAGTGTTTGAAGATTATTTTTGTAATGGTTACCAAGTAACCATTATAATTTAAACGGTTACTTGTTGGAAATTTCTTTAAATTTTTGTAGAAATTATGTGTGTTTGAATTTAAAAAGGTTTTCTAAGTGATTTTTCTATCATTTACAATATGGTTACTTGGTAACCATTAAGAAAATCTCAAGAAATTCAAATTTGTATTCAAGATTTTTGTTCTACAAACATTTTCCCACGACTTTCTTTAACTTTTTATAAAAAAAACCTTTTAATAATTGTTATAATTAACCAATTTAAGAGAGTGGGAAACTTTTTTTCTAAAACTTCTTTTTCCAAATTAACCCTAAATTCTGTTATTAATGCAGGTAGGTAGCTACCAGAAAACTACTCTGTTTTGGAAAGGTCATTGACAAATTTTCAACCATATAGATAATGATAAATAATGATTACAGCTTACAGTAGCTGAAACGTTACGGTTATTTTGAATTTTCTAAGAGAAACAAACCATTCAAAAGTAAACAATTTTAACAAAAACTTTATGACTTCTTTATTTCAAATTCCCCAATGAATTTGTGTGTGTGTGGTGTTGAAAAAAATATAAATATTTACTTTTACTTTAATGCATTTGCATAATTTAACAAAAACACATAATTTCAAAAACCTGAAAGACATTGGAAAACAAATAATACGACTCTTCTTAACATATGCAAAATTAAAATGTTTTTTTTTTATTATTTCTTTCTTTTTGTAGGAGAGAGCAAGAATTTTAAATTACTTTTATAAGTTTTTTGGTATTATAAACCAGCATATGTCGTTTTATTTTGGAAATAAAGGGGGAACCAACCCAAAAAAAAAAACAAGATCATCATTATAATGAAAGAAGTGTAAGGGGGAAAAAAGAGAAATTATGATAATTTTTGTTAAAGTAATAGAAGCAACATGTGTTTTGATATAATTTTGAAAAATAATTTTAAGAAAGTCTTTTTTCTTGCGTGCAAAGGAAAGATAGATATAGTTACAAGGCCTTATAAGAAAACATATTAAAACCCAGCAAACATTTTCCCATCAGAATCACTTTTCTTCTTAGCACTTTTCTCACCTATCGAAGACACTTTTCCATACGAGAAGCCTATCTTATCAAAGACACTTTTCAAGAGGAAAAGTATCTCCTATCAACCAGATCTTTCTATAGGAAGAGTTTCTCCTATTGAAGACGCTTATCTGTATATAAAGTCTCTGCTATCAAAATCAATTTTCTATACGAAAAGTCTTTTCTATCAAAGCCGATTTTCTAAGCGAAAAGTCTCTCCTATCAAAGTCACTTTTTTTAAACGAAAAGTTTCTCCTATCCAAGACACTTTTCTAGGCGAAAATTCCTTTTTTTAAACGAAAATACTCTTTCATCGAAGACACTTTTCTAAACGAAAAGACTCTTTTATCGAAGAGACTTTTCTAAACGAAAAGACTTTTTTTCGAAGACACTTTTCTATACGAATTGTCTCGCCTATTGAAGACACTTTTCTATACGAAAAGTCTCTCCTATTGAAGACAATTTTCTATAGGAAAAGTCTTTCTTATCGAAGACAATTTTCTATACGAAAAGTCTCTCCAATCGAAGACACTTTTCTATACGAAAAGTCTATCGAAGAGGCTTTTCATTACGAAAAGTCTCTCTATCCTATCGAAGTCACTTTTCTATACGAAAAGACTCTCCTATCGAAGACACTTTTTTATAAGAAAAGTCTCTCCTATCACAGACACTTTTCATTACGAAAAGTCTCTCCTATCGAAGACACTTTTCATTAGGAAAAGTCTCTCCTATTCAAGTAACTTTTCTAGCCGATAAGTCTCTTTTATCGAAGACACTTTTCTAGGCGAAAAGTCTCTCCTATCGAAGACACTTTTCTAAACGAAAAGTCTCCCCTATCGAAGACACTCTTCCAAACGAAATGTCACTCCTGTCGAAAACACTTTTCTATACGAAAAGTCTCTCCAATCGAAGACACTTTTCTATACGAAAAGTCTTTCCAATCGAAGTCACCTTACTATACGAAAAGTCTCATCTATCGAAGACACTTTTCTAAACGAAAAGTCTCTATCTCCTATCGAAGTCACTTTTCTATACGAAAAGTCTCTCCTACCGTAGACTCTTTTTTATAAGAAAAGTCTCTTATCACAGACACGAAAAGTCTCTCCTATTGAAGTCACTTTTCTAGGCGAAAAGTCTCTCCTATTGAAGTCACTTTTCTAAACGAAATGTTTCTCTTAACGAAGACACTTTTCTATACAAAAAGTGTATTCTATCGAAGACACTTTTTCATACGAAAAGTCTCTCCTATCGAAGTCACTTTTCTATACGAGAAGTTTGTACTATCGAAGTTACTTTTCTATGCGAAAACTCTCTCCTATCGAAGACACACTTTTTATACAAAAAATCTCATATCGAAGACACTTATCTTTCCCTTCGAAGACTCTACTCTTTAGGAAAGTCTCTTATCAAAGACACCTTTTTCTAGGAAATGTTTCTTTACGAGAATTTGCTTTTTACCACAGAATCTTTTCTAAGCAAAAACTATGACTATAGCTTAAATAAGCTTAAATATTAACATGAATATAAATTTTTTAAAAATTCTAAATGTGTCGTAAATAATATTACTCAAATTACAAAATTTTCCCCCTTTTTCTCAACATTGTTTTCAAAACATGTCATTATTTAGAAGAAAAAAAAAATAAAACTGTCATAAATATTTAAAGGTCTATAAAAATAAATCTCTAAGCACATGCGTACATGTTTCTAAATACATACATACATATTTTGTAAACTATTGATTGTAAAGTCAAGTTAAACTAATTGCCATCAATTGAAATTCATTGCAATGTAATGATTTTACAAAAATAAACTATACAATGAATTTTAATTTTTTTTTTCTAATTTTATTATTGAATTTTGAAAGTTGGCATCATTTTTTTCACTGTAAACAAACTTGCCTTCATATTGTTAGAATAAATGATGATTTCATTTTGTTATATTGGTTATATGTGGAAATATTGTAAATATTATTTATCAATAATATTTAATAGATTTTAAAACAAATTTACACAAGAATTTTAATTACAATTGAGAGAATTGTAATTGAAAATAAATTCTAATGATTTAAGGATTGTTTTTATGAATTTTTAATTAATTAACAGGTTATAAATATTTAACTGACAGTTAAGTTAAGTAAGAGGCAAACCTTTAGTATTAAATTGTTGTAGAAATAATGTGTGACAGAAACTATAATGTGTACATTTTGTTACAATTTATGGCAATCTGTGAAAACCCTAAATAACCTCAACTGTGAGTAGCCTTAATATTATTAAATTCCCCTCTCTTTTTAAGAATAATTTCTTTTAATACTCTTAAAAAATAATAGAAAATTATTCGACATTTTTCATTTTGTCAAAGTTGTTTGAGGGTAAAATGTGTTTTTTTTTTTCAAAGAAAGTAATAATTAATTGCATTATTTAAATATTAATAATTTTATTTCTTATTCAAAAAGTCTTGTCATGTTTTTATTAATATTTCATTAACATTTTTTACACAAAAAACCACTACTGTAATTATAAACTCTTAACGCCCTGAAGTGTTTGTTAATGCTGGTGGTTGGTTTTCAAACAACAATTTTGACTTTTTGTATAAAATTTTTGAAAAGGGTCAATAGCGGAAATAAACACTAATAAGAAGTGTTAAAAAGGTTACTTTTATTACTTTTACTTTTACTTTTCATTAAATTACATTGTTTACATACTTTACCCCAAGTAAACAATAAGAAAAATAACCAAACTGTTCAAGTATTAGCTAATTTTGCACAGAATTGTAAAATTTTTCTAGTTTTTACAATTCTTTACATTATTTACCTCATGTAAACAATTGATAATTTACTAGTTTTACCCTACTTTTCAACAAAACGCAACATTTTATGCTAAAAAAAATCTGCTTGTATAAATTTTTACATTGTTTACCTTATGTCAAGAATGTAAATTACATTGTTTACATACTTTACTCCAGGAAAACAAGCATAAATTTAACTTAAATCTTTAACCATTAACTAATTTTGCGTAGAATTATAAAGTTATTCTAGTTTTTCCAATTCTTTACATTATTTACCTCATGTAAACAATTGATAATTTACTAGTTTTGCACTACTGTTCAACAAAATTCATCTTTAAATAATAAACCAGTCTTCTTGTATTAATTTTTACATTGTTTACCCTATTTGAACAATGTAAATTACATTGTTTACATACTTTACCCCAAGTAAACAAGAAGAAATTTAACTAAACTCTTTAAACATTGACTAATTTAACCCAGAATTATAAAATTTACCTAGTTTTTACAATTCTTTACATTATTTACCTCATGTAATCAATTGAAAATTTACTAGTTTTACCCTACTTTTCGACAAAATGTAACATTTTATGTTAAAAAATCTTATACTAATTTATACATTGTTTACCTTATGTCAAGAATGTAAATTACATTGTTTACATACTTTACCCCAAGTAAACAATAAGAAATTTAACTAAACTCTTTAACCATTAACTTATTTTGGACAGAATTGTAAAATTTGTCTAGTTTTTTATATTCTTTACATTATTTACCTCATGTAAACAATTGGCAATTAACTAGTTTCACCCTACTTTTCGAAAAAAATCAACATTTTATGCTAAAAAATCTATTTTTACAAAGTTTTACATTATGTCAACAATGTAAATTACATTGTTTACATACTTTACCCCAAGTAAACAAGAAGAAATTTAACTTAACTCTTTAACCATTAACTAATTTTGCACAAAATGATAAAATTTCTCTAGTTTTTTCAATTCTTTACATTATTTACCTCATGTAAACAATTGATAATTTACTAGTTTTACCCTACTTTTCAACAAAATTTATCTTTTAATGATGAGCCAGTCTTCTTCTGCTAATTTTTACATTGTTTACCTTATGTCAAGTATGTCAATTTTTAAGAAAAGTTATAAGTTTTTCTTAAATTTCATGGTTTTTTTTTCAGTTATTTCTATGAAAAATTACATTGTTTACCTATTTTACATAATGTAAATAATAAAAATTACTTTTCTGTTAGTTATTTTACTTTTAAAATTATTATTTTTACGTGAGTTATACCTAATTTAAGTTTTATTTACATCGTGTCAACAATGTAAACAATTAAATTTATGTTAGAAAACCCTATATTTAATTGAAATTTTGTAATTGCATAAACATTTTATATTATTTACTTGAAATTTACATTCTTCACATGATGTCAACAATGTAAAAAAATGTAAATTTTACGTTTTTATCTCAAATTTACATTCTTTGCATTATGTCAACAAAGTAAACAATTAAATTTGTGTTCAAAATACCTCTATCTAATTGAAATTTTTTAATTGTATAGAAATTTTACATAATATACATGAAATTTACATTCTTTACATTATGTTAACAATGTAAATAATTAAATTTCTGTTCAAAAAAACATGTATTTAGTTTAAACATTTTATTTGTAACGAAATTTTACATTATTTACCTCAAATTGACATTCTTTACATGATGTCAACAATGTAAACAATTAAAATTTCAATCAAAAATGTTTTTTATTGAAAATATTTGTATTTGTATCGCAATTTTATATTATTTACTTCATATTTACATTCTTTACATGATGTCAACAATATAAACAATTAAACTTTTAAACAAAAATTATTTATCTATTGAAAATGTTGTATTTGTATAGAAATTTTACATTATTTACCTCAAATTTACATTCTTTACATGATGTCAACAATGTAAACAATTAAATTTCTGTTCATAAAACATGTTTTTAATTTAAATTTTGTAATTGTATAGAAATTTTACATAATTTAAATAAAATTTACATTCTTTACATTATGTCAACAATGTAAATAATTGAAATTTTCTTTGAAAAACTAAAATTTATTTAAAAATTTTTACTTAGAATGAAAATTTTCTCTAATTCGATGACATTTGTACTGTAATTTCTTATTATTTACTTCATATTTACATATTTTACATTATGTAAACAATTCTAATTTTCTTTGAAAACAAACTTTTATTAAAAATTTTTTATGAAATATGAAAATTTACATAGTTTACATGCTATCTGAATGACAATTTTACATTATTTACCTCAAAATTTGCAAATTTTACATTATGTCAAAAATGTAAAGAATTAAAAATTTACTCAAAAATGATTTCTTTATTGAAATGTTTGTATATTAAAAGAAAGTTGTCATTATTTACTTCAAATTTATTTATTTTACATAATGTCAACAATGTAAACAATTGAAATTTTCCATCACATCACATTTTCATAGTAAAATTTGCATTTAGTAATGTATCTCTACATTATTTACCCCATATTTAAATTTTTTACATCATGTCAAAAATGTAAACAATTCAAATTTACTCCAAAAAACATTTTTAATAATAAAATTTGTATTTTTTAAGGTAAATTGACATTATTTACCTCATATTTACATATTTTACATCATGTAAAAAATGTAAACAATTAAAATTTTGTTTAAAATCTAATTTCTTTCAAAATTAGTATAATTTAACACAAATTTTAGGTCAAATTACATTGTTTACATAATGTCAATAATGTAAATAATTGAAATTTTTACAGAATAATGAAATTACATATAAAAATTTCGTTTATTACGGATGTTTGCTTCATTTACCCATTATTTACATATTTTACAATATGTCAAGAATGTATATTTGACAAAATATAAGCATTTTTCGTACTTTTAGACAAAATCACAATAATACTTGTTATTTTCTTCTATAACTTCTTCATTTACCTGATGTAAACAATCGTTTTTAACAAGTAAAATTTCATTTAAATTTTAATTTCTTAAAATTTTCTTTAATTACACATTTTTAAAGACAGTTTTTGGACATGTAATTAATCTTTACAAGCTTAAAAAAACATTTCTTTTACATTATTGTTAACTTAATGCTTTAGACACTAATTTGTTTATAAAAGAAAGTTTCGTTTTTTAAACCACTTCTAACTGATAAACAAACTCAGCTCACGTCCCAAATCAATTTATCAATAAAACGTAATGTTAAAACGTAGAAAAAAATACACAAAAACCTTTTTTTATAAGATACATAGAATACCTATAAAACGTCAATAAAAAAAGTAACCAAATAAACGTGCTTTACCACAGGTAGTTGTTTCTTTAGTTACAAACCGAAAAAAATCTATAAAAATCTTTTACTTAGGAAAATAATTTTTTTTTTCAAAAAAACCGTTTAAAACGTTTGTTTTTTTGTTCAAAACAGACACGTTTTCTTAACAAAAAAATTAAATAAAAATTACACTCTTTTTTTTTGTTGTGTTAACACTAAAAGTAAAGTAATTTAGCCCCTCCTTAATTTATGATTTTATTAGAAACTATTAATTTGTAAAATTAAAAAAAGGTTATTATTATTTGAAGCCACAAAGCAAAACCCCCTGCTGCTGAGCTTATGATTTTTGTTTTTTAGAAATTCTTGTTACTTATCTGTCACCTTTATTAAATGAGACAAAATTCTTGATAAACCCGACATTCCAAATGAAAGGTCACTTTGAAATATTTGTCAAATTTGTTTATATTGAGTTGATAGCTAAATAAAAAGAATTTGCATAAATATTGAAAACAAACAAATGACGTGAGCTGCGTTGAAAAAGGTTTAACAGAACGGGTTTTTATAGAGTTATTTAATGAAAGAGCTAAATTAGAAAGATCATTAAAAATTATTATGACTTTTAGCAGAATGACAGCTAATTAAGTTTGTTGCCAAATCTTCAAATGTTTTATTAAGAATCATTAAATTTTTCCGCCTCCATTGTTTAGCCTGATCAGGCTATAGTTTAGACTGTAGACCACTCTAAAGTTAAGACTATAGATCAGTCTATAGTCTTGACTATAGATCAGTCTGTAGCCTTGTCTATAGATCAGTCTATAGTCTTGACTATAGATCAGTCTATAGTCATGACTATAGATCAGTCTTGAAGGAAGATCGGTCAATTGAATATACATCAGTCTATATATACTCTTGACTATAGATCAGTCTATTTTTTTGACTATATATCAGTCTATAGTCTTGACTATATATGTATCAGTCTATAGTCTTGACTATAGATCAGTCTATAGTCTTGTCTATAGATCAGTCTATAGTCTTGACTATGGATCAATCTAAAGTCTTGACTATAGATCAGTCTATAGTCTTAACTATAGATCAGTCTATAGTCTTGACTATAGATCAATCTAAAGTCTTGACTATAGTCTTGACTAAAGATCATTCTATAGTCCTGACTACAGATCAGTCTATCGTCTTGACTATAGATCAGTCTATAGTCTTGACTATAGATCAGTTTATATTCTTGACTGTAAATCAGTCTATAGTATTGACTATATATGTATCAGTCTATAGTCTTGACTATACATCGGTCTATAGTCTTGTCTATAGATCAGTCTATAGTCGTGACTGTAGATCAGTCTATATTCTTGACTATAGATCAGTCTATAGTCTTGACTATAGATCAGTCTATTGTCTTGACTATAGATCATGGATCAATCTGAAGTCTTGACTATAGATCAGTCTATAGTCTTAACTATAGATCAGTCTATAGTCTTGACTATAGATCAATCTAAAGTCTTGACTATAGATCAGTCTTTAGTCGTGACTATAGATCAGTCTATACTCTTGATTTTAGATCAGTCTATAGTCGTGACTATAGATTAGTCTATAGTCTTGACTATAGATCAGTCTATAGTCTTGACTATAGGTCAGTCTATAGTATTGACTATAGATCTATCTAAAGTCTTGACTATAGATCAGTCTATAGTCTTAACTATAGATCAGTCTATAGTCTTGACTATAGATCAGTCTATAGTCTTAACTATAGATCAGTCTATAGTCTTGACTATAGATCAATCTAAAGTCTTGACTGTAGATCAGTTTATAGTCTTGACTATAGATCAGTCTATAGTCTTGACTATAGATCAGTCTATAGTCTTGACTATAGATCAGTCTATAGTCTTGACTATAGATCAGTCTATAGTCTTGACTATAGATCAGTCTATATTCTTGACTATAGATCTGTCTATAGTCTTGACTATAGATCAGTCTATAGTATTGACTATAGATCTATCTAAAGTCTTGACTATAGATCAGTCTATAGTCTTAACTATAGATCAGTCTATAGTCCTGACTATAGATCTATCTAAAGTCTTGACTATAGATCAGTCCATAGTCTTAACTATAGATCAGTCTATAGTCTTGACTATAGATCAATCTAAAGTCTTGACTGTAGATCAGTTTATAGTCTTGACTATAGATCAGTCTATAGTCTTGACTATAGATCAGTCTATATTCTTGACTATAGATCAGTCTATAGTCTTGACTATAGATCAGTCTATAGTCTTGACTATAGATCAGTCTATAGTCTTGACTATATATCAGTCTATAGTCTTGACAATAGATCAGTCTATAGTCTTGACTATAGATCAGTCTATAGTCTTGACTATATATCAGTCTATAGTCTTGATTATAGATCAGTCTATAGTCTGGATTATAGATCAGTCTATAGTCTTGACTATAGATTAGTCTATAGTCATGACTATAGATCAGTCTATAGTCTTGACTATAGATCGCTCTATAGTCTTGACTATAGATCGCTCTATAGTCTTGACTATAGATCAGTCTATAGTCTTGTCTATAGATCAGTCTATAGTCGTCACTGTAGATCAGTCTATATTCTTGATTATAGATCAGTCTATAGTCGTGACTATAGATTAGTCTAAAGTCTTGACTATAGATCAGTCTATAGTCTTGACTGTAGATCAGTTTATAGTCTTGACTATAGATCAGTCTATAGTCTTGACTATAGATCAGTCAATAGTCTTGACTATAGATCAGTCTATAGTCTTGACTATAGATTAGTCTATAGTCATTGACTATAGATCGCTCTATAGTCTCGACTATAGATCGCTCTATAGTCTTGACTATAGATCGCTCTATAGTCTTGAATACAGATCAATCTACAGTCTTGACAGTTTATAGTGTAGACTATAGTGTTTAAGTAATGTTTTCCAACTGTTGCTTTATCAATCAACTCCCTTAGTTCACTTAACAATCCTGCAAGAACTCAAAAAACTCCCCTTGATAAGGCAGTTTTTTTGTATTTATATATATTTTTTAAATTACGTTCTTGACAGTTTAATGTTTTAGACTCGTGTCAAGAAAACACACAATGATTACAGCAAATGCAACAGTTGCAAGAAGGATAATAAACTGGAAAAGTACAAGAACTTAAGTAAAGTAAGAGGAATAACTCCTCAACAGATGAAACAGTTTGAAAATAAAAACTAACTAAGGACTTGCTAAACAAAATATAAAATTTCCAAAACTAGACAAGGCTTGAGAAAAGCAGCTGTCTATAAATAAAGTAATAATTTTTGTTATTAAACTAGGATGTTGTTTTTTTTTTTTTTTTTTTGTAATTTAAAGGCTGTAACACCATTTAGTTAAAGGTGTTTTTGCTTATTAATTTAAGCGGAAAATTTTAAGACGTTTTCTTAAAGAGGCTGCTGTATAATTGTATCAGAAAGGAAAGCAGTCTGCTCATTTTGACATTTAGTGTAATAATTACTACATCTCTCTAGCCCAGTGACCAGTCACAGCTGCTGTCATTTGTTGAACATGAACAGTAAAAAGCCTGTTCCTGTTGCTGTATTAGCAGCACTTAGGAGCAGGTGTTATGACAAGTAATTTAAAAATAAGCAGAGTATAATCATTTAAATTGTCGGTGACAAAATTAAAGAAAAAATATTAATGATAATTGCTTGAAATGTTATTATAAAGAGGTTGTGGACTAAGTAGAAAACCAGATTAAATGATAAATTATGAGCTTTTTGTAAAATATAAATCATAGAAAAGTTATGTTTAAAATAAATTTTAATTGCAAACACCATTTTACCAATTAAAAACTGAAGTTAAAATGTAATACATTTTTAAAGTTGGCAAAGCAATAACAAATTTTGAAACTCTACTTAACAAAAAAAGGCTCAAAGAAAGGCTAAATATTTTAATTAAAAACAGTGAAATTTCTTGAAAAACAAAAAAAAATTGGCAATGCGAAAATTTTTAAGATTTATAAAATGACAATATTTTTAAAGACTTTTGCTTTTCTAAAAAGTTTCCTACAAATTAGTTTCATTATTTTTTATGAAAGCATAAGTTTAGCTAAAAGTTGGCAATGCGAAAATTTTCAAAATTCAGAAATTAAAAAAAAAATTAGCACTTTTACTTTTATAAAAAGTTTCCTACAAATTGATTTAAGATTTTTTTAAAGAAATCTTAAGTTTAGCAAAAAGTTGGCAATGCGAAAAATTTCAAATATTGAAAAAATTTGAATTTCTAAAAACTTTCTTCTTTTAACAGGATTTTTTACCTAGTTGTGAGTAATTTTTAGCAAAATTTTAAGATTTTCCAATAGTTGGCAATGCGAAAATTTTAGAATATTGAAAAAATGGTAAAATGTTTTAAAACTTTTGACATAAAAATGAATTTATTTTCATTTGTATCAATAAATTTTGTAAAAATTCAAAATATTATAATAGTTGGCAATGCGAAAGTGTTCATATAATGGAAAAAGTAAGTGAAATTTTTTTAATCTTTAGGCACAAAATCTAGTTTTACTTCATTTGTGTCAGTAATTAAGGCAAAACTTTAAAATTTACGAATAGTTGGCAATGCGATAATTGTTTAATATTGAAAATTTTAATACATTTATTACTTTTTCTGTCAATTAAATAATTTGTTTATAATATTGTTCTCACTTTTGGCAAAATTTTGAGATTTCTTAATAGTTGGCAATGCGAAAATTGTTAAATATTGAAGAAAATTATGAAATTTGTAAAATTTTTTACTTTAAATCCAATTGCTGTTTATTTCTGTGGGTAATTTTGGTAAAATTTAAAATTTTTTCTAAGAGTTGGCAATGCGAAACTTTTCAAATATTAAAAAAGTTGTAAATTTTTGAAACTTTCTGCCTTTAAAAGGATTTCTTTACATATTTAAAAATAAATTTTATTTAAATTTTAATATTTTTTAAAAGTTGGCAATGCGAAAATTTTAGAATAGCAAAAATTTGTGAAATTTGTTAAAACGACATAAAATGAATTTATTTTCATTTGTGTTATTAATTTTTATAAAATGTCAAGTTTTTCTAATAGTTAGAAATAGAAATTTTGGAAAAAAATTTGAAATTTTTTTAATCTTTCGTTACCAAATCAATTTTCTTTTTATTTGTAACAGTAATTATGGCAAAACTTAAAGATTTCCAAATAGTTGGCAATGCGAAAATTTAAAAAAAAAATACAAAAATTTTGAAAAAGTATGAAAATTTTGAAAAAATATGAAAATTTTTTTTAGCAATCTATTGAAACTACAAACCTTTTTTATTGTATAGAAACATTTTCTGTAAATTTCTAGTTTATGTAAAAGTTGGCAAAGCGAAAATTGTTTCAGAAAAAATTTAAATTTTCTTAAATTTTCTTTATAATTTTTTGCAGTTTAATTGTTTAGTTAGCTTTACCAGGAATTCCTTTTCAACAATTATATTGAATCATGTCTGTTGACTCTTAATTTTTGAGTTTATTTTAAACAAAAGCAAAAAACTTTCAATTGAAAACACTTGATGTTACTGCAGAGAGTTAACTCTAGAAGAAATCAAAGCCCCTTAATTTGTTTCTGCATTTAAAACAATATTACGAGTATTTAGCTGTACAAGTCAGAGTAGTGGTGCCGCATTTTAAATTAAAACATAAACAAGCAAATAGGGGATAAGCATTTAAAGTTAACAGGGTACGAATGTTTACGCGAAGTAAAACCCAGAGTAAAACTCAAATTAAAAAAAAAAAACAAATATTACAATTAACAGCTTTTAGATTTCAAAAATTACTTCTCCGAGTTCTCTTTAAGCCTGTCACTGCTTTTAAGCAATGATTTTCTTTCTCCCTGCTCCTCTGTTAAGTTCTAAAGTTTGTGCAGTTTTATTTTTTTGAGCAAAAAAATTATGCAAACATGATGTGCATAATTTATTAATAACGACAACTTCAAGGAATTATTGTACAAAAAAAAGTTTAAATAAAAAATCACCACAGAAAAAAACTCTTTCCTATTTTAATAAATTAAATTTATAAAATAATTATTATGACTAATCTCGTGTAATTTTCAAACTGGGAATACTTTTCAAACAAAGTTCAGGGTTATTTACATTTAAAATTACTAAAGAAAACTAATCAAAAAAAATTATAAAATGTTATTAAGAAAAAAGGGGGTGGTGGAGAGGTTAGATTATAAAATTATGATCTAATGCTGTTGGTATTTTTAAGATTTATTTTTAATAATTACAAAAAGTATATATATATTTAATTTTCTATTAAGCAGGAAGGAGATTTGATAAGCCAGCAGCTTATAATTCTATTCTTAAATTATTTATTTATAAAAATTTTATATTATTTTGTTATTGACCAAAAAAAACATGTCAACCAACTTTGTGTTAATTGGCAAAAAGTTTGTTAAATTTTACGTTAAATTTTAAAATTCAATGTCATTGAATGTTTGTGATCACACACAAACCAGTTAAATAAAAATGTTTATAATACCAATAAAAATAGCTTTAAAATTGAAAGGTTTCAAAATTAAAAAACACAACTATAAAACAGTCTATAGTTTAGACTATATATCGGTATATAAAACAGTCTATAGTCTAGAATATAGATTAGTTTATAAGAGACTACAAAGCAATCTGAGGTAGAGTCTGAACATTAGTCTATACTATAGATCAGTTTACAGTATAGACTATAGATCATTCTATAGTCCGGCTATGGAGCGGTCTATAGTCAATACTATAGATTAGTATAGTCTAGACTTATAGTCTATACTATAGATCGATCTATAGTGCATAATATAGATAAGTCTATAGTCAAGATTATAGACTATAGTCTAGACTAGAGAATAGATCAGTCTACAGGTCAGGCTATAGTCTAGGCAAAAGATCAGTCCATAGATTAGACTATAGTTCAGTCTATAGTCTAGACTATTGATTACTCTGTAGTTAAACTATAGATCAGTCTATTGTTTAGACTATAGGTGAGTTTGTAGTCAAGACTATAGATCACTTTGTAGACCAAAGTATAGATCAGTTTTAAGTATAGAGTATATATTATTATACAGTCTGGACTATAGATCAGTCTATAGTCTAGGCTAAGGATCAGTTTGTAGTCTAAAGTCTAAAATAGATCAATCTATATAGTGACCTATTAGACTATAGATCAGTCAGTAGTCTAGGCTATAGATCAGTCTATTATCTAACAGATCAGTCAATAGCCTAGGCTATAGATTAGTATATAATCTAGACTATATATCGGTCTATAGATTAGACTATAGATCAATAGTCTAGACAATAGATCAATCTATTTTCTAGGCAAAAGAGCAGTCTATTATCTAGACAAAAGATCAGTCTATTATCTCGACAATAAATCAGTCTATTATCTAGATCAGTCTATTATCTCGACAATAGATCAGTCTAATATCTAGACAATAGATCAGTCTATTATCTAGACAATAGATCATGGTTTAGACAATAGATCAGTCTATAGTCTAGAATACAGATCAGTTCATAGTCAAAAATAGATCAGTCTATAGATTAGTCAATAGTCTGGTCTATAGATCAGTCTATTATATAGACAATATATCAGTCTACATATTAGACAATATATAAGTCTATAGTCTAGTATACAGATCATTTCATAGTCAAAAACAGATTAGTATATAGATTAGTCAATTGTCTACACTATAGATCAGTCTATTATATAGACAGTAGATCAGTCTATAGCTAAGCCAATAGATCAGGCCATGGTTTAGCCAATAGATCAGTCTATAGTCAAGACTACAGACCAGTTCATAGTCTATAAAATATACTTCATATCATGCTAAAGTCTAGACAATAGATCAGTCTATAGATTATATAATAGATCAGCCAATAGACTAGACTATAGATCAGTCCATTGTCTAGATCACAGATCAGTTTATAGTTAAAAATATATACTAGTCTAGACTATAGATCAGTTTATAGTTATATAAATCGGTCTATAGTCTAGATTAAAGATCAGATAGACTATAGATCAGTCAATAAGCCAAACCTTAAATCAGTCTATAACCCTGACTATATTTCAGTCTATCGATCAGAGTGTATATCCCTCTCTAGTCCAGATTTTTTTTTTTAATTTACCATTAAAATAAATACCAACCTAATAATTTCAGTTAATAACTCAAAAAAAAAAGAAGTTTTAATTTCCGTTTACAATTAAACTTGACAAATCAACTTACAAACATATACATAATACCTTTTTAAGTGCTTTAATTTTGAAAATTGTAATTTTTTAAAAACCTCTGCTCTTATATATACATTCCCATGTAATAATTACCAACTAGCTATCATCTTTTCTTAATCCACAGAAGAAAAAAAAACACAAACACATAAATCTAAAATATAAATAATCTACGCGCCAACTCATGTATCATTTTGACAGTTTTAGTTTTAAGCTATTGTTGTTGTTGTTTTTCTTGAAGCGTTCTTCATGCTTTAGCAGATATTGTCTTCCCCAAGTTGTTGGAATATATTTAAAATTTCTATAAAATTTCTTGATGATTTAAAAAGAATGATAAGAAATTTTTCATATGTTCAAAGCAAATCATCGCAGTTTTCAGTTGTTTTTGGTTTGAAATAGTTTGTTGTTGTTTTTAAAAGTGTTAAATAATATTCAATGAATTGGAAGCTTTAGAGATTAGGATTATTAAAAGCTTAATTTAAAAAAATGTTAAAGGAATTTTGGAAAAAAAGATTGGTTCTATATTGGAAAGACAGACAGATAGACAGACAGACAGAGAGACAGACATACAGATAGACAGACAGACAGACAGACAGACAGACAGACAGACAGACAGACAGACAGACGGACAGACAGACAGACAGACAGACTGACAGACATGTGCTGTAGTTGGCAACGCAAATTTTTTAAATAATTTTAATATTATTTTTAAAACAATTGTTCTATTGCCTCCCACAATAACAAATTCTATTCTAAATTTTGTACAAGATTTTGATTTTTTAGACAACCTGCTGGTATGTCTTTGTATGCAGAATATTTCATAAAAATATGTATGTTTAAACCCCCTTTATAGCCCCTGGGGGGCCTATTAAACACCTACAATAGCAAATAATGTTATGGAACCTTTTTAATGGCTTACACAAATTTGAAATTTGTCTTGTCTTTTTTATTAATATTTAAGAGGTTTCTATTGTTTTATTCTTTTTTTTTAACAAATAAACCCGTTTTTTATTAACAAATTTTGCATAAAGAAATCTGCCTAAATTCTTTTTGTTCTTTTCATTAACCTCTTTTTAACATTGTTAATTGAAACTTTTATTTACAATTTTTAATTGTTAAAGTTTTTTTTTGTGTGTTTTGAACTCTATTTAATGACAATTAACAGTTTCCTTTAAATTTATTTAGCAAAAGGGGACTGTTTCAATTACTCTATTCTATTTTATTTCTATTATTCTATTTACAAAATTTATAAATTAATTTGTATTTAAATTGTTGTCTAGTCTTGCTATTATTGTCTTCAGTTAAGTTGCCAACCTACTGTTGGAAATTAAATTGAAGCGAATGCAATAGGAATTAAGTTTTTAAGTTGTATTCATATGAATATATAAGAAAAGTTTTGGAATGTCCTAATTTAAAAACCTTGGGGTCATTTGTAAAAGTATGACCTTTGACCTTTTCAAACTTTGTTTGAATAACTATAAACTTCTATAAACTAAGAGCTTCTCATTTGCATAATTTGTCTGTGTCTAATTAGTTTAAACTTGTAGTTTTCATTGTTAAAGTTTTGAGAGTTTAAATCCTTAAGTATAACCTTTGACCTCTTTGGCCTAACTATATTTATTTTAAATAAAAATTAAAAGAGGGATTTTGTTTTCATAATTCTGTAAGAAATAAAGTTTTCAAGCCGAAGCTTTACTAAAATATAGATAAAACTTTTGGTTTTAAGGTTTTGAGTCTTTTAGATCAAATTCTCTTGGATGAACTTTGACCTTTTAAAACAAACTTTATCTATTTTAAATGAAAATAAAATATTCTATATTAGTTTTTGAAAGGAACAAAGTTTTTCTGTTGAAAATTTACTTAAATATAGATAAAACTTTTGGTTGCAGGTTTTAAGACTTTAAGGTCAACTCCTCCAGAAAGACCTTTGACCTTTTTTTAACGAAATTTGCTTATAAAAAGTTTGGTTTTTGGATTTGATGTTAGAATTTCCCAAAGAAATAAGTTTTTATAGAGAAACTTCACTAAAATGTAAAGAAGACTTGTGGCTTTCAAGTTATAAGACTTTAAGGTTAATTCCTCAAGAATGACCTTTGACCTTTCTTAACTATAAACAGCTAGTTTGCTGAAATTTTCAAAGTAAAACTTTCCGTTTCAAATGTATAACCAAATAATTTTGTTTTATTTTAACTAAAATATTCAACAAAAGTTGGCAATTCTAAGAGATAGTTGGCAACTCTGTTTTAAGAAGATTTTAGCCTTTTCAAAGTCTAGTTGTTATCAATTAACTCTGTTTTAGTTTCAAACAATTTGACCTTAAACATATTATATTTTACAATTGTTCTTAAACTAGCAACTAAATTATTTATATATGTTAAAGTTGGCAACTCATAACATTTACAAATTTATTGCTCTTTTCATTAAAAACTTTACATAGTTTAGTGCAGAATAAAAAAACTTCCTAGTGACAATTTTAACTAGTAAACTAATGTTTATTTTATTTTATATCTAATCAAAACAATTACTTTCAATTTTCAGTTTCATTACATAGCGTTCAGACTAACTCAACATTTATGTAGCACTACTACTTTATTAATAGTTTTAAATTGCTTTAACTAGGCTACACACTCACACAAATGCTCATTTTATTTAACAAAGACAATTAAGACAAGAAATAATAATAATAATAAAACAATGAAAAAATAGCATGAATGTAAAAGCTAAGTGAGACCAGCTTTTTTTAAAGGAAATATTTTTCTAACAAAGAAAAAAAAAAGAAATCTACATAAACAAAGTATAAATATCTTTAATTTATTCTATATATTATCTTGTGCAATTCTATCTCGAAACTCTTTGGTATCTTAAGTATCTATTTAGTTAAAGTCGGTTTTTTTCTACTTTTCTATTTAAATACGCATTATGTATACGGTATAGAGACAAAAAATGGAGAATATAAAAGAGTTGCCAACTTTTTAATAAATTTCAAAAGAAATTGGTAAAAATTTCCTTTGTTAAACAAACAACGGTTGGCAACTCTATATTACTTCCTAAGTGTGTGGCCAACTTGTTGAAGAGCCAAAAAACATATTTTCATAGCTGAGTTGCCATCTTAAACTCCAGTTTTCCTCCATTCTTTGTTTAAAAGTTTTCTTTTTATTTTTCTTTAATATTATCTAATAGTTGGCCATTATTACCATTTAAATTAGTTGCCAACCAGTTTTTTGATGCTTTACAGTTGGCAACTTTTTGTAGTTTCTCAATGATTTGCCAATTCTAGTCTGCACTTCCACGGAGTAGCCAACTGTTGTCACTATTTCATAAAATTAAAGTTTTATGCAAGTTTTACAGTTGGCAACTCTTTATAGCTTCCAGCTTAAGTTACCAACTGAATATAGATCCATTTTTCTACTGCGTTTTGCCAATTCTAGTTTGTATTTGTAAAATTATATCTGATAGTTTGCTATATTTCTCTGGAGTTGCCAACTATGGTCATTATGTATTAAAATTCAAGTTTTATGCAAGCTTTACAGTTGGCAACTCTTTATAGCTTCCAGCTTAAGTTACCAACTTAATATAGTTCCATTTTTCTACTGCGATTTGCCAATTCTAGTTTGTATTTGTAAAATTGTATCTACTAGTTGGCTACACTTCTCTGGAGTAGCTAACTGTGATCGTTATTTAGAGTTGGCAACTCTTTATAGCTTCTAACTTAATAAACCAACTTAATGTCGATCCATTCTTCTACTACTATTTGCCAATTCTATTCTGTATTTGTAAAATTGTATCTGCTAGTTGGCTACACTTCTCTGGAGTAGCCTACTGTAATCGTTATTCAATAAAATTAAAGTTTTTTTGTCAGCTTAACAGTTGACAACTCTTTATTGCTTCAAACTTAAGTTACCAACTTAATGTAGATCCATTTTTCTATCGACGTTTAGTCAATTCTAGTTTGTACTTTAAAAACTGTATTTGATAGTTGGCTACACTTCCTCTGGAGTAGCCAACTGTGATCGTTTTTTAATTAAATTAAAGTTTGCAGGTGTTTCTTTTCATGTTTCGTCCATTTCATTAGATAGTTGCCAACTCTTAACAATCGTATCCAATTTACTTCATTTTTCTTTTAATTTTTGTTTATTTTCATTACATAGTTGGCTACACTTCTGTAGAGTAGACAACTATGGTAGTTATTTAAGAAGAATTAAAGTTTGCTGGATGTTCTTTTAATTTTTTCTCCATTTCATTAGTTAGTTGGAAACTCTTAACATGCATAGCCAACTTTAGCTGTTGATTTCAAAATTCCATGATTTAAATTTTTTTTTTGTACATTTCTCCTCATTTTTTTACAAAAATTGGCAACACCTTTCATTTAGTTGCATTGCCAACCTTAAGCTCATTTTAGTATTCTCTTATGTTATCTGTTTGTTGGCAACTCTGGCTTTTATCTCCAAAATTTTTCGTTTTAAAGTTTTCATATTTTGATTTTTGTTTAATTTTTCTTAATAGTTGGCTACACTTCCCTTGAGTGGCCAACTATGGTTGTTTAAGTTTTTTCTTTTTATTTCTTTTCAATTTCATAAGAAAGTCGGTAACTCTTGACATGCGTAGCCAACTTTAAAAGATATTTTGTAATTCTCTAGTTTAAAACTTTTTTTCTTTGTATTTCTTCTCAAAATTTCTCTTTCAATAGTTGGCAACTCTTTTTTCATATATTTACGACTTTGTTTATAGTTTCTTTGTTGTTGTTGATATTTTTTTGATATTTGCAATTCTTACAGTTAATTTCGTTTGATTATTTTCAAACCATACAGTGGAGTTTTAGTCGTTTTTTTTTTGTTTTTGTATTTGTTATGCATTGCCATAATTTTTATTTTAACTGACAGTTTGTTGTTTTTGTTGTAGTTGTTAGTTTCATACGAATGAACTCCCTTTTTTTCAAGTTTTCTGGATAGCTGCTGCTGCTGGTGCTGTCGTTTGATATGTTTGTTTTGCAAGTGAGTCATTCGCATAAAAATCAACAACATAAATTTTTTATGTTGTAGATGAGGAGAAGGAGGAGCAGCAGGAGTTGGGTTTTGTATTTAACGGAAATGTTTTATAATAGTGTTTTTTTTTCAATTTTTATTTAGCGTAAAGGGCGGGTTAAATGTTTTTTGAAAAGAAAAAACTTCATACTTAAACTGATGATTGATAGTTTTTGATTAGATTTAGTTAGAAGGGGGAACTAGTAATTATTTCCGTATATTATTATAATGAGTTGCCAACTATTTAGAGATAAAATGATAATATTTCCAAAATCTTTAAGTTGGCAACTCGCAAATTTGAAAATTTTAATAAATTACAACTATTTCCTGAACAATGTAAACGATACGCTTGACTTAAAGCTAAAAAAAACGAAAATGTTTAATAATGATTCCCCCAGCATCGGCGAAATCGTGAACGCAAATCAGTGGTCGGTACAAAGAGTGTTAAAAGAGACCAGAAATAAAATGCTCTTAAAACTTAAAACAGAGCAAGAAAAAACTATTAAAATAATTAACGTAATTGCCGACCTCTGCCTTACTTTATAATTTAATAAAAAAATTCATCATCATCTCACTTCGGTCCCCTTAAGACCCTCATCAGCACTACTACAATAATCTCTTTTTATGTGTATTTCTAATTAGTTATTAATCATAATTAAAACTGAAGCTACAAAAGAAAATTGAAAAATTTAAATTAAATAAAAACTCTAAAAAATGTGAAGATCAAAAACAACAACAACAACCACTCAACAATCCCCTTAAAATCTATGATGACAGTGAATGTGAAAACGACGACGATAATATATATTTAATAACCTCTAAAAACGAGGTGCAAATACTTAAAACATCCACCACTATGTCGGCCACCACCTCGACTAGACCCTCACCCGCCACTACTCCTCTATATGATGGTTATGCCACCATACGTGGTCGGGGTCTAACACGATCTCTCTCGATAAGAGCCAAAGAATTGGAGGCTGCACAGGAACAAGAAAAAGCCGCAGCAGTGGACTCTGAAGAAGTGACTGTAAGACAATATGTTATAACTACGCCGGGAGAACGTAAACGGACCATTTCTCTACGCAGTGATTACAGTCAAACTTCACCCTTTCGTTCGGATGCCAATAAAATGTCTCAAAGTTTATATCAACCCAGCTTAAACTCTTCCAACGGCCCGGAGGATATTTATATAAGCAGGTCTAATGCTAAACCCGTTAAAACTCCCACTATTAACGATATGGAACCTTTATATGCCTCAGCCGCCAACTCTACCTTTCGGCCTTTGTCTGATGCCAGTTCGTCTTCGGGAGGAGCCAATTCTGGTTCGGGCTGCCGTGATAGTGTAGTGGGCTCTTCCGGTTCGGGCAGCATTAATGTAGACTATCATAGTTTAAAGAAAAACTCACGTTTCTCTTTGGATTCTCTACACTCTAGTAATACTCCTAAAACTCCCGATTACACCACAGCCGATGAAGATCAAATATTTCTCTATACTGCACCGGATTCTCCTAAAAGAAGACTCGACAGTGGCATACGCAATTCATATGATGAATCCTCGGAAAGAGAATATTCTCCTTTGAATAAACAAGCCTTTGAAATGCAAGAATATCCTCACATAAGAACACCTTCCGAACATTCGCAGTCTTCTCATTCTCATTCACCCGCTAAATCGAGACGTCCTTCAACGGTTTCTCTCAACTATAAGAGAACACAATCTTTGGGTGATTACTCTAAGAGACCCTTAACTTTAATGACTTCCTCCTTTCAACGCAGTGATAGTGAAAGTCCTACCTATAGCAACAGACCACCTCCCTCACCCAGCCATAAACCTCCCCCTACGCCTGTAAGACGGGAGAGTTTATATGCCAAACCAAAGATTTATACCTCAGCCCACAAATCTCCTTCGCTTATGCCTTTGGAGGTTAATAGCAGCAAGTTAAATAGCTATGAATTGCCCTCACCGCCTCAGAGAAGTTCTAGTGCCGAGATTTTGGAAAGATCTTATACCAGCCATAGTTTAGCCACTATTGATCAAGATGAAATTCTAGCCGTACCTTCAGCCATGCCTGTTTTACAGAATCCGGTCGATAGAAGATATCATACCCTGGGTCATATGCGTGTACAAAGTTTGGGCAGTAGTTTACATCGTACTCCCGACTCACCCATGGGTTCTCTGGTTAATATGATGTCGGGGGCCTATTATACTCCGGGTGGTAATCATTCTCATCATTTGTATAGTAATTTACATCCCAATAAGTCAGCCGGCAATATTTATGCCTCGGCCGAGGCTGCCGTAGAAGATTTAAATAAATTAGCTCCGGAATATATGGATCCGTTGGATTTTAAAATAGGCTGCCAAACTACACTGAGAAGTAAACCCATAATACCCTGGTATGAATTGGCCATTAAGAGGGATTTGTCGAAAAGGCAATCGTGTCCGCCTATTAGCTCGAGTTTGCATGTAAATGGTACACAGACTTTGACAGCGGTTCGGAGTACCGAAAATCAGGTTAATATAATATATAATTTATATATTTTCTTTTATTTTGCTTCTATAACTTTATTCAGGGGTGTGATTTTTCGCCATTTTAGGATTTTTTCCTGTTTTGGTGTTATTAAAAGAAATACTTGAGTTAAGATTTATACATTCCATAGCTAGTTGAGTTTTCTTTCATTCCATCAGGTTTTTTAATAAAAAAATTTATAAAATCTCAATTATTTTATGTGATTTAATGTGGAAAGGGTGTAACAAAAAGAGATAATCTAAAACTTGCACATCAGATTGAATCGCTCTACAGTCAGAACTATACTGCGATCTATAGTGTGAGCTATGAACTGATCTATAGATTGAACTATAGATTAGACTATAGACTAGACTATAGACTAGACTATAGACTAGACTATAGACTAGACTATGGACTAGACTATAGACTAGACTATAGACTAGGCTAAAGACTAGACTATAGACTAGACTATAGACTAAACTATAGACTAGACTATAGACTAGACTAAACTTAGACTAGACTATAGACAAGACTATAGACTAGACTATAGACTAGACTACAGACTAGACTATAGACTAGACTATAGACTAGACTATAGACTAGACTATAGACTAGACTATAGACTAGACTATAGACTAGACTATAGACTAGACTATAGACTAGACTATAGACTAGACTATAGACTAGACTATAGACTAGACTATAGACTAGACTATAGACTAGACTATAGACTAGACTATAGACTAGACTATAGACTAGACTATAGACTAGACTATAGACTAGACTATAGACTAGACTATAGACTAGACTATAGACTATACTGTAGACTAGACTATATAGACTAGACTATAGACTAGACTGTAGACTAGACTATATAGACTAGACTAGACTATAGACTAGACTATAGACTAGACTAGACTAGACTATAGACTAGACTAGACTAGACTGTAGACTAGACTATATAGACTAGATAGACTAGACTATAGACTAGACTATAGACTAGACTATAGACTAGACTGTAGACTAGACTATAGAGACTAGACTATAGACTAGACTATAGACTAGACTATAGACTAGACTATAGACTAGACTATAGACTAGACTATAGACTAAGACTATAGACTAGACTATAGACTAGACTATAGACTAGACTATAGACTAGACTTAGACTAGACTATAGACTAGACTATAGACTAGACTATAGACTAGACTATAGACTAGACTATAGACTAGACTATAGACTAGACTAGACTAGACTATAGACTAGACTATAGACTAGACTATAGACTAGACTATAGACTAGACTATAGACTAGACTATAGACTAGACTATAGACTAGACTATAGACTAGACTATGACTAGACTAGAGACTAGACTATAGACTAGACTATAGACTAGACTATAGACTAGACTATAGACTAGACTATAGACTAGACTATAGACTAGACTATAGACTAGACTATAGACTAGACTATGGACTAGACTATAGACTAGACTATAGACTAGGCTAAAGACTAGACTATAGACTAGACTATAGACTAAACTATAGACTAGACTATAGACTAGACTAAACTTAGACTAGACTATAGACAAGACTATAGACTAGACTATAGACTAGACTACAGACTAGACTATAGACTAGACTATAGACTAGACTATAGACTAGACTATAGACTAGACTATAGACTAGACTATAGACTAGACTATAGACTAGACTATAGACTAGACTATAGACTAGACTATAGACTAGACTATAGACTAGACTATAGACTAGACTATAGACTAGACTATAGACTAGACTATAGACTAGACTATAGACTAGACTATAGACTAGACTATAGACTAGACTATAGACTAGACTATAGACTAGACTATAGACTAGACTATAGACTAGACTATAGACTAGACTATAGACTAGACTATAGACTAGACTATAGACTAGACTATAGACTAGACTATAGACTAGACTATAGACTAGACTATAGACTATACTGTAGACTAGACTATATAGACTAGACTATAGACTAGACTGTAGACTAGACTATATAGACTAGACTAGACTATAGACTAGACTATAGACTAGACTATAGACTAGACTATAGACTAGACTAGACTGTAGACTAGACTATATAGACTAGACTATAGACTAGACTATAGACTAGACTATAGACTAGACTATAGACTAGACTATGACTAGACTGTAGACTAGACTATATAGACTAGACTATAGACTAGACTATAGACTAGACTATAGACTAGACTATAGACTAGACTATAGACTAGACTATAGACTAGACTATAGACTAGACTATAGACTAGACTATAGACTAGACTATAGACTAGACTATAGACTAGACTTTAGACTAGACTATAGACTAGACTATAGACTAGACTATAGACTAGACTATAGACTAGACTATAGACTAGACTATAGACTAGACTATAGACTAGACTATAGGCTAGACTATAGACTAGACTATAGGCTAGACCAAGGACTAGACTATAGACTATACTGTAGACTAGACTATATAGACTAGACTATAGACTAGACTGTAGACTAGACTATATAGACTAGACTATAGACTAGACTATAGCCTAGACTATAGACTATAGACTAGACTGTAGACTAGACTATATGACTAGACTATAGACTAGACTATAGACTAGACTATAGACTAGACTGTAGACTAGACTATAGACTAGACTATAGACTAGACTATAGACTACTATAGACTAGACTATAGACTAGACTGTAGACTAGACTATATAGACTAGACTATATAGACTAGACAATAGACTAGACTAGACTAGACTATAGACTAGACTATAGACTAGACTATAGACTAGACTATAGACTAGACTATAGACTAGACTATACTAGACTATAGACTAGACTATAGACTAGACTATAGACTAGACTATAGACTAGACTATAGACTAGACTATAGACTAGACTATAGACTAGACTATAGACTAGACTATAGACTAGACTATAGACTAGACTATAGACTAGACTATAGACGATATAGACTAGACTATAGACTAGACTATAGACTAGACTATAGACTAGACTATAGACTAGACTATAGACTAGACTATAGACTAGACTATAGACTAGACTATAGACTAGACTATAGACTAGACTATAGACTAGACTATAGACTAGACTATAGACTAGACTATAGACTAGACTATAGACTAGACTATAGACTAGACTATAGACTAGACTATAGACTAGACTATAGACTAGACTATAGACTAGACTATAGACTAGACTATAGACTAGACTATAGACTAGACTATAGACTAGACTATAGACTAGACTATAGACTAGACTAGAGACTAGACTATAGACTAGACTATAGACTAGACTATAGACTAGACTATAGACTAGACTATAGACTAGACTATAGACTAGACTATAGACTAGACTATAGACTAGACTATAGACTACTAGACTATAGACTAGACTATAGAACTAGACTACTTAGACTAGACTATAGACTAGACTATAGACTAGACTATAACTATACTAGACTAGACTATAGACTAGACTATAGACTGACTATAGACTAGACTATAGACTAGACTATAGACTAGACTATAGACTAGACTATAGACTAGACTATAGACTAGACTATAGACTAGACTATAGACTAGACTATAGACTAGACTATAGACTAGACTATAGATAGACTATAGACTAGACTATAGACTAGACTATAGACTCTACTGTAGACTAGACTATATAGACTAGACTATAGACTAGACTGTAGACTAGACTTAGACTAGACTAGACTATAGACTAGACTATAGACTAACTGATAGACTAGACTGACTAGACTGTAGACTAGACTATATAGACTTAGACTTAGACTAGACTATAGACTAGACTATAGACTAGACTATAGACTAGACTATAGACTAGACTATAGAGACTAGACTATAGACTAGACTAATAGACTAGACTATAGACTAGACTATAGACTAGACTCTAGACTAGACTATAGACTAGACTATAGACTAGACTATAGACTAGACCTAGGACTATAGCCAGACTATAGACTAGACTATGACTAGACTTTAGACTAGACTATAGACTAGACTATAGACTAGACTATAGACTAGAACTATAGACTAGATTATAGACTAGACTATACTAGACTAGACTATAGACTAGACTATAGACTAGACTATAGACTAGAACTATTAGGCTAGACTATAGACTAGACTATAGACAGACTATAGACTAGGACTATAGACTAGACTATAGACTAGAACTATAGACTAGACTATAGGACTAGACTATGACTAGACTAGACTACTAGACTAGACTATAGACTAGGACTATAGACTAGACTATAGAATAGACTATAGACTAGACTATAGACTAGACTATAGACTAGACTAGACTAGACTATAGACTAGACTATAGACTAGACTACTAGACTAGCGACTATAGACTAGACTATAGACTAGACTATAGACTAGACTATAGACTAGACTATAGACTAGACTATAGACTAGACTATAGACTAGACTATAGACTAGCTATAGACTAACTATAGACTAGACTAGACTAGACTATAGACTAGACTATAGACTAGACTATAGACTAGACTATAGACTAGACTATAGACTACTATAGACTAGACTATAGACTAGACTATAGACTAGACTATAGACTAGACTATAGACTGAAGAATAGACTATAGACTAGACTATAGACTAGACTATAGACTAGACTATAGACACTAGAATATAGACTAGACTATAGACTAGACTATGGACTAGACTAACTAGACTATAGACTAGGCTAAAGACTAGACTATAGACTAGACTATATACTAAACTATAGACTAGACTATAGACTAGACTAAACTTAGACTAGACTATAGACAAGACTATAGACTAGACTATAGACTAGACTACAGACTAGACTATAGACTAGACTATAACTAGACTATAGACTAGACTATATAGACTAGACTATAGACTAGACTATAGACTAGACTATAGACTAGACTATAGACTAGACTATAGACTAGACTATAGACTAGACTATAGACTAGACTATAGACTAGACTATAGACTAGACTATAGACTAGACTATAGACTAGACTATAGACTAGACTATAGACTAGACTATAGACTAGACTATAGACTAGACTATAGACGACTATAGACTAGACTGTAGACTAGACTATACTATACTAGACTATAGACTAGACTATAGACTAGTAATAGACTATAGACTAGACTGTAGACTAGACTATTAGACGACTATAGACTAGACTATAGACTAGACTATAGACTAGACTAGACTAGACTATATATACTAGACTATAGACTAGACTATAGACTAGACTATAGACTAGACTATAGACTAGACTATAGACTAGACTATAGACTAGACTATAGACTAGACTATAGACTAGACTATAGACTAGACTATAGACTAGACTATAGACTAGACTATAGACTAGACTTTAGACTAGACTATAGACTAGACTATAGACTAGACTATAGACTAGACTATAGACTAGATATAGACTAGACTATAGACTAGACTATAGACTAGACTATAGACTAGACTAGAGGCTAGACTATAGACTAGACTATAGGCTAGACCAAGGACTATAGACTAGACTATAGACTAGACTATAGACTAGACTATAGACTAGACTATAGACTAGACTATAGACTAGACTAGAGACTAGGCTATAGACTAGACTATAGACTAGACTATAGACTAGACTATAGACTAGACTATAGACTAGACTATAGACTAGACTATAGACTAGACTATAGACTAGACTATAGACTAGACTATAGACTAGACTATAGACTAGACTATAGACTAGACTATAGACTAGACTATAGACTAGACTATAGACTAGACTATAGACTAGACTATAGACTAGACTATAGACTAGACTATAGACTAGACTATAGACTGACTATAGACTAGACTATAGACTAGACTATAGACTAGACTATAGACTAGACTATAGACTAGACTATAGACTAGACTATAGACTAGACTATAGACTAGACTATATACTAGACTATAGACTAGACTATAGACTAGACTATAGACTAGACTATAGACTAGACTATAGACTAGACTATAGACTAGACTATAGACTAGACTATAGACTAGACTATAGACTAGACTATAGACTAGACTATAGACTAGACTATAGACTAGACTATGACTAGACTATAGACTAGACTATAGACTAGACTATGGACTAGACTATAGACTAGACTATAGACTAGGCTAAGACTAGACTATAGACTAGACTATAGACTAAACTATAGACTAGACTATAGACTAGACTAAACTTAGACTAGACTATAGACAAGACTATAGACTAGACTATAGACTAGACTACAGACTAGACTATAGACTAGACTATAGACTAGACTATAGACTAGACTATAGACTAGACTATAGACTAGACTATAGACTAGACTATAGACTAGACTATAGACTAGACTATAGACTAGACTATAGACTAGACTATAGACTAGACTATAGACTAGACTATAGACTAGACTATAGACTAGACTATAGACTAGACTATAGACTAGACTATAGACTAGACTATAGACTAGACTATAGACTAGACTATAGACTAGACTATAGACTAGACTATAGACTATACTGTAGACTAGACTATATAGACTAGACTAGACTATAGACTAGACTATAGACTAGACTATAGACTAGACTATAGACTAGACTATAGACTAGACTATAGACTAGACTATAGACTAGACTAGACTAGACTGTAGACTAGACTATAGACTAGACTTATAGACTAGACTATAGACTAGACTATAGACTAGACTATAGACTAGACTGTAGACTAGACTATATAGACTAGACTATATAGACTAGACTATAGAACTAGCTATAGACTAGACTATAGACTAGACTATAGACTAGACTATAGACTAGACTATAGACTAGACTATAGACTAGACTATAGACCTAGACTATAGGACTTAGACTACTAGGACTAGACTTTAGACTAGACTATAGACTAGACTATAGACTAGACTAGATATAGACTAGACTATAGACTAGACTATATAACTAGACTATAGACTAGACTATAACTAGACTAGACTACTATAGGCTAGACTATAGACTAGACTATAGGCTAGACCAAGACTAGACTATAGACTATACTGTAGACTAGACTATATAGACTAGACTATAGACTAGACTGTAGACTAGACTATATAGACTAGACTATAGACTATACTAGACTAGACTATAGACTATAGACTAGACTGTAGACTAGACTATATAGACTAGACTATAGACTAGACTATAGACTAGACTATAGACTAGACTGTAGACTAGACTATAGACTAGACTATAGACTAGACTATACTAGACTATAGACTAGACTATAGACTAGACTATAGACTAGACTATAGACTAGACTATAGACTAGACTGTAGACTAGACTATATAGACTAGACTATATAGACTAGACTATACTAGACTATAGACTAGACTATAGACTAGACTATAGACTAGACTATAGACTAGACTATAATAGACTAGACATAGACTAGATATAGACTAGACTAGACTAGACTATAGACTAGACTATAGACTAGACTATAGACTAGACTAAGACTAGACTATAGACTAGACTATGACTAGACTATAGACTAGACTATAGACTAGACATAGACTAGACTATAGACTAGACTATAGACGAGACTATAGACTAACTATGAGACTAGACTAAGACTAGACTATAGACTATACTATAGACTAGACTATAGACTAGACTATAGACTAGAACTAAGACTAGACTAAGACTAGACTATAGAACTAAGACTATAACTAGACATAGACTAACTATAGACTATACTATAGACTAGACTATAGACAGACTATAGACTAGACTATAGACTAACTATAGACTAGACTCTAGACTAGACTATAGACTAGACATAACTAACTATAGACCTAGCTATAGACTAGACTATAGACTAGACTATAGACTAGACTATAGAATAGACTATAGACTGACTAATTCTAACTATGACTAGACATAGACTAGACTATAGACTAGACTATAGACTAGACTATAGACTAGACTATAGACTAGACTATAGACTAGACGATAGACTAGACTATAGACTAGACTATAGACTAGACTATAGACTAGACTATAGACTAGACTACTAGACTAGACTAGACTAGACTATAGCTACTATAGACTAGACTATAGACTAGACTATAGACTATTTCATAGACTATTCTATAGACTAGTCCATTTCTTTTAAAACTAATCTTTCTGAAATCCCCTTTTAACTTTTAATCTCACAATTCTCACGTTCTACAAAAAAAACAACAATATTGTTTAAAACAAACAAACAATTTCAATTTTCTTTGTTGTTTTTTTTGTTGCAATTTTTACTATTTTCCTAAATTGGTAAAAAAATTTTGAAAAAAAAAACTTTTTCTCATTACAACGTGAGTTTGTTGTAAAAACAAAACAGAAAAAAACAACTATTTTATAAAAAATATTTTGCGATAATAAAATAAAAACCTAAAAAGGTTAAAAAAAAACAAAATTGCAAAAAAAAATGACAACAACAATAAAAAATGGTGGGCAACATTGAAGTTTAAATAAACTGTCATTTGGACATTTTGTACAGAAAATAAATGAAAAAAAAGTAAAAAAACATTACAATTTATGGCAACTATGTGTTGATGTTTTTTGTTGTTGTTGTTTGTATGGCTACTTGTTTTTGTTGTAAAAAAAAAAAAACAAAACCATTGTAAAGTGTTTGAAACTTATTTGAACAAAAAGTGACATTGATTGCTAGAGTTTTTCAACATAAAATTGACATTAAATGCGTTTTTGTTGTTTTTGTTGGTTTGGTTTCATTTCTTTGGTTTAAACTTAATGTTAACGTTAGCATTGCTAGTGATATCAAGTAGAGGTGGAAAAATAATCTAAAAGAAAATCAGGTCATTTAAAGTTTTTCTAGATTTGATTTTTTTTTTTTTTTTCAAACCATAAAAAGAATTTAATAAGAGTTTTTGACATTTAAGCGTAAAGTGACAGCAAGAAAAACTGTTTGATGTGGAAACCGCAAACAAACATTTATTAAAGTGTGGGTTACAGTATAATGATTGAATACTGTTAAAAAAGGCGTTAAAAAATGTATTAATTCTTTAATGTTTTGTTTATATTTTCAACAAATTTTATCATGTTTATGTTTTTATTTAAAATGCCTGACTGCTTTTGTTTTACAACAACATTAAATATTAACATTTTTAATAAAGTTGTTGTTAATTGTCAGTGTTAACACAGACTGTAGTTGCAGTTTTTTATATACACAAAGTCAATCATGTCACATTAAAACGTGTAATTTTAAACAGAATTGAACACAATGTGATTGTTATTTACAAGAAAATAACAGCAACTGACAGTTTTCAATATTTATTACCTGGTTTAAGGTAATTTTTTATAAAAAAACAGGAAAAAAGCAACGAATAAATAAAAAAATGCTAAACGTTCCTATGAAAAATGGAAATAAAACACAGTATTTTTGTAATTCTAATAGAAAATAATAGACATAAACCTTTAATGTCTTAAAATTTCTAATAAAATTGTAAAAAAATCAAAAAATTTTAAAACGTTCCTATGATAATGGAATTGAAACCATATTTTTCTTAAAGTTTTCAACAGAAAATTGAACAAAAACATTGTTATTACACAAAATTCAGAAAATTACCTTAAAATTTAGAAAATTTCCTCACGTTCCTATGAAAATGGAATTGAAACATTTGAAATATTGAAATTTTTCTGTTAAAATTAAAATCCCGTTATAGTACTTAACCCATTTCTGTTATAAAATCTAGAGATTTTAACATTTTTTCAAACCGTTCCTATGAACATGGAATTGAAACATTTGAAATATTGAAATTTTTATTAAAAATTTAAATCTAGTTAAAACAATTTAGCGATTTCTACTATAAAATTTAAAAAAAGTAAAATTTTTAAAAACGTTCCTATGAAAATGGAAATGAAACATGTTAAATATTAAAATTTGTATTAAAATGATCATTTAATTGAGTTTATTTACCTAATTTAGTTATAAATTATCAACAAATTTAAAATTTTTTAAACGTTCCTATAGAAATGAAATTGAAACATTTGAAATATTGAAATTTTCTTTAAAATTATAATCTAGACTAGTTTATTTACCAAATTTAAATTTAAAATCTAAATAAATTTAAATTTGTTTAAAACGTTCCTATGAAAATGGAATCGAAACATTTGAAATATAAAAATCTTTGCTAAAATTCTCATCTAGATTTGTTTATTTACCCAATTCTATTATAAAATCTCCATAAATTTAAACGATTTTAAAACGTTCCTATATAAATGGAATTAAAACATTTGAAATATTGAAATTTTCTATAAAATTATCATCTAAATGGGTTTCTTTACCCAATTCAATTATAAAATCTCAATAAATTTAAAATTTTTTAAACGTTCCTATAGAAATGGAACTGAAACATTTGAAATATTAAAATTTTACCAAAATTATCATCTAGATGATGTTATTTATCCAAGTTAATTAAAAATTTTCAGGAATTGGAAAATTTTAAAAACGTTCCTATGAAAATGGAATTGAAACATTTCAAATACTAAAATTTTTTGTTGAAATCAATATGCATAAGCGCTAGTTAAGCAAATTTTGTTATAAAATTTCAACATATTTTAAATTTGTTCAAACGTTCCTATGAAATTGGAAATGAAACATTTGAAATATTGCATTTTGTGTTAAAACTATAGTCCAGATGTGTTAATCCAACCAATTTTGTTACAAAATCTTATAAAAATTAAAATTTTAAAAAACGTTCCTATGAAAATGGAATTGAAACATATAAAAATAATAATTTTTTCCAAGAATTTTAATAGAATTTTGTTAAAATTTATAAATCATACATAAAAACATTAAACATTTCTTAAAAACCTCTTTAGTTTTCTAATCAATTTCAATTTTAAAATTTCTTGCTCCTAGAGCGTATGATTAATATTAATTAATGACTACTTTTACAAAATTGCCCATAACTTTTGTTTAAAAACAGCTAGAAATCTGAAACAAATTGCAAAGGAAACAAAACAACTGTAGCTTTCATAAACTATAAATAATTAAAAACAATTGTTGTAAATTCATAACAAAACACACCTTTGTAATCACAAATTGTTCAAATAAAAATTTTAATTAACATTTTGCTATAAATTTTTATTAATTTTACTATTATTAAAAACCATAAATATGTAAAATAAATGTTTAATTTAATGTGTTTAAGTTGATAAGAAAATATATAATAATTTAAAAATATTAACAATTAAAAATTCTTGGCACGTTCTTGTTATAATTCCCCTTAAGTTTTATTTTTTCTACTTTTTTGTAAAAATTAATGAGTTCTCATAATGGTTTACTGTCTGGCTTTAAGAAAAAATAATGTTAAATAATTATTTATTTATTTACTTTAAAAGGTAAACTAAGTTTGTTAACTAAAATAAAAAGTTTATTATTGTCTTTTTAGCTTCTTTAAAATGTCAACTTTATTATTAAATCAAGCTTGTGTGGCGGCTTTAGTGTCAAACCATAAAAAATAATCAAGTTTTTTTTAATGAAGTTTACATTTTTTTATAGTTTATTTAACAATTTGTTGTAATTTTCTAATAAAATGTTATCTTTTGTTTATAATTTCCAAAACTATTTTAAATATTTAACGCTAAACATTTTATTTGTTTAACAAATTATTAAGTTTTTCACGGTTTTGTTATTAAATTTAAATAATTAATTTAAGATAAACCTTTTAAGTTGAAATTTAGCTCCAATTTTCATAAAAGTCTAGTCTATAGTCAAAGTCTGGTCTATAGTCAGTGTATAGTCTATAGTCTAGTCTATAGTCTAGTCTATAGTCTAGTCTATAGTCTAGTCTATAGTCTAGTCTATAGTCTAGTCTATAGTCTAGTCTATAGTCTAGTCTATAGTCTAGTCTATAGTCTAGTCTATAGTCTAGTCTATAGTCTAGTCTATAGTCTAGTCTATAGTCTAGTCTATAGTCTAGTCTATAGTTTAGTCTATAGTCTAGTCTATAGTCTACTCTATAGTTTAGTCTATAGTTTAGTCTATAGTCTAGTCTATAGTCTAGTCTATAGTCTAGTCTATAGTCTAGTCTATAGTCTAGTCTATAGTCTAGTCTATAGTCTAGTCTATAGTCTAGTCTATAGTCTAGTCTATAGTCTAGTCTATAGTCTAGTCTATAGTCTAGTCTATAGTCTAGTCTATAGTCTAGTCTATAGTCTAGTCTATAGTCTAGTCTATAGTCTAGTCTATAGTCTAGTCTATAGTCTAGTCTATAGTCTAGTCTATAGTCTAGTCTATAGTCTAGTCTATAGTCTAGTCTATAGTCTAGTCTATAGTCTAGTCTATAGTCTAGTCTATAGTCTAGTCTATAGTCTAGTCTATAGTCTAGTCTATAGTCTAGTCTATAGTCTAGTCTATAGTCTAGTCTATAGTCTAGTCTATAGTCTAGTCTATAGTCTAGTCTATAGTCTAGTCTATAGTCTAGTCTATAGTCTAGTCTATAGTTTAGTCTATAGTCTAGTCTATAGTCTACTCTATAGTTTAGTCTATAGTTTAGTCTATAGTCTAGTCTATAGTCTAGTCTATAGTCTAGTCTATAGTCTAGTCTATAGTCTAGTCTATAGTCTAGTCTATAGTCTAGTATATAGTCTAGTCTAGTCTGTATTCTAATCTATAGTCTAGTCTATATTCTAGTATATAGTCTAGTTTATAGTCTAGTCTATAGTCTAGTCTATAGTCTAGTCTATAGTCTAGTCTATAGTCTAGTCTATAGTCTAGTCTATAGTCTAGTCTATAGTCTAGTCTATAGTCTAGTCTATAGTCTAGTCTATAGTCTAGTCTATAGTCTAGTCTATAGTCTAGTCTATAGTCTAGTCTATAGTCTAGTCTATAGTCTAGTCTATAGTCTAGTCTATAGTCTAGTCTATAGTATAGTCTATAGTCTAGTCTATAGTCTAGTCTATAGTCTAGTCTACAGTCTAGTCTATAGTCTAGCCTATAATCTAGTCTAGTCTATGGTCTAATCTATATCTAGTCTATAGTCTAGTCTATAGTTTAGTCTATAGTCTAGTCTATAGTCTAGTCTATAGTCTAGTCTATAGTCTAGTCTATAGTCTAGTCCATAGTCTAGTCCATAGTCTAGTCTATAGTCTAGTCTATAGTCTAGTCTATAGTCTAGTCTATAGTCTAGTCTAGTCTATAGTCTAGTCTATAGTCTAGTCTATAGTCTAGTCTATAGTCTAGTCTATAGTCTAGTCTATAGTCTAGTCTATAGTCTAGTCTATAGTCTAGTCTATAGTCTAGTCTATAGTCTAGTCTATAGTCTAGTCTATAGTCTAGTCTATAGTCTAGTCTATAGTCTAGTCTATAGTCTAGTCTATAGTCTAGTCTATAGTCTAGTCTATAGTCTAGTCTATAGTCTAGTCTATAGTCTAGTCTATAGTCTAGTCTATAGTCTAGTCTATAGTCTAGTCTATAGTCTAGTCTATAGTCTAGTCTATAGTCTAGTCTATAGTCTAGTCTATAGTCTAGTCTATAGTCTAGTCTATAGTCTAGTCTATAGTCTAGTCTATAGTCTAGTCTATATAGTCTAGTCTAGTCTATAGTCTAGTCTATATAGTCTAGTCTATAGTCTAGTCTATAGTCTAGTCTATAGTCTAGTCTATAGTCTAGTCTATAGTCTAGTCTATAGTCTAGTCTATAGTCTAGTCTATAGTCTAGTCTATAGTCTAGTCTATAGTCTAGTCTATAGTCTAGTCTATAGTCTAGTCTATAGTCTAGTCTATAGTCTAGTCTATAGTCTAGTCTATAGTCTAGTCTATAGTCTAGTCTATAGTCTAGTCTATAGTCTAGTCTATAGTCTAATCTTTACTCTAACCTGGTTCTGGTCTTATTCCTCTTCGAAGCCAGTTGACATTTCTCTTAACTGTCATGATTTGTTTGTGTTATTGGCATTTGTTGTTGTCTACGCTTTGTTTTGATTTCCTTAGGGATTCCTTTGCAACGTAACAACAACAACAATATTAGGATACACACGAATAAATTACCTACAAACGAATAGTGGTCATACGTCTTAACAATTTCTCGTTAAACCACTAGCGAGGGAGGTAAACAAAGAGCTGGTAAAACTAGTTTCTTGTTGTTTACATAACGAAATAAGAACAAGAACGAGACCAACAACAGCAATAAGATTGATGAGACCAAAATAAAAAAGAAAAAACCCTTTAAGCCAGATTTGGTTATATAAAGAGTAAAAGAAAGAATGAGAAAGCAAATACAAGTAGAGAGTTTTGTTTTAAACACAGCTGTAAAAAAGTGCAGTAGCTTTATTATTTAGTTTCAAATGCTGTTTTTTCGTAGATTATTTTTGTTCACAATCAATGATTGTTTTGTATGTTTTATAATTTCTGGTTTTATTTGGTTGGTTTAACAAAAAAACCTGTTCTGTAGTTTTATTATTATTATTTTTTTTTTTTTTTTTTTAAATCACTCACTTCATTGCATACATTTTTGAAAAAGAGATTATTGTTATGGTCATGGTTTGATTTTGAAACAGGTGTCTGCTGTTTGGGTACTTTTATTGTGGGAATAATTTTCTTAAGGGATTTAGAAAAAAAACAAAAACGTTTAAAGAATTTTTAATTTATTGTTAAGACAATTTGTCTTTTTTAAAAAAGCTTAATTATATCTAATAAATGTAAAGAAAATAGACTTACCTTTTTTAAGACTCTGAAAATAAACAAAAGAATAAAGGGAATTAGTTGAAAGAACAATAGAAAGATTAATAAAATCATTTAAGTTATTAACAAAAACAAAATGTTCAGAGACTTAAGAAGAACTATTCACAGGTAAATGACAAAAATAATAAATAACACGCTAAGCTCTAGGAAGTAATAACACAATGAAAATTATAAATTTTAGGATAGACTATAATATAGACTAGAGTATAGACTAGGCTATAGACTAGACTATAGACTAGACTATAGACTAGACTATAGACTAGACTATTGACTAGACTATAGACTAGACTATAGACTAGACTATAGACTAGACTATAAACTAGACTATAGACTAGACTATAGATTAGACTATAAACTAGACTATAGACTAGACTGTAGACTAGACTATAGACTAGACTATAGACTAGACTATAGACTAGACTATAGACTAGACTATAGACTAGACTATAGACTAGACTATAGACTAGACTATAGACTAGACTATAGACTAGACTATAGACTAGACTATAGACTAGACTATAGACTAGACTATAGACTAGACTATAGACTAGACTATAGACTAGACTATAGACTAGACTATAGACTAGACTATAGACTAGACTATAGACTAGACAATAGACTAGACTATAGACTAGACTATAGACTAGACTAGACTATAGACTAGACTAGACTATAGACTAGACTATAGACTAGACTATAGACTAGACTATAGACTAGACTATAGACTAGACTATAGACTAGACTATAGACTAGACTATAGACTACACTATAGACTACACTATAGACTAGACTATAGACTAGACTATAGACTAGACTATAGACTAGACTATAGACTAGACTATAGACTAGACTATAGACTAGACTATAGACTAGACTATAGACTAGACTATAGACTAGACTATAGACTAGACTATAGACTAGACTATAGACTAGACTATAGACTAGACTATAGACTAGACTATAGACTAGACTATATACTAGACTATAGACTAGACTATAGACTAGACTATAGACTAGACTATAGACTAGACTATAGACTAGACTAGACTAGACTAGACTAGACTAGACTAGACTAGACTAGACTAGACTAGACTAGACTAGACTAGACTAGACTAGACTAGACTATAGACTAGACTAGACTATAGACTAGACTAGACTAGACTATAGACTAGACTATAGACTAGACTAGACTAGACTAGACTAGACTAGACTAGACTAGACTAGACTAGACTAGACTAGACTAGACTAGACTAGACTAGACTAGACTAGACTAGACTAGACTAGACTAGACTAGACTAGACTAGACTAGACTAGACTAGACTATAGACTAGACTAGACTAGACTATAGACTAGACTATAGACTAGACTAGACTAGACTAGACTATAGACTAGACTATAGACTAGACTATAGACTAAACTATAGACTAGACTATAGACTCGACTATAGCCTAGACTATAGACTAGATTATAGACTAGACTAGACTATAGACTAGACTATAGACTAGACTATAGACTAGACCATAGACTAGACTATAGACTAGACTATAGACTTGACTATAGACTAGACTATAGACTAGACTAGACTATAGACTAGACTATAGACTAGACTATAAACTGGACTATAGACTAGACTATAGACTAGACTATAGACTAGACTATAGACTAGACTATAGACTAGACTATAGACTAGACTATAGACTAGACTATAGACTAGACTATAGACTAGACTATAGACTAGACTATAGACTAGACTATAGACTAGACTATAGACTAGACTATAGACTAGACTATAGACTAGACTAGACTATAGACTAGACTATAGACTAGACTATAGACTAGACTATAGACTAGACTATAGACTAGACTATAGACTAGACTATAGACTAGACTATGGACTAGACTAAAGACTAGACTATAGACCAGACTACATACTAGTAAAGTCGTTTCCTTTTGCAATGTGTCTCGGGAAGTGTCTTTTCTAAAAATATCGAACTTTGAAGTGCTTTTGCCCAAATTTCTACCTAAAATAAAGATTTTGCTTAAAAAATGTCTTACTTTAATTTTAAGGTTATGTTCTTATATTAAAATATTTGCTTCTCTTTTAGGCAAATATTTACTTAATCTAAATAATTTCCCTTAAGACCTGACATTACCCAAATAATCATATACAAAAAAGTCGTTTTTTTAAAGTTAATATTACTTTTTACATTTACTGAAATTACACACTCAAACTTAAACAACAAGGGAATTTAATAGAAAACATATTACATAAAATTACAACATGTTTACTATATAGAAAAAATAACAAAAATCTAAAAAATAAAATTTTTTATACAAAAAATTATTAATAATTTATTTTCCTTTTATTCTCTTTTTAGGTAAGTTTTTCAATAACACTTAAACATGTAAATGGGGTAAGCCTACATAAACCTAGACTTCATTTATAAACTAAAAATTTGCTTAAGGGTCAATTTTTTTCCTCTAAACCAAATGATTTTGAACTTTACATCTTTTTCCACAGCTGAAGAAAAAAAGCAGGAAAAAGTCATTATCATTAAAGTTGTAAAAAAGTTAGAAAAAAATGTTAAATCCATCAATCATCATATTTAGTTCTTTAAACAGTTAAACCGGTTTAACTAAAGCACTATGGCCTAGCTAAAAAAAAGTCTAACTCTTGCTTTAAAGCCACAACAAGCATCACATCTCACCCATAGTGCCCGACCATCCATTACTTTCGATCACATAAAAAATTGCACTTCTCAACTTGTGTAAATCGTGTTTAACTAACACTTCAATAGTTTTAGCTCTAAAGCAGAAGAATAACTCCATCTGCATTACAACAACAAACAGTACCGCTGAAGATCAAATAATTTTATGTTTTAATGTTTAATTTTTCTTATTTATAAAGAGATTTTAAAAGCTTTCGACACATGATCATGAAGACAAAGAAGAAAAAAACAGAACTAAAAATCCAATAAGATTAGCAAATATTGAGGCAGCAGCATGTTTTATAGAAGACTGCTTGACGCTACTAAAATTAAAACCAGATTCTTGAAGGCAAGCATTCGCATAAGTCAAATACCAGAAGATTAGGGAGGATCATTTGCATTGCAAAGGTGTCTTAGATAATTACAAGACTATAAACTAGACTATAGAATAGACTATAGACTAGACTATAGACTAGACTATAGACTAGACTATAGACTAGACTATAGACTAGACTATAGACTAGACTATAGACTAGACTATAGACTAGACTATAGACTAGACTATAGACTAGACTATAGACTAGACTATAGACTAGACTATAGACAGACTATAGACTAACTATAGACTAGACTATAGACTAGACTATAGACTAGACTATAGACTAAACTATAGACTAGACTAAAGACTAGACTAAAGACTAGACTATGACTAGACGATAGACTAAATATAGACTAGACTATAGACTAAACTATAGACTAGACTAAAGACTAGACTATAGACTAGACTATAGACCAGACTAAAGACTAGATTATAGACTAGATTATAGACTAGACTACAGACTAGACTATAGACTCGACTATAGACTAGACTATAGACTAGACTATAGACTAGACTATGACTAGACTATAGACTAGACTATAGACTATACTATAGACTAGACTATAGACTAGACTAGACTATAGACTAGCCTATAGACTAGACTATAGACTAGACTATAGACTAGACTATAGACTAGACTATAGACTAACTATAGACTAGACTATAGACTAGACTATAGACTAGACTATAGACTAGACTATAGACTAGACTATAGACTAGACTATAGACTAGACTATAGACTAGACTATAGACTAGACTATAGACTAGACTATAGACTAGACTATAGACTAGACTATAGACTAGACTATAGACTACACTATAGACTAGACTATAGACTAGACTATAGACTAGACTAGACTAGACTATAGACTAGACTATAGACTAGACTATAGACTACACTATAGACTAGACTATAGACTAGACTATAGACTAGACTATAGACTAGACTATAGACTAGACTATAGACTAGACTATAGACTAGACTATAGACTAGACTATAGACTAGACTATAGACTAGACTATAGACTAGACTATAGACTAGACTATAGACTAGACTATAGACTAGACTATAGACTAGACTATAGACTAGACTATAGACTAGACTATAGACTAGACTATAGACTAGACTATAGGACTATATAGACTATAGACTAGACTATAGACTAGACTATAGACTAGACTATAGACTAGACTATAGACTAGACTATAGACTAGACTATAGACTAGACTATAGACTAGACTAGACTAGACTAGACTATAGACTAGACTATAGACTAGACTATAGACTAGACTATAGACTAGACTATAGACTAGACTATAGACTAGACTATAGACTAGACTATAGACTAGACTATAGACTAGACTATAGACTAGACTATAGACTAGACTATAGACTAGACTATAGACTAGACTATAGACTAGACTATAGACTAGACTATAGACTAGACTATAGACTAGACTATAGACTAGACTATAGACTAGACTATAGACTAGACTATAGACTAGACTATAGACTAGACTATAGACTAGACTATAGACTAGACTATAGACTAGACTATAGACTAGCTATAGACTAGACTATAGACTAGACTATAGACTAGACTATAGACTAGACTATAGACTAGACTATAGACTAGACTATAGACTAGACTATAGACTAGACTATAGACTAGACTATAGACTAGACTATAGACTAGACTATAGACTAGACTATAGACTAGACTATAGACTAGACTATAGACTAGACCTATAGACTAGACTATAGACTAGACTATAGACTAGACTATAGACTAGACTATAGACTAGACTATAGACTAGACTAGACATAGACTATAGACTAGACTATAGACTAGACTATAGACTAGACTATAGGACTAGACTATAGACTAGACTATAGACTAGACTATAGACAGACTAGACTAGACTATAGACTAGACTATAGACTAGACTATAGACTAGACTATAGACTAGACTATAGACTAGACTATAGACTAGACTATAGACTAGACTATAGACTAGACCTAGTAGACTAGAATATAGACTAGACTATATACTTAGACTATAGGACCTAGACTATAGGACTAGACTATCGACTAGGACTATAGACTAGACTCATAGACTAGACTATAGACTAGATATAGACTAGACTATAGACTAGACTATAGACTAGGACTATAGACTAGACTATAGACTAGACTATAGACTAGACTATAGACTAGACTATAGACTAGACTATAGACTAGGATCTATAGACTAGACTAAGAACTAGACTATAGACTAGACTATAGACTAAGACTATAGCCTAGACTATAGATAGACTATAGACTAGACTATAGACTAGACTATAGACTAGACTAGACTAGACCTAGACTAGACTATAGACTAGACTATAGACTAGACTAGACTAGATCTATATTGGACTATAGAAGAATCGTAGATAGACTATAGATAGACTAGACTATAGACTGACTATAGACTAGACTATAGACTGGACTATAGACTAGACTATAGACTAGACTATAGACTAGACTATAGACTAGACTATAGACTAGACTATAGACTAGACTATAGACTAGACTATAGACTAGACTATAGACTAGACTATAGACTAGACTATAGACTAGACTATAGACTAGACTATAGACTAGACTATAGACTAGACTATAGACTAGACTATAGACTAGACTATAGACTAGACTATAGACTAGACTATAGACTAGACTATAGACTAGACTATAGACTAGACTATAGACTAGACTATAGACTAGACTATAGACTAGACTATAGACTAGACTATAGACTAGACTATAGACTAGACTATAGACTAGACTATAGACTAGACTATAGACTAGACTATAGACTAGACTATAGACTAGACTATAGACTAGACTATAGACTAGACTATAGACTAGACTATAGACTAGACTATAGACTAGACTATAGACTAGACTATAGACTAGACTATAGACTAGACTATAGACTAGACTATAGACTAGACTATAGACTAGACTATAGACTAGACTATAGACTATATAGACTAGACTATAGACTAGACTATAGACTAGACTATGACTAGACTAGACTAGACTATAGACTAGACTATACTAGACTATAGACTAGACTATAGACTAGACTATAGACTAGACTATAGACTAGACTATAGACTAGACTATAGACTAGACTATAGACTAGACTAGACTATACTAGACTAGACTATAGACTAGACTATAGACTAGACTATAGACTAGACTATAGACTAGACTATAGACTAGACTATAGACTAGACTATAGACTAGACTATAGACTAGACTATAGACTAGACTATAGACTAGACTATAGACTAGACTATAGACTAGACTATAGACTAGACTATAGACTAGACTATAGACTAGACTATAGACTAGACTATAGACTAGACTATAGACTAGACTATAGACTAGACTATAGACTAGACTATAGACTAGACTATAGACTAGACTATAGACTAGACTATAGACTAGACTATAGACTAGACTATAGACTAGACTATAGACTAGACTATAGACTAGACTATAGACTAGACTATAGACTAGACTATAGACTAGACTATAGACTAGACTATAGACTAGACTATAGACTAGACTATAGACTAGACTATAGACTAGACTATAGACTAGACTATAGACTAGACTATAGACTAGACTAGACTAGACTATAGACTAGACTATAGACTAGACTATAGACTAGACTATAGACTAGACTATAGACTAGACTATAGACTAGACTATAGACTAGACTATAGACTAGACTATAGACTAGACTATAGACTAGACTATAGACTAGACTATAGACTAGACTATAGACTAGACTATAGACTAGACTATAGACTAGACTATAGACTAGACTATAGACTAGACTATAGACTTATAGACTATAGACTAGACTATAGACTAGACTATAGACTAGACCATAGACTAGACTATAGACTAGACTATAGACTAGACTATAGACAAGACTATAGACTAGACTATAGACAAGACTATAGGCTAGACTATAAGTAAGACTATATACTAGATTATTGACTTAACGCAGTTCGAGTTCAGTTCTAGTTCAGTTCTAGTTCAGTTCTAGTTCAGTTCTAGTTCAGTTCTAGTTCAGTTCTAGTTCAGTTCTAGTTCAGTTTTAGTTCAGTTCTAGTTCAGTTTTAGTTCAGTTCTAGTTCAGTTCTACTTCAGTTCTAGTTAAATCAGACTAAACTATAGACTATACTAAAGACTAAATTTAATTAAATTTAAATATCACAGCTGCCTTAATCTCATCAGTTTAAGAACCTCTTGAAATAATGCATTTTTTTGTTGCTAAAAGAGGAAGTCTAAATGGGGCTTATTGCTGTTGGTTTTTCTTAAAGCATGACAAAACTTGCATCTCAAATAAATGAAAACCGCTCATGTTTAATTTAAAATAATCATAGAAAGAGGGGCTTGTCTAGTTTGTAATTAAACTAAAACTAATGATTAAACCAGTAACACGACTTAAATGAAGATATTGCTAAAAGATTTTCGAAAAAGAAGCACTAACGTGTAATTTTACATGATGTCATAAATAAAACTCAATTAACGATTCAATAACACTTCAATGAAAAACAATACATTTTTCAATTAATTGAGGGAAAAAAGTAGACAAAAAAATCTATATGTTTTATTATTAGCTTTATAAAGTCAAAAATATTGACCTTTTCATGGTAAAATAACCAGAGATTGTTTTTTTTTAAGTTATCAACATTCTCTGCCTCTTTTAAGGAATTGTTAGGCCAATTAAAAGTTTATCAATTAATTTCAAAAGGTTAGTAATCTATTTGACACTTTATTTAAATGAGTGCTTAAAGCAGTGGTGGGCCTCCAAAGAACTTAAAATTGGAAACAGAAATTGCAAAACCAAATTTTGTTTTGAAGTCCCCTAAAAATAAATCGAATCATGTGTTTGTTTCTTTTTTGATTTTCAAAAGTTATTTTTATTAATTTCTCTTTAAGCCTACCCCTGATTTTTTGATTGCAAAATATTCGTTTTTCTGCTTTTTATTTATTATTACTTTTAGCTAAATTGATGTCAGCTTTTTGGAATCTCCTGGGTAATGTAGTAATAGTAGTGATTGCATTCATCGTTTAAAATTTTTTGTTGTTAAATTCAAACGTGTTTCTTTGTTAAATACAGTTTTGTTTAAATATAGACTTGATATTATAGAGTCATGTTGTAGTAGAAAACAAATCATGCATTTGATTAAATCAATAAAATGAAATCATTAGAATGAAATAATCAAATAAAACCGGACAAAATACGCAATATTATACATATTATTAATAAATTAAGCGACGAAATGCTAATTAAATTGTTATTATTCAAATGTGAAATGACAACATTGACAAGATCATATTTCTTGAAGAGAAATGAGAAAAACTAGAAAGAGTCTTTCTGTACTACAGCCAAGACTATAGTTCTAAAGGCTATACTAAAGGTCAGACGATAATAGCCAAGGTTATGTTCTAGTTCTGTTCTAGTTCTGTTCTAGTTCTGTTCTAGTTCTGTTCTAGTTCTGTTCTAGTTCTGTTCTAGTTCTGTTCTAGTTCTGTTCTAGTTCTGTTCTAGTTCTGTTCTAGTTCTGTTCTAGTTCTGTTCTAGTTCTGTTCTAGTTCGGTTCTAGTTCTGTTCTAGTTCTGTTCTAGTTCTGTTCTAGTTCTGTTCTAGTTCTGTTCTAGTTCTGTTCTAGTTCTGTTCTAGTTCTGTTCTAGTTCTGTTCTAGTTCTGTTCTAGTTCTGTTCTAGTTCTGTTCTAGTTCTGTTCTAGTTCTGTTCTGTTCTGTTCAAGTTCTGTTCTAGTTCTAGTTCTCTTCAATTTCTGTTCAAGTTCTGTTCTAGTTCTGTTCTAGTTCTGTTCTAGTTCTGTTCTAGTTCTATTCTAGTTCTATTCTAGTGCTGTTCTAGTTCTGTTCTAGTTCTGTTCTAGTTCTGTTCTAGTTCTGTTCTAGTTCTGTTCTAGTTCTGTTCTAGTTCTGTTCTAGTTCTGTTCTAGTTCTGTTCTAGTTCTGTTCTAGTTCTGTTCTAGTTCTGTTCTAGTTCTGTTCTAGTTCTGTTCTAGTTCTGTTCTAGTTCTGTTCTAGTTCTGTTCTAGTTCTGTTCTAGTTCTGTTCTAGTTCTGTTCTAGTTCTGTTCTAGTTCTGTTCTAGTTCTGTTCTAGTTCTTTTCTAGTTCTGTTCTAGTTCTGTTCTAGTTCTGTTCTAGTTCTGTTCTAGTTCTGTTCTAGTTCTGTTCTAGTTCTGTTCTAGTTCTGTTCTAGTTCTGTTCTAGTTCTGTTCTAGTTCTGTTCTGTTCTGTTCAAGTTCTGTTCTAGTTCTAGTTCTCTTCAATTTCTGTTCAAGTTCTGTTCTAGTTCTGTTCTAGTTCTGTTCTAGTTCTGTTCTAGTTCTATTCTAGTTCTATTCTAGTGCTGTTCTAGTTCTGTTTCTAGTTCTGTTCTAGTTCTGTTCTAGTTCTGTTCTAGTTCTGTTTCTAGTTCTGTTCTAGTTCTGTTCTAGTTTCTGTTCTAGTTCTGTTCTAGTTCTGTTCTAGTTCTGTTCTAGTTCTGTTCTAGTTTCTGTTCTAGTTCTTGTTCTAGTTCTGTTCTAGTTCTTTCTAGTTCTGTTCTAGTTCTGTTCTAGTTCTGTTCTAGTTTCTGTTTCTAGTTCTGTTCTAGGTCTGTTCTAGTTCTGTTCTAGGTCTGTTCTAGTTCTGTTCTAGTTTCTGTTCTAGTTCTGTTCTAGTTCTGTTCTAGTTCTGTTCTAGTTCTGTTTCTAGTTCTGTTTCTTAGTTCTGTTCTAGTTCTGTTCTAGTTCTGTTCTAGTTCTGTTCTAGTTCTGTTCTAGTCTGTTCTAGTTCTGTTCTAGTTCTGTTCTAGTGCTGTTCTAGTTCTGTTCTAGTTCTGTTCTAGTTCTGTTCTAGTTCTGTTCTAGTTCTGTTCTAGTTCTGTTCTAGTTCTGTTCTAGTTCTGTTCTAGTTCTGTTCTAGTTCTGTTCTAGTTCTGTTCTAGTTCTGTTCTAGTTCTGTTCTAGTTCTGTTCTAGTTCTGTTCTAGTTCTGTTCTAGTTCTGTTCTAGTTCTGTTCTAGTTCTTTTCTAGTTCTGTTCTAGTTCTGTTCTAGTTCTGTTCTAGTTCTGTTCTAGTTCTGTTCTAGTTCTGTTCTAGTTCTGTTCTAGTTCTGTTCCAGTTCTGTTCTAGTTCTGTTCTAGTTCTGTTCTAGTTCTGTTCTAGTTTTATTCTAGTTCCGTTCTAGTTCTAATTCTGTTATAGTTCTGTCCTTTTGTCTAAATGTTGATCATAATTTTCTTCTTTCTGACATCCACAGACCTTTTTCTCGTGTATACAACACTCATGTCATAATTCATAACAAGTGTTTAGTTTTTTTTTTGTCTTAAAAGAATTTGATGAAAATTTATGCTCATATAGACCATAATTTAAACAAAAATTTAATTCAATTTTGAATGAATAAAAAAAATATTAAATTACTTTTTTGAAAAAAAAAAGCACACACAACAGCATTTCAAATTAATAATTTGATTTTCAAAAAAAAAAAAAATGGTAAACTTTTTTGACAGTTATAAATCAACAAATGTCTGTCATTAGCCATTACCAAACCATTTAGTTGTTTTCATTTAGCCTGTCACACCACGCACGCACTTGTAATAAATCAAATTTAGTATTCGTAAGACTTGAGTCTCTAGTCTTTTCAGAGACGATAAGATAAATTACAAAACTGTAACACTGGGTGGTTTAAGTTTCTTTTTAATGTTGGAATTTTTTCATTTTGGTCACTCACTACATGGGGTATATTATTTAGATAATAAAAAATTTGTTTTTTTTTATTTTAATGATAAAGTCGTAATAAAAAATAAATGTTATCTTAGTAATGAAGATATAGTATAACACTTGACCTTAACCTACTAAAGGAGTTTGAAATTTTAATGATATATTGTTTATTTAGAAAAGAATTTGAGAGTGTTAAGAATAACAATATTAATAAGTAAAGAGTTAATATGTTTTATATTTGAAGAAATCGGAAGAAATTTAAAGTCAAATTTCATATTTGGAAAATTACAGTTTACTCTCTTTAATGCTTGAGGTTGATTATCTGTTACTGTATTATTCTCTTCTGCTTAAACGTTTACTCCCTTCTCTCTCTCTCTCTCTCTTATGCTTGTGTGTTGAAGAGCAAAGGGAAGATAGAGACAGAAAGCAATTGAGCTGTTACTGTGTTGTTCTTTTCTGCTTAAGCGTTTCGCACCTTCTATCTGTAATGCTTAGGTGTTGGAGAGAAAAGGAAGATAGATACATAAAGCAATTGAGCTGTTACTGTGTTAAGCGTTTCGTCCCTTCTCTCTCTCTCCCTCTCTAATGCTTGGGTGTTGTAGAGCAAAAGCAGGATAGAGACAGAAAGCAATTAAGCTTAAATTCTTTGCTTTATCCTAAGATTCTGTTTCAGTCTCTATACCCATGAGTCATTCCTTTAAATGTTTGTAATAGTTTTATTAAAACTATGTTTTAATTATATAATTAAATAGTAATTTTAATTAAAAAACTATAATTTTTTTCAGCGCATTTCCTTTGTTATATTTAACTAAATGAATTAATTGTTCTTTTTTTCCACTGCCATTTAATCAATAAATTGTTTAAGTGCTTAGTCAGCTTAAAGTTTTGTTTACTTCAATTAACTTTCAGTTTTTAATAGAAAACTGAGAAACAAAAAAGTACAAACAAAATAAAAAAGAATTAACAAAAGTTCAAGGTTAAATTTGATACTAATGAAAAGAGAAAAAAACTCTACAAATACAGACTTCTAAAGTATATACAATTTGAAATACTTTAAACCAGTAATAATCTTAAGGGAAACGGTAGTAACACACAACTAGAACTGTAACTAGTAAGGTAAACTGTAATAGTTCACTATTACATACCCTTTTCTCTAGTTAAAGCACTAGTTCCTTTAAATTTATTGCCTGTACTTTTTCTATAAATATTTTCTTAAAGTTTTGAAGACAAAAATTTAATCATTTTTACGGCTTTTTAATTTGGCCTAAATTTTTTTATTAAAGTTTAAAAAGTAGCAGTTTTTCTTTTTAAATTTTTGTTTATTTAAACAAAATATTTTGTTGGTATTTTATGGTTAATTTTACAAAACTGTTTGCTAAAATATTTGTTTATTTAAAAACAGTTTTCTTTACCCTTTCGTCTGCTGTCTTAACAAATTTGCCCGGCTGGCTGGGCAGTTATAATTTAGCGTGTCTGCAAGTTTTTTGCCCATAAACCATAACGAATTGTTGGCATAAATATATATTAATAATTACAAGTAATTAAGTGTTAATGTTTTGTAGAATTTTTATTTTTGGTAGAAACTTTTGTAGAGAATAGAACCCGCCAAGAATCCAGAAATTCTAGATGTTTTCGCAATTTGAAGACGATCGGACAGTGTCTGTCTGTCAGTGTTTCATAAGGATTTTCAATCCTTATGGAGTTTCAAGACGTTCTAGTAATATTTACACATCTATCAGTCAAAATCATGATAGGGCTTAAGTGATATGATCCTAGGGGACCTATCTAACCTTCTATTCCTATAAAATCAATTTTGGGTGTTAACGATATTTCCTGGTGATCTAGCAATGTCCGTCCTTCTTTCTTTACTCTCGAGTGCTAAAATCGGTATAGGAACTTAAGGACAGGACGGAGAACAATCATATTATGTTATTGGATATTAGGCAGTGGTTCCCAATTAACCCTTTATACATTCAAAATCAAGGCTACATTCGTTTGATCATTGCAAGTTGATCGAGCAATGTCTGGCCGTCAGCCTTTATTTTCAACGGTTCAACTGTTAAAATCAGGATAGGAGTTTAATAGCAAGATCTACAGCTATAAAATTTTACTATAGAATATAAGGCGTTGGTTTCAAATTAACCCCCTATCGGTCCAAAATAAAATTTAAATTTTTAAGAAATTCGAAGGTGATCTAGCAATGTCTGTCCGTCTGTCTTTACATTCATCTACAGTTAAAACGCTATAGGGACTATACGATGGCACCTAGAGGGCTATAACCTATGATAAATATATCAGATAACATTCTGAATCCAAAAAAATAGCATGGTTATGGTTCCAAATTAACCCCCTATCGGTCCAAAATAAAATTTAGCTTTTTATGAAATTCGAAGGTGATCTAGCAATGTCTGTCCGTCTGTCTTTACATTCATCTACAGTTAAAATGCTATAGGGACTAAACGATGGCACCTAGAGGGCTGTAACTTATGATAAATATATCAAATAACATTCTGAATTCCAAAAAAATAGCAAAAAGATTCGAATTACTAAAATCACTTAAACCTATATTCCTGTTGAGTATTCAACATTCGTTGCATTTATAAACAACATTGCCACTTGTTTATTATATTATGGAAATGATTTTCGTAGGCCCAAGTTGTTGGGTGATGACAAGTGCACTCAGGGACTGACTCACTTGCAATTCGTAGTTGTTGTTGTTGCTATTGTTAAAACAAACACATGCTGCTGCCCATAAACAATATTGAAAACACATGTAAACCAAACAATTTTCGGTTGAATGGCAACAACATTTTTCTTCAAAAGAAACATATGCAGGCGGAAATTTAAACAACAAATTTTAACATAAAATTGTAAACTTGTATGTATATTTTCTTGTTAATAAAATCATTAAAGTTCAAGATAATGTTAAACAATTTTATTTTCTTTATATGTGAAAAAGGAAAGGGGGTCTTATAATGTTTTGAAAAGCGGGCTTTAAGAAAAAAACATTTAATTTGCCATAATTTTAAACAATTTTAGCAAATTGTTTAAACTTTAAGAGAAACAAAAAACACCAGCACAAGTTAATAAAAATAATTGCCGACATAAACATAAAATGTTTTTTTACAGCAATTTTGTTTAAAGTGGGAAAAAGGCAAATAAATAAAAGTTTTGTTAAAAGATTACTAGAGTTATTTTTATGGCAAAATTACTGTTATTAAGCAGATCTATGGAGGTAAACAGGGAGAACAAAGTGTAACCAATTTAAATGCCATTGAACTTGAAAAAAATTCGCTATTAAATGCAACACTGTTGCTTGACAAACAATGTGGCTAAATTTTTTTTGCAGAATAAAACCTAATGTAGCCACATTGTTTTGTTATTATACATAAGTAATGCCAATGGTGTTGGTGGTGTTTGTGGTTTTTACAAAATTATATACTATCTTGTATTTTTTTAAGCTTAAAGCTATTTAAAATAAACAATGCTTTTTCTACAAGTTGTTTTTTTTTTTTTTTTTTTTTTTGCAAAATTTGAAGAAAAACATTTGAATTTGTGTTCTTTTCGTGTTTGGTTATTACAAGAGCAACAGAATATGTATTTTAAATGAAAATCCCCCCCAGAACAATCAAAATGAATGAAAACAAACTGAATACAACAACAAAAACAACAGAATTCAGTAAAAAGAAGAAAACATCTCAAAAGAAGTGGCAACATGAATAATGCCAAACTAAACATGAACATTAATAATAGGGGGATTCACAGACTGCAGCAAATATTTCCATAATCTGGCGACCTACAAAGTTCTACTTCTGTTTTAGTTTTGTTCTAGTTCTGTTCTAGTTCTGTTCTAGTTCTGTTCTAGTTCTGTTCTAGTTCTGTTCTAGTTCTGTTCTAGTTCTGCTCTAGTTCTGCTCTAGTTCTGTTCTAGTTCTGTTCTCGTTCTGTTCTAGTTCTGTTCTAGTTCTGTTCTAGTTCTAGTTCTGTTCTAGTTCTGTTCTAGTTCTGTTCTAGTTCTGTTCTAGTTCTGTTCTAGTTCTGTTCTAGTTCTGTTCTAGTTCTGTTCTATTCTGTTCTAGTTCTGTTCTAGTTCTGTTCTAGTTCTGTTCTAGTTCTGTTCTAGTTCTGTTCTAGTTCTGTTCTAGTTCTGTTCTAGTTCTGTTCTAGTTCTGTTCTAGTTCTGTTCTAGTTCTGTTCTAGTTCTGTTCTAGTTCTGTTCTAGTTCTGTTCTAGTTCTGTTCTAGTTCTGTTCTAGTTCTGTTCTAGTTCTGTTCTAGTTCTGTTCTAGTTCTGTTCTAGTTCTGTTCTAGTTCTGTTCTAGTTCTGTTCTAGTTCTGTTCTAGTTCTGTTCTAGTTCTGTTCTAGTTCTGTTCTAGTTCTGTTCTAGTTCTGTTCTAGTTCTGTTCTAGTTCTGTTCTAGTTCTGTTCTAGTTCTCTTCTAGTTCTGTTCTAGTTCTGTTCTAGTTCTAGTTCTGTTCTAGTTCTGTTCTAGTTCTGTTCTAGTTCTGTTCTAGTTCTGTTCTAGTCTGTTCTAGTTCTGTTCTAGTTCTGTTCTAGTTCTGTTCTAGTTCTGTTCTAGTTCTGTTCTAGTTCTGTTCTAGTTCTGTTCTAGTTCTGTTCTAGTTCTGTTCTAGTTCTGTTCTAGTTCTGTTCTAGTTCTGTTCTAGTTCTGTTCTAGTTCTGTTCTAGTTCTGTTCTAGTTCTGTTCTAGTTCTAGTTCTGTTCTAGTTCTGTTCTAGTTCTGTTCTAGTTCTGTTCTAGTTCTGTTCTAGTTCTGTTCTAGTCCTGTTCTAGTTCTGTTTTAGTTCTGTTTTAGTTCTGTTCTAGTTCTGTTCTAGTTCTGTTCTAGTTCTGTTCTAGTTCTGTTCTAGTTCTGTTCTAGTTCTGTTCAAGTTCTGTTCTAGTTCTGTTCCAGTTCTGTTCTAGTTCTGTTCTAGTTCCGTTCTAGTTCTGTTCTAGTTCTGTTCTAGTTCTGTTCTAGTTCCGTTCTAGTTCTGTTCTAGTTCTGTTCTAGTTCTGTTCTAGTTCTGTCCTACTTCTTTTCTACTTATGTTCTAGTTTTTTTCTAGTTTTTATCTAGTTCTTTTCTAGTTCTGTTATTGAATACCCCTATTTATAAAAATTTACTACATTGTAGTTTAGTTATATATTTTTCGCTTTAGTTAGGGTGTCATGATGATGATGATTACATGTTTAACAATGGCATATGGATGGTTTTTCGTACTCTATCTTTTTATTCTATTCAACAACGCTTTCTTCGTTTTTTTCTTGTTTTTTTTTTTTTTTTTTTTTTTGGAAAACATGCAGCAATAAAATAAAATACTTTTATATAAATTTCAACAATTTAATGTTGGTTGTAGCAAGTAACGACGAAAAAAAAACTAGATTGTATCTTGTTAACTACATGAAGCATTTTCATGAAAATTTTGTAATATTTTCTTTACTTCTCTTTACATTAAAATGACCCTTTTTGTTTGCCTTCGTTGCCTGCAAGTCTCTTCAAGTTTAAGAAGAGTTGGCAGAAAAAAAGGGTGCTTGTTGAAGCTTAACAGCTTCGCTTCATTATAAATTGTAGATGTAGTAAAAATACCAAGAGTAGTATACGTAGTTGCTGGCTGTCTGCTGCTGTTTTTTCGAAGACAAGTTGGTGGTTACGCGAATTTCAACAATAGTTTGAATGAACATTGTAATTTTTTTTTTTTGTTCTATCCATTCTTTAGAGATTTAACTTACGAGAGTTTCGTGATTGAAACATATGAATGAAGAAGATACATTTTTAAATTATAAAGTCTTTTCCTTGTTTTAAAGAGAGTTCTTTTTGCAGTTTATATAACTAAACGTTAAGTATATAATTAGTTAAAGTTTAATTTTAATACAAAAGTAAATTTAATTTATTATATTATTAATTAAAGTAAAGTTTTCTTTAGCTTTGCCATAAGCAGTTGGCAACTCATTGATCACTGAGTGTTTTTGGCTATTTTTGATTGATTATTTATTGAGAACAAATGAAGAATTGATTAATAATGATTGTCTTGATAATACCACTTACAAAATATGTGGCAACTCACTGTTCAAACTTGTTGGCAACTCTCTCTTCAAATATGTTGGCAACTCATTGATCAAACTAAACACAATTAAGCAAAGTTGTAATTTTCAAATAGTTGCATTTTTTGATTATTTTTTATTTTATATTTATTGAGAACAAAACAAAGATTGACAATTAATGATTGTTAGAATAATGACACTTACTTCTCACAAAACAGTTGGCAACTCACTGATCAACATCACACAATTTCACAGAATAATTAAACTGTAAATAATGGCAACTAATAGTCGCTTATTTTTGATGGATTATTTATTGAGAATAAAACAGAGATTGCCAGATGAATGACTCTTATGTCACAAACACAAATTGGCATCTCACTTAACAAACATGTTGCCAACCCTTTAGACAACTTAAACACAGTTTCACATAGTAATTGAACGCCAAATAATCGTTATTAATTGTTATTTGAAACTTTTTTTTGTTTTAACTTAACTTTCAAATATTATTTTTACATTTTAATCAAAATTATGCATGATTAACTTGACAATTATTACCAAAAAGTTTATTGTTATTATTATTTATTTTTCACTGATTATTTATTAAGAACAAAACAATTTTTGACAAATAATGATTGCTGTAGTATTGTCAGAATAATGCCACTCATGTCTTAAAAATGTAAGGAGAAAAGGAGACAGGGAAAGAGAGAGAGGAGTTAAAAATGATGTAAATGACACACAAAATATTATTCTTTTTTGCTGCTTTTTGTGTGGTTTATGGTTTACGTGTTCGGTTGAGAGTAATTGTTAAACAACCCAGTGAACATTACGCCATAAGCATTAGAATGTTAGAAAAATTTAACCAAAACCGAGAGCTTAAATTTCAGGCTTAACTAACGAATAGATTTTTGAACTCTTTTTCAAATACTTATTACAATTTTTATGCTCTCTGCCTAAACCCCTTTTCCACAACATACGTTTCATTAATCAAACTTTTCCTCGAAAAACTAATCAATATTCCTAAAGCAACAAATAAAACAAAAGCATTTTGTTGTCTCTATAAGTATTCCTGAACTTATGAATAATGCATCTTAAGTATTTATACCATATAAACAGAGTAGATAGATGAAAAATACTCAATCTTACGTTTATTGTTTTATCATCACAGCCACATCTTTCAATATATTCAATAGTGAGTAGAGCAGGAGATTGTGTGTAAAATATTTAATAGTTTTTTTTTCTACATAGACTTCTTTTATCAGGCTGCCCTCCCTCCTGTGTTCCCTGTCAGTCTAATGCTCTATATTAATTAATAATTAATGGTATTTGTTATAGAGGGACTGGGGAGGGAGAAGTTGAAAAGGATTAGTGTTGTAAAAGAAATGTTTCAAATGAATGCAGTGTTGAGTAATTGGTTGAATGAAGGGGACAGTATTAGGACCCGGTATTTCTAGAGTTAAGTTCAAGTTCTTGGTTAATTTGTCGTTTGGATCACGAATAGAATATTGATAATCCCTGACCTTATTGTATTATGTGTTTATAGGGTTTGGTGGACATTTTGCAAACCAGTAGTATAATCTGGTTAATGTGGCAAAGGGATCCTGAGGAATCTATGGGTAGCAGGCATTCTGTTATTAAGGCTCTTGATATTATGTAGAAAAACTCCTAGTTAATCCTTTCTTTAACTTCACACTCACATCCATAATACTATTACATTTACCTGCCAAAGTGTTCCGTAATATCTCTCTCTTTTGTAAACCCACAACCGATTAATCGTTTTATCTAATTACTCCTAACAACAATTTCCCCCAACACATTTCCTCTTTCATTACAACCATACTCAAACTTAACTGTCTCCTCTTATAGAGGAATTAGAAAAACAAGTTGAAAATTATTTCAGATTTGTGGTTTATGGTATCGTACATTCTTTCTTTTCCAGCCATATTTGTAAGCTAACTATTGCCTTAAATGTCTAACACACGCAAAGGCATTTAGGGAAGACAAGTAAGAGAAGGTTTCTTGTTAATATTACTCTATTGTGTTTCTAATTGTGGCATCTACATTCTCATACAAGAAATGATTAATATTGCCTCAGTGCCTCAAAATTGTAATTTGAAAATTTTGTAATTACTTTAAATATATGTAATGAGAACACATTTTTTAATGATTTTCCTATTTGTGGCGGGAAAAATATACAATTTTGTCTAATTTTTGGCAAACATTTGGTTGGCACGTAAATCAAGAGTTCTACTTCTACTTTACATCAACAGAAAGTTTCCATTCCTTTCTATAGTTCTTTTATATGTATCCCATTGCTATTTGTTGTCTTATCACGTCTCAAATTCAACATAAAATTTGATTACAGCGACACCATAATGTATTTCTAACAATTCGCCTCGTTTCTTGTGTGCCTGTCTACATGTCAATACACTTACATATTTTTGCTAGTAGTACCACATACTGTTAATAGTTTTGAGTGTGTCACAAATGTCGTAAAGATTCCTTTGATACCAAGAAATATTAGTGGTTATTTGTTACCACAGACAAATAAGTAGAAAAGCTTATAATATTTACACATCCTGCGAGAGTGCATTGAAAGATATTTAAAGTTAAAGGAATACGGTATTTGAACTTAAGACGGCTTTAAAACTTCAATATTTTAAGCAAATAAAAGAAATACTAAAGATAAGGTCCTGTTTTAGATCTGTTCTAGTTCTGTTCTAGTTCTGTTCTAGTTCTGTTCTAGTTCTGTTCTAGTTCTGTTCTAGTTCTGTTCTAGTTCTGTTCTAGTTCTGTTCTAGTTCTGTTCTAGTTCTGTTCTAGTTCTGTTCTAGTTCTGTTCTAGTTCTGTTCTAGTTCTGTTCTAGTTCTGTTCTAGTTCTGTTCTAGTTCTGTTCTAGTTCTAGTTCTGTTCTAGTTCTGTTCTAGTTCTGTTCTAGTTCTGTTCTAGTTCTGTTCTAGTTCTGTTCTAGTTCTGTTCTAGTTCTGTTCTAGTGCTGTTCTAGTTCTTTTATAGTTTTGTTCTAGTTCTGTTCTAGTTCTGTTCTAGTTCTGTTCTAGTTCTGTTCTACTGTTCTAGTTCTGTTCTAGTTCTGTTCTAGTTCTGTTCTAATTCTGTTCTAGTTCTGTTCTAGTTCTGTTCTAGTTCTGTTCTAGTTCTGTTCTAGTTCTGTTCTAGTTCTGTTCTAGTTCTGCTCTAGTTCTGTTCAATGTCATAATTCGTAAAATTTTTAACAAATCTCTTTTAATTACTTTAAACTTAAGTAAAACAAAGTTTATCAAGCTTAACAATTTTTGAGTAAATCTACTGCAATTTTAGAAGTGTTATAAACTTTTCTCAAAACTATAGTTAATTTTTACTAGTTACTCAACTTTTTAAACATTCCAGCCTTTCCAGCAATAAAAAACTAAAAGGAAAAAGGTTTCATACAAATACCGCCACAGCCGTGGATAAACTTCCGTTTGCATTACTTAAGCCACAGAAGTTTTACGTTTAGCCCCTTCAATTGTTTTATGAATATTGTCTATGGTTTTTAACATAAAGTTTTATTTTGTAACATATTTTTTTATTACAACATTCTTGTTTCTTTTTTTTTTAATTCAAAAAAAAAAAGAACATGTTGGTTTTACACTGACAGTCAGTTTTCTATACAAACAACAGCAGGTGCTGCATTTGTAATTAGAGGAGGAAATAGTTAAAAAAAAACTAACAGAGAAAAAAATTATTAAACAAACAAAAAAACTTTGCAATTGTAAAAATGATATAAAAAGACCTTGGACAGGTATTAAAACTCTACAGCAGATGACAAATACTTATAGAAAGGAAAAAAAATAAACGCGATATTTAAAACTGTAGATAACACACACACACATATTTTGCGTGATACCAACAAAACAGCATAATTGGCAATGCGCTAAAACATAAATTTTGCTAAGAAAAAGTTGGCTACAATACAGCTTAATTACTTAATGTATGAGTGAATTAAGTCAAGAAATTGACAATTTAAAGAGTTGTAGCGTTAATTTAACTTAAGCATCTTTCATGGTCTGTAGTTTGATGTTAAAATATTTAGATGGTTGGCCAATTAAATAGTTGCCTTAGGTGTGGTATTTCAAGAGTGATATTCAATACCGGGCAAGTAATAAAAAGTAATTTAATTACTTAACTAATGGACATAATGAGTTCGCCAAACAGTGCGCTGTAATCAATTTTAATTAGTCTCAACAACAAAAAACCACTAGCTTTAAGTTTACTTAATCTCTTATAAATCTTTTATAAACTAATTTCTCTTCATTTCCGTTTGTTTGTTTTTTTATTTCTAGGCTCATGTAGTGGCTGCTTTTGAGCAATCTTTATCCAATATGACTTCGCGTCTACAGCACTTGACAGCCACTGCAGAACGTAAGGATGGTGAGTTGACGGATATGCGCCAGACAATAGAGCTTTTACGTAAACAGTCCATACAAGCTGGTTTAACTACGGCTCATATGCAAAGTATGGGTGTGCAGACACAAAGTCAAACACAAAATGATTTACTAAGCAATAAACCACCACCACTGCCACCCTCTATGCCGGGCCAACATATGTCCCGAGCCGCCCAACATTTACAGCAGCAGCAAACGGGCTCAAATGGTCAAACGGGAGCCATGCAACGTCATCACAGTTCGGATTCTATGTGTTCAGTTAATTCCATTGGTTCCAGTTGCTCGACTCAGGATAAGAAACAGAAAAAGAAGGGCTGGCTGAGGAGCTCTTTTACCAAGGCTTTTTCGCGTAATGCCAAAATATCGAAAACTAGTCGTCATGTGGGTCATAATCACTCGGGTTCTCAAGCCAGTGATATAGGCAGTCATGCCTCTGGTTTAAATCGGCCCAATGGTCATGGTGATCCTCCCGGTTTATCGGCTCTGGCCACACAACCGGCTCCTACTATGCCGGCCTCACCCACCAAATCTAGCCCTGCTAAAACCGTCACCCTAATAGATAATGCCAAACCCATAGATGCCATAGATCATGATGAAAATACTCATGTCGTGGAGGAGTTAAAGAAACAATTAAGAGAAAAGGATTTAGTTTTAACCGATATAAGATTAGAGGCTTTAAGTTCAGCCTCACAATTGGAGAGTCTCAAGGAGACCGTCAATAAAATGCGTGCCGAAATGATGTCTTTGAAACAGAACAATGAGAGGCTACAGAAAATGGTTACCAGTAGGTCTTTGGCTGGCTCGGAGGCCTCTTTGGGCAATGCCATAAGTCCTAATGGCTCGATAGGTGAATCACGTAGATACTCCTTGGCCGATGGTAACTCCCGGCCGCCCATGGAACTGCCCAAAAGATTAGAAGAAGAAGTAGAGGAGGAGAATATACCGCCCGCACCAGCACCCGAACCTCCACCACCTCCAATCTCACCCACCACCCACATAGATTTAACACCACCTCCTCCCGCTTTAGAAGCCATGACCAGTCCGGCTCATATACCATCCACCGCCGAGGATATGCAGGATGTTAGTGATGGCAAGAAAATAGCCATAGCCTGCTATCTAGGACAACCCGAGTCATTCGCCAAATACTGCGAGGAAATGTTGGAGGTAGATGATTTCTATGCCAATAGCTCTATGCTTGTTAGCAGTCTAGATGAGAATGGTGAACGTAAAGCATTCCCTACGGCCAGTCCCAATGAATTTGTCATAGCCTATACTTATATATCGGGCAAGACTTCGTGGCAAAATTTGGATTATATAGTGCGTAAAACCTTTAAGGATTATGTATCACGCATAGATCCCGGCACCAATTTGGGTTTGAATACCGACTCTATAACCTCTTACCACTTAGGTGAAGCTAAACGTGGACCCGAAATGGGTTTCCCTGAACTATTACCCTGTGGTTATATAGTGGGCAATGTGCGTACTTTGTATATATGTTTACAAGGAGTGGGCAGTTTGGCTTTCGATAGCCTGATACCCAGAAGTATAGTGCATCGTTATATTAGCTTGCTAACCGAACATCGTAGACTGATACTGTGTGGTCCCAGTGGTACGGGTAAATCATATTTAGCCAGACGTTTGGCTGAGTTTTTAGTGGCCAGATCGGGTAGAGGCAATCCCTCGGAAGCTATAGCTACATTTAAGTAAGTTTTAAGGAAGTTTTGATATAAAAAGTTTTCTAACTAAATGTTTTTTTTTTTTGCTTTGCTTACAGTGTGGATCATAAATCCTCTAAGGAGTTAAGACAATATTTGGGCCATATTGCTGAACAGGCTGCCATAGCTAATGGCGCTTCAGAATTGCCTTCTGTGATTATATTGGATAATTTACATCATGCCTCGGCTTTGGGTGATGTTTTCTCTTGTCTGTTGAGTGCGGGACCAGCAGCTAAGCTGCCCTGTATTATAGGCACTATGTCGCAGGCCACCTGCAATACCACCAATTTGCAATTGCATCATAATTTTAGATGGGTAAGTTTTACTAACATAACTGACATATCGTTTATGTTCTAAACTTAACTTTTTTTTGGTAATTTAAAGGTTTTGACTGCCAACCACATGGAACCGGTTAAAGGTTTTTTGGGACGTTTCCTAAGACGCCGTTTATTTCAATTGGAACTGCAGACCCAACATTCTCAACCCGAATTGGCTTCGGTTTTGGCTTGGTTGCCCACTGTATGGCAGCATATTAATCGTTTTTTGGAGGCCCACAGCTCTAGTGATGTTACCATTGGGCCACGCCTTTTCTTGGCCTGTCCTTTAGATTTGAAAGAGTCTCAAGTTTGGTTTACCGATATTTGGAATTATCATTTATCACCCTATCTAATCGAGGCCGTACGTGAAGGTGTGCAATTATATGGCAGACGTGGTGGAGCTTGGAATGATCCTTCCGCATTTATAAGAAATTCCTATCCTTGGCCTTATGGACCCGATTCAGTGCCGCCTCTAAGGCAAATAAATGCCGAAGATGTGGGTTTGGAGGGTGTGGCCGTTAGTAATGGCGATAATCAAGATCCTTTGGTAGGTTTTATATAACAAAAAGAGATTTTGAACAATAATTCATATTCTCGTTCTTTTTTTTCAGCTAAACATGTTAATGCGTTTACAAGAGGCTGCCAACTATTCGGAAAATCAAGATCAAGAATCAGACTGTGCCAGTTTAGATTCAAACATAACACCCGATTCCTCAGCAGGGGCTGAATGAGATTTACTAAGGGAGGGCACTACTAAACACTGGTTATAAGGGCAAACGAGAAAGATATTTTAAAAGAAATTAAGAAAACAAACTTTATACAGCTTTTCCCCCAAAGTTTATATAACAAACAATCTATATATATATATTTAATTATATAATCAATATTAACAACTAATCCTTTATTTATATAAACTTTACACCACAAAACATCTTTATACAAACTATGTAAATGTATTAAATACCAAAATTTTTTGTATATTTTATATGAGAAAATCTTAAAAAAAAAGATTAACAAATACCAAGACTTTTGTTTAGGGACTAAAGTTAAAAAATGACAGCTTGTTTAAACTTAAAAATGCCAAAAATTGTGTGTTTACACTTAAAGAAATTTGTTTTTGTTTTAACTTTATTTATTATTTTTCCTTTTTATTTATTATTTTTCCCTAACTTGCACTACTTTCTTTAGAATTTTTTTGTTTTTTGTCTTGGCACAAAAATTTTTGAAAGCAGTTGCTTAAGTAACACTTTTGTAATACACTGTATACACTGTAAAAAACTAGCATTATGAGTTCAAATTGGTTATGTGTTAAAATTGCACTTTTAAGCGGCACTTGTTAAAAATGCAAATTTTTTTTATAACTACACTGAGAGAAGAGAAGACATGAAAATTATATTGCACTTATATTAACCTTATATTTTTTTGGGTTAAACTAAAACAAATTTCTTTAAAGTTTTTAGTAAAATTTTAGGGGTAATAGGTAGAGGGTATGAGGAGAGTTAATTTATTACATTAGGCCCCAAGTTAGGCTTAAAAGTAAGATCTAAAAAGCTTTAAAAGTGGTCAAAGTCATATGTTTGCTTAAAGACGGCATAGAATCCCTTTTCTGCTGTAATGCTTAGACGTTCCCTTAAAGACTAAATTTTTTCTATAAACATAGATCTTGTTCGCATAAATGCTATATGAATGCTTAATTGTCTAAAAGTATATGGAATAGACATTTCAACACTAAGTTCCCTTTCGCATAAATGCTTAGACGTTCATAAATGGATGCTTAAATGATTTAAAGTAAAGGGAAGAGACATGGCTAAAAGTATATGAAATATTTCGTCATGAATGCTTCGCCGTTCATATATGGATGCTTAAATGTTAAAAAGAGACATCTTAACACTCAGTCACTTTTAGGATGAATGCTTAGACGTTCATACATAGATGTTTAAATGACTAAAATTACATGGAAGAAACTTTTTCAAAACTGAGTCGTTTTTACGCATGATTGGAGTTCATATATGAATGTGAAAAAGTATGAAAGACCTTTCAAAATGGTCTGACAGACTTCTTTAAACTCTTCCCCTTGTCGCATGAATGATAAAGCGTTCATATAAGGATGCTTAAATGTCTCGTTTTTACGCATAATAGGAGTTCATATATGAATGTGAAAAAGTATGAAAGACCTTTCAAAATGGTCTGAAAGACTTCCTTAAATTGTGCCCCTTGTCGCATGAACGATAAAGCATTTATATAAGTATGCTTAAATGTCTTAAAGTATATAGAAGAGACATTGTAATATTGAGTCGGTTTTAGAATGAATGCTTAGACGTTCATATGGAATAAACGTCTCAAAACTAAGACGCTTTTCACATGAATGCTTAGGCGTTCATATATGGATGTGAGGAAGTATGAAGAATGAGAAATTAACAACCTAGTTAGACTTAAAAATAGAGCCTAAAGGGGTTTCAAAGTAGCCTGAGAGTCTTCTTTAAATTGAATACCTTTTCGCAAGAATGCTTAGGTGTCGATATGTGGATACTTAGGCATCAATATATTGCTGCCTGAAGGACTTAAATTGTATGGAAGAGATTTCTTTAAATTGTGACCTTTACGCAAGAATGCTTAGCCGTTTATATATAGATACTTAGTTATCAATATATGGTTGCCTGAAAGACTTTAATTGTATGGAAGAGATTTCTTTAAATTGTAACCTTTACGCAAGAATGCTTAGACGTTCTTATAGAGATTAGAGTTAGACTGTTTGAAAGTTTATACTTGAATCTAAGAGTAAAAAGACATAAAGACCCTTACTTCTGCCTCACAGTTTACAAAACCCTAGACCTTTCTTTTTACCCCCTAAAATCGAAGACTCTAAGCAAGCTACAACAGAAAATATTTTCAAAAATTAAGAAATAAAATAAATAAAAATTATAAAAATCATAAAAAATCCTAAAAAACACAATTTAACATTAAATGTTATATTCAAAAAAATAATTTCAAATTAAACCCTGTAAATGTAAAATGTCACTAAACTATAGAAAACTAAAAATAACAATAATAACAAAAAAACTAAATGTAAATTGTAAATAATAAATATTTTATGTTCTTTTAAGCCAAATTATTAATTATTAACAAAAATAAACAAATAACAAATATTTAATATTAATAACACAAATAAATAAAAACCTAACGCTTCTAACAATTATAAACTAATAATAATTATAATAATATAAATAATACTAAAACTCCCTAAAGAAAAGAAAATTTCTTTAAACCCTAAAACCAAACTAACTGTCAATAGTAACAAATCTAAAACCTAAAATTTTTATACATTCAAAAATAACTATAACTATTTATACCTTCATAAAAAAAATCATAAAAAATCCTTAAAAAATAAATTAAAAAAAAACTCTCCTTTAACTATAAATTGTCCAAATACGTACTCTATTAAAAAACAAAAAAAAAACTACAAAAAACAATAGTTAATTTCTTTAAAGCTTGTTATAGTTATTTTAATTTTTTTATATAAATATAATAAAAAATTTAGTTTATTTTGTTTGTTTTTTACTTTTTTAATTAAATATAAAAATAATTTACAAATTTGTTTAATTTTGCTGCTGAAAAAAAACACTCATAATAATGAACTTAAAACATTGTTTATTTAATTCTATTATATGAGCAAAAGAAAAAATTAATAATTATACTGTTTAAGCTAAAATAAATTTAGTTTTTAGTCAAACAAAAAAAAAGAAGAAAGAAAAATTCAATGAAATGTAAAATCAAAATAATTTGTAATTTAAAAAAAATACTTTAAACAATGAGAACGAAAAATGCTGCATAATAAAATGAAGAAAGCAAAATAATTTTTTTTCAAAAATATAATAAACTAAAGAGTTTTATTTTAAAAGTGGAATTAAAATGGTAAATTTTTTAATAACTGCAATAGAAATAGAATGCATTTTATTTCATATCTAAGTTTTCAGTCAATCCTTCAAATTCGTCTATAGTCTTAACTACATTCAAAACTATAGTATAATCTATAATCTGGTACGTAACATAGTCCAAAGTATAATCTATAGTCCAATTTGTAGTATATTCAATAATCTACACTATAGTCCACTCCATAATCAATTCTAATTTATAGTCTAATATAGCCAAGTCTCTATTCGAATCTAGTCTAAATTCGAATCTATAAACAGGTCAATATTCTAATAAATAGTCCAGTCTGGTTTACAGTCTAGACTATAGTCCACCCCATAGTATAGTCTATAGTGTAGTAGATTGTCTAGTTTATAGTCTAGTCTATAGTCTAATCCATAGACTAATCTATAGTCTAGTCTTTATTCTAGTATATAGTCTAGTCTATAGTTTAGTCCTCAGTCTAGAATATAATCTATAGTCTAGTCCATAGACTAGTCTATAGTCTAGTCCATAGACTAGTCTATAGTCTAGTCCATAGACTAGTCTATAGTCTAGTCTATATTCTAGTCTATAGTCTAGTATAGAGTCTAGTCTATAGTTTAGTCCTCAGTTCATAGTCTTATCTGGTCTATAGTCTAGTCTGTAGTCTTATCTATAGCCTAGTCTTTATTCTACTCCATTGTCTAGCCTAGTCTAGAGAATAGTGTATAGTATAGTCTAGTCTATAGTCCAGTCTATAGTCTAGTCTATAGTCTAGTCTACATTCTAGTCTATATTCTAGTCTATTGTCTTTAGTCTACACTATAGTCTAGTCTATAGTCTACAGTTTAGTCCATAGTCCATAGTCTAGAGTATAATCTAGTCTATAGTTTAGTCTATAGTCTAGTCTATAGTCTAGTCTATCGTCTAGTCTATATTCTAGCTTATAGTATATATCTATAGTCTAGTCTATAGTCTAGTTTATAGTCTAGTCTATAGTCTAGTCTATAGTCTAGTCTATAGTCTAGTCTATAGTCTTGTCTATAGTCTAGTCTATCGTCTAGTCTATAGTCTAGTCTATAGTCTAGTCTATAGTTTAGTCTATAGTCTAGTCTATAGTCTAGTCTATAGTCTAGTCTATAGTCTAGTCTATAGTCTAGTCTATAATCTAGTCTATAGTCTAGTCTATAGTCTAGTCTATAATCTAGTCTAAAGTCTAGTCTATAGTCTAGTCTATAGTCAAGTCTATAGTCAAGTCTATAGTCAAGTCTATAGTCAAGTCTATAGTCAAGTCTATAGTGTAGACTATAATCTAGTCAATAGTCTAGTCTATAGTCCACAGTCTAGAGTATAATCTAGTCTATAGTCTAGTCTGTATTCTAATCTATAGTCTAGTATATAGTCTAGTCTAGTCTGTATTCTAATCTATAGTCTAGTCTATATTCTAGTATATAGTCTAGGCTATATTCTAGTCTATAGTTTAGTCTATAGTCTAGTCTATAGTCTAGTCTATCGTCTAGTCTATATTCTAGCTTATAGTATATATCTATAGTCTAGTCTATAGTCTAGTTTATAGTCTAGTCTATAGTCTAGTCTATAGTCTAGTCTATAGTCTAGTTTATAGTCTAGTCTATAGTCTAGTCTATAGTCTAGTCTATAGTCTAGTCTATAGTCTAGTCTATAGTCTAGTCTATCGTCTAGTCTATAGTCTAGTCTATAGTCTAGTCTATAGTTTAGTCTATAGTCTAGTCTATAGTCTAGTCTATAGTCTAGTCTATAGTCTAGTCTATAATCTAGTCTATAGTCTAGTCTATAGTCTAGTCTATAATCTAGTCTAAAGTCTAGTCTATAGTCTAGTCTATAGTCAAGTCTATAGTCAAGTCTATAGTCAAGTCTATAGTGTAGACTATAATCTAGTCAATAGTCTAGTCTATAGTCCACAGTCTAGAGTATAATCTAGTCCATAGTCTAGTCTGTATTCTAATCTATAGTCTAGTATATAGTCTAGTCTGTATTCTAATCTATAGTCTAGTCTATATTCTAGTATATAGTCTAGTTTATAGTCTAGGCTATATTCTAGTCTATAGTTTAGTCTATAGTCTAATTTATCGTCTAGTCTATAGACTAGTCTATAGGCGAGACTATTGTCTAATTTATAGCTTATTCTATAGTCTAGTCTATAATCTAGTCTATGGCCTAGTGTATAGTATAGTCTATAGTCCAGTTTATATTCTAGTCTATAGATTAGTCTATAGTCTAGTCTATATTCTAGTCTATAGTCTAGTACATAGTCTAGTCTATAGTTTAGTTCTCCGTCTAGTCTATGGTCTTATCTGGTCTATAGTCTAGTCTAGAGTTTAGTCTAGAGTCTACTCTATAGTCTTATATGGTCTATAATCTTATCTGTAGCCTAGTCTTTATTCTATTTTCTAGCTTATAGTATATATCTATAGTCTAGTCTATAGTCTAGTCTATAGTCTAGTCTATAGTCTAGTCTATAGACTAGACTATAGTCTAGTCTATAGTCTAGTCTATAGTCTAGTCTATAGTCTAGTCTATAGTCTAGTCTATAGTCGTCTATAGTCTAGTCTAGTCTAGTCTATAGTCTAGTCTATAGTCTAGTCTATAGTCTAGTCTATAGTCTAGTCTATAGTCTAGTCTATAGTCTAGTCTATAGTCTAGTCTAGTCTAGTCTATAGTCTAGTCTATAGTCTAGTCTATAGTCTAGTCTATAGTCTAGTCTATAGTCTAGTCTATAGTCTAGTCTATAGTCTAGTCTATAGTCTAGTCTATAGTCTAGTCTATAGTCTAGTCTATAGTCTAGTCTATAGTCTAGTCTATAGTCTAGTCTATAGTCTAGTCTATAGTCTAGTCTATAGTCTAGTCTATAGTCTAGTCTATAGTCTAGTCTATAGTCTAGTCTATAGTCTAGTCTATAGTCTAGTCTATAGTCTAGTCTATAGTCTAGTCTATAGTCTAGTCTATAGTCTAGTCTATAGTCTAGTCTATAGTCTAGTCTATAGTCTAGTCTATAGTCTAGTCTATAGTCTAGTCTATAGTCTAGTCTATAGTCTAGTCTATAGTCTAGTCTATAGTCTAGTCTATAGTCTAGTCTATAGTCTAGTCTATAGTCTAGTCTATAGTCTAGTCTATAGTCTAGTCTATAGTCTAGTCTATAGTCTAGTCTACAGTCTAGTCTATACTCTAGTCTATAATCTAGTCTATAGTCTAGTATACTGTCCAGTCTATTCTGTAATTTATTCTAGACTATAGTCTAACCAACAGTATATATACATATATAGTCTAGGTTAGGCTAGTCTATATTCCAGTCTATAGTCTAGTCTATAGTCTAATCTAGTCTATAGTCTTGTCTGGCCTATTGTCTAGTCTACTTATAGTCTTATCTATATCTTAATCTTTATTCTACTCCATTGTCTAGACTACTCTTTAGTCTAGTGTATAGTCCAGTGTATGGTCTATAATCTAATCTATAGTCAAGTTTACAGTTTAGTATACTATTTAATTCATTCTATAATTTTGTCTAATCTATAGTCTAGTCTATAGTCTAGTTTATAGTCTAGTCTATAGTCTAGTCTATAGTCTAGTCTATAGTCTAGTCTATAGTCTAGTCTATAGTCTAGTCTATAGTCTAGTCTATAGTCTAGTCTATAGTCTAGCCTATAGTCGAGTCTATAGTCTAATCTAGTCTATAGTCTTGTCTGGTCTATAGTCTTATCGATGTCTTAGTCTTTATTCTACTCCATTGTCTAGACTAGTCTAGAGTCTAGTGTATAGTCCAGTGTATGGTCTATAGTCTGGTTTACAGTTTAGTATACTATTTAATATATTCTATAACTTATTCTAGCCTATAGTCTATATATATATATGCTAGTCTATATATTATAGTCAATTCTATAGTCAAGTTCAGTAAAAAGATATTTTGATGTATAATTTAGTCTATATCATTTTTTATAAGCTTTTATCTAATGTAACAAAAAATTAAAAAAAATAATAATATTGTATAAATTTACCTTTTTCAAAATATGTTGACAGTCGCTTAATTTTTTGAATTTTATTATTATATATTTTTAATAAATTTTTATTTTAATTTTATTTATTTTTTACTGCTTATCTGATTTTACATTGCTGATATTGAACACATTTGGCTTATTTTTTATTTTCTTATTACTTATTTGATTATTTTATTTATAATAGCGGATTTTAATTATTTATTTTTATAAAGCCTTTTTTTAATTTTATTGCTTTTTATTTACATATATATTTTTTTTTTTTTTTGCTTTTCATTTTTTTATAAGGTAACACACTAGATTTTTACTTATTTTTATTATAAAATAATATTGATTACATTCATTTATATATTTTTATTTAAAACTTTCATTTCTTTATTTTCATATACATATTTTACTATTAGGCTTTACTTTTAGCTTTTCATTTTTTATTAAGAAACACTTTATTTATTTTTTTATAAAATAATAAGGATTACTTTTTTATTTTATTTTATTTAAAACTTTCAAACGCATTTATTTTTTACTGATACATATTTACATATTTATATTTTATTTATGTTATTATTTATTTATTTATTTTTATTTTATTATGTTAAATTTTAATTTATTTTAATTAAATTTTTTTAATTTGTTTTATAAAATCATTAAAGACCATTCATTCTATGGAAAACATCACAAAGGAAACGCCATACACACACTCATTTACATTTGCAAACTTTCTCATTTTAAGCTTAGACACCATCACTATCTAAAAATATTGTCAATTTTCCCATTATTTGCCTGTGCTAGAGTTTAGCAAAGACACAAACTAGAGAAGTGAGTTAAGAAGGTTAGCTAGATGTATACAAAAGCTGTTTGTTAGATTGATATTTTAAGAGGAAATTGTACATAATCATGCCTGTACTAAATACAATTTATATAGCATATTTTTAGGATAGACAATAATTAGCAATAAGTAATACTTCCGTTAAGGTTATTAAGTGTTTAAAAATATAAATAAATCAGTTATTCCGTATTATATAAACAAACCTAAAATCGCATAAACCACACAAAAAACCTTAACATTAAACAACAATAAATCAAATAATAAAACATAATTAGCGAATGAAATATTTAAACACAAACAATAACAATCGAAAACCTACAATAGAAATCTTGAAAAGTAATACATAAGAACAAACCAACAAAACAAATTAAAAACAATCCCCCACCCAACAACATAAAAACATTGCTTAACCAAAGCACTAATTGGAAAACAAAAACATTAACATCTCAAAATCACGCTCGCACATACAAAATTACTGCATAAAACATCAAAAACAACAATAACAAAGCAAACCAAAACAAAACAAAAGCAACTTTGGAAGACAGTAAACCTCCACTTGCACAACAAAAACCTTAACTTTAAAAAACAACAACAAACAAAGAAACATACATATATAATTACTGCAAAAAACCTTTAAACACAAACAATAACAAATCAAAACAAACAATAACCACACAGTACTAATATTAAAGCTTCAAAACAAATGAATAACAACAAATATTCACATTTGCTGTATAACTAAAAACAACAATAACAACCCTACCAAATCTAAAGAAATGTAATGAGAGTAAATACAAAAAATGCTCACCAGCAATCACTATGACGTCACACTAATTAACCTACACCAACAAAAAACACTCCATAACACTCTCACACCTCTTAACAGTGTTAATAAAATATGCAAATTCATTGTGACGTCACACATTTTCACTCCTCATTCATTTCACTCATTAACAAATGCATGAGAATGCAAAACAAAACAAACACAATCATTCATACATACCACACTTGTTAACAACAACAAACTTCAATAGCTTACAAAGTAAATCAAATACATACTACCACCAAAGTGACGTCACACAAACCACACACTTTCATTCTTAACCAACACTTGTTGCCTAAAATTTGCAATTACAAAATGGCGAATGAAAAAATTTGCATTGCACATTTCTTTTTTAGTTTTCACTTACAAAAACAAAACTTTCGCAAAAAACACTTTATTTTTCATAAACTACACGGTAGACACTTTATTTTTATAGAAAAATATTTTAATTTCCTCAATTAATTAACACTTTAAAATAATTAATAAACTTTATTAAGGCAGCGGCACTTCCTTACTACGAACTTAACTCACCGGCGTTTGATTAATAACTAAAGACAATAAGATGAGAGATTATGAACTACTCTGCTATTTAATAATATGAGAGTTATGTGGAGACAAATGTGATATTTGTCTCCATTGCATGAAGGTCTCTGCAAGATTTTAGCAAAGGCACAAACCATTTAGGTGAGTTTGCAATGTGTATTAGCTAATTATTAACGAAAGCTAATAAGTGTTTCAAAAATAAAACGTTTTTTTAATTACTTTTTATAAATTACAAAAAAAAAATTTAATACATTTGTTAGTCTATAGTCTAATCTATAAACAATAGACAAGATTAAAGACTAGGATATAGTGTTTAGACTAGACTATAGACTAAACCATAGACTAAACCATAGACTAGACTATAGACTAGTCTATAGACTAGGATGTATACTAAACTATAGACTAGACTATAGACTAGCCTATAGACTAGACTATAGACTAGACTATAGACTAGCCTATAGACTAGACTATAGACTATACTATAGACTAGGCTATAGACTAGACTATAGACTAGCCTATAGACTAGACTATAAACTAGACTATAGACTAGACTATAGACTAGACAATAGACTAGACTATAAACTAGACTATAGACTAGACTATAGACTAGACTATAGACTAGACTATAGACTAGACTATAGACTAGACTATAGACTAGACTATAGACTAGACTATAGACTAGACTATAGACTAGACTAGACTAGACTAGACTATAGACTAGACTAGAGACTAGACTATAGACTAGACGATAGACTAGACTATAGACTAGACTATAGACTAGACTATAGACTAGACTATAGACTAGACTATAGACTAGACTATAGACTAGACATAACTAGACAGACTAGACTAGACTATAGACTAGACTATAGACTGACTATAGACTAGACTATAGACTAGACTAGACTATAGACTAGACGATAGACTAGACTATAGACTAGACTATTATACTAGACTATAGACTAGACTATAGACTAGACTATAGACTAGACTATAGACTAGACTATAGACTAGACTATAGACTAGACTATAGACTAGACTATAGACTAGACTATAGATAGACTAGACTATAGACTAGACTATAGACTAGACTATAGACTAGACTATAGACTAGACTATAGACTAGACTATCGACTAAACTATAGAATAGACTATAGACTAGACTATAGACTAGACTATAGACTAGACTATAGACTAGACTATAGACTAGACTATAGACTAGACTATAGACTAGACTATAGACTAGACTAAAGACTAGACTATAGACTAGACTATAGACTAGACTATAGACTAGACTATAGACTAGACTATAGACTAGACTATAGACTAGACTATAGACTAGACTATAGACTAGACTATAGACTAGACTATAGACTAGACTATAGACTAGACTATAGACTGGACTATAGACTAGACTATAGACTAGACTATAGACTAGACTATAGACTAGACTATAGACTAGACTATAGACTAGACTATAGACTGGACTATAGACTAGACTATAGACTAGACTATAGACTAGACTATAGACTAGACTATAGACTAGACTATAGACTAGACTATAGACTAGACTATAGACTAGACTATAGACTAGACTATAGACTAGACTATAGACTAGACTATAGACTAGACTATAGACTAGACTATAGACTAGACTATAGACTAGACTATAGACTAGACTATAGACTAGACTATAGACTAGACTATAGACTAGACTATAGACTAGACTATAGACTAGACTATAGACTAGACTATAGACTAACTAGACTAGACTATAGACTAGACTATAGACCTAGACTATAGACTAGACTATAGACTAGACTATAGACTAGACTATAGACTAGACTATAGACGAGACTATAGACTAGACTATAGATAGACTATGACTAGACTATAGATTAGACTATAGACTAGACTATAGACTAGACTATAGACTAGACTATAGACTAACTAAAGACTAGACTATAGACTAGAATATAGACTATAGACCTAGACTATAGACTATAGACTAGACTAGACTATAGACTAGACTATAGACTAGACTATAGACTAGACTATAAGGCTAGACTATAGACTAGACTATAGACTAGACTATAGACTGACTATAGACTAGACTATAGACTAGACTATAGACTAGACTATAGACTAGACTATAGACTAGACTATAGACTAGACTATAGACTAGACTATAGACTAGACTATAGACTAGACTAGACTATAGACTAGACTATAGACTAGACTATAGACTAGACTATAGACTAGACTATAGACTAGACTATAGACTAGACTAATACACATAATCGTGAGAATAATGAAAATAAATCACTGAAATATTCCCTCCCCAACAGAGAAGAACACACTCCACGCTTTGTATCAAAAGAACAATAAAAGAAAACGTTTTAACTTTAAATAACAACATTAAAAGAGAAAATAAAACATAATTAGCGAATATAATATTTAAACACTAACAATAACAAGCGAAAACCTACAATAGAAATCTTTAAAACAAATATGTAAATAAGAACAAACCATCAAAACAAATCAGAAACAATAAAATAAAAATCTCCCATGTAACTAATAAAAAACATTGCTCAACCAAAGTACTAACTGGAAACAATAACAACAAAGTTAAAAAACAAAATCACACTAGTACATAATTATTGCATTAAACATCAAAAACTAACAAAAGCAACCTTTAAAGACAGTCACCTCCTTTTGCACAACAAAGGCCTTAATTTTAAACAACAACATATACAGAAACATACTTCCAAAAATCTTAAAACACAAACAATAACAAATCAAAACAACAACCACACAGTACTAATATAAAATCTTCAAAACAAAAAAAAAACAACAAACATTCACATTTGCTGCATAACCAAAAACAACAATAAGAACCCTACCAAATCTAATGGAATGTAATGAGAGTAAATAAAATGCTCACCAGAAATCACTATGACGTCACACTACTTTAACCACACCATACACTTCAATAACATCCCTACAAAAAAAACCAACAACTCACTCACACCTCCTAATAGAGTTAATAAAATATACAAATTCATTGTGACGTCACACATTTGTACTCTCATAATAACAAATGCATGAGAATGCAAAACAAACACAATCATTCATACATACCACACTTGTTAACAACAACAAACTTCAATAGCTTACAAAGTAAATTGAATACATACTACCAACAAAGTGACGTCACACATTTGTACTCCCATAACAACAAATGCATGAGAATGCAAAACAAAACAAACACAATCATTCATACATACCACACTTGTTAACAACAACAAACTTCAACAGCATACGAAGTAAATCAAATACATACTACCACCAAAGTGACGTCACACCACACACTTTAATTCATACAAACACTTGTTGCCTAAAATTTGCAATTACAAAATGGCGAATGAAAAAATTTGCATTGCACATTTCTTTTTTAGTTTTCACTTACAAAAACAAAACTTTCGCAAAAAACACTTTATTTTTCATAAACTACACGTTAAACACTTTATTTTTATAGAAAAATATTTTAACTTCCATAATTAATTAATATTTTAAAATAATAAATAAACTTTATTAAGGCAGCGGCACTTCCTTACTACGAACTTAACTCACCGGCGTTTGATTAATAACTAAAGACAATAAAATGAGGGATTATGAACTACACTGCTATTTAATAATATGAGAGTTATGTGGAGACAAATGTGATATTTGTCTCCATTGCATGAGGGTCTTTGCAAGATTTTAGCAAAGGCACAAACCATTTAGGTGAGTTTGCAAGGTTTATTAGCTAATTATTAACGAAAGCTAATAAGTGTTTCAAAAATAAAACGTTTTTTTAATTACTTTTTATAAATTACAAAAAAATTGAATACATTTTCTAGACTATAGACCGAACTAAAGACTAAGCTATAGTCTATTCTACAGTATAGACTTTAGACTAGACAATAGACTAGACTATAGACTAGACTATAGACTAGACTATAGACTAGACTATAGACTAGACTATAGACTAGACTATAGACTAGACTATAGACTAGACTATAGACTAGACTATAGACTAGACTATAGACTAGACTATAGACTAGACTATAGACTAGACTATAGACTAGACTATAGACTAGACTATAGACTAGACTATAGACTAGACTATAGACTAGACTATAGACTAGACTATAGACTAGACTATAGACTAGACTATAGACTAGACTATAGACTAGACTATAGACTAGACTATAGACTAGACTATAGACTAGACTAGACTAGACTATAGACTAGACTATAGACTAGACTATAGACTAGACTATAGACTAGACTATAGACTAGACTATAGACTAGACTATAGACTAGACTATAGACTAGACTATAGACTAGACTATAGACTAGACTATAGACTAGACTATAGACTAGACTATAGACTAGACTATAGACTAGACTATAGACTAGACTATAGACTAGACTATAGACTAGACTATAGACTAGACTATAGACTAGACTATAGACTAGACTATAGACTAGACTATAGACTAGACTATAGACTAGACTATAGACTAGACTATAGACTAGACTATAGACTAGACTAGACTAGACTATAGACTAGACTATAGACTAGACTATAGACTAGACTATAGACTAGACTATAGACTAGACTATAGACTAGACTATAGACTAGACTATAGACTAGACTATAGACTAGACTATAGACTAGACTATAGACTATATAGACTATCTAAGACTATAGACTAGACTATAGACTAGACTATAGACTAGACTATAGACTAGACTATAGACTAGACTATAGACTAGACTATAGACTAGACTATAGACTAGACTATAGACTAGACTATAGACTAGACTATAGACTAGACTATAGACTAGACTATAGACTAGACTATAGACTAGACTATAGACTAGACTATAGACTAGACTATAGACTAGACTATAGACTAGACTATAGACTAGACTATAGACTAGACTATAGACTAGACTATAGACTAGACTATAGACTATACTATAGACTAGACTATAGACTAGACTATAGACTAGACTATAGACTAGACTATAGACTAGACTATAGACTAGACTATAGACTAGACTATAGACTAGACTATAGACTAGACTAGACTACTATAGACTAGACTATAGACTAGACTATAGACTATACTATAGACTATACTATAGACTAGACTATAGACTAGAGTTATGTGGAGACAAATGGGATATTTGTCTCCATTGCATGAGGGTCTTTGCAAGATTTTAGCAAAGGCACAAACCATTTAGGTGAGTTTGCAAGGTTTATTAGCTAATTATTAACGAAAGCTAATAAGTGTTTTAAAAATAAAACGGTTTTTAATTATTTTTTTTAAATTACAAAAAAAATGAATACATTTTCTAGACTATAGACCGAACTAAAGACTAAGCTATAGTCTATTCTACAGTCTAGACTATAGACTAGACAATAGACTAGACTATAGACTAGACTATAGACTAGACTATAGACTAGACTATAGACTAGACTATAGACTAGACTATAGACTAGACTATAGACTAGACTATAGACTAGACTATAGACTAGACTATAGACTAGACTATAGACTAGACTATAGACTAGACTATAGACTAGACTATAGACTAGACTATAGACTAGACTATAGACTAGACTATAGACTAGACTATAGACTAGACTATAGACTAGACTATAGACTAGACTATAGACTAGACTATAGACTAGACTATAGACTAGACTATAGACTAGACTATAGACTAGACTATAGACTAGACTATAGACTAGACTATAGACTAGACTATAGACTAGACTATAGACTAGACTATAGACTAGACTATAGACTAGACTATAGACTAGACTATAGACTAGACTATAGACTAGACTATAGACTAGACTATAGACTAGACTATAGACTAGACTATAGACTAGACTATAGACTAGACTATAGACTAGACTATAGACTAGACTATAGACTAGACTATAGACTAGACTATAGACTAGACTATAGACTAGACTATAGACTAGACTATAGACTAGACTATAGACTAGATTATAGACTAGACTATAGACTAGACTATAGACTAGACTATAGACTGGACTATAGACTAGACTATAGATTATAGAGTATAGTCGACGGACTAGACTGGACTATCGGCTGCACTATATACTAGACTATAGTTTGATTAATATGTAACTAAATTCAATAAGATAAGGGATTACTTACTAATCTGCTATTTATAAATATGAGAAATATGTGAAGACAAATATGATATTTGTCTCCATTGCATGATGGTCTCTGCAAGCTTTTAGCAAAGGCGCAAACCATTTAGGTGAGTTTGCAAGGTTTATTAGCTAATTATTAACGAAAGCTAATGAGTGTTTTAAAAATAAAAGGGTTTTTAATTACTTGTTATAAATTACAAAAAAATGAATGCATTTTCTAGACTATAGACAAGATTAAAGACTAAGCTATAGTCTATTCTACAGTCTAGACTATAGACTAGATTATAGACTAGACTATAGACTAGACTATAGACAAGACTATAGACTAGACTATAGACTAGACTATAGACCAGACTATAGACTAGACTATAGACTAGACTACAGACGAGACTATAGACTAGAGTATAGACTAAACTATAGACTAAACTATAGACTAGGCTATAGACTAGACTATTGATTAGTCTATAGACTAGACTATAGAGTAGATTATAGATTACAGAGTATAATCTACGGACTAGACTGGACTATAGGCTGCACTATATACTAGACTTTAGTTAAATATAATATAGATAAATAAAAATAAATCTATTATTATATAATCAAACCTAACCCTTATCAAACCTAACTCTAGACAACAACAATAAATAAATCGTATTTTGAATTATTATTACCGAATAGAATATTAAACACAATTTATAACAAGAAAAACCAGAGAGCAGAAATCTTTAAAAGTAATATGTAATAACAAACCAACAAAACAAATCAAAACCAATGAAACAATAAATAAAAACATTGCTTAGTCAAACTACTAATTTAAATAAAACAAAATAATTATTGCATACATAATGCGTACATAATTACTGCATAAAACATCAATCACAACAATAACAAACAAAAACAAAAGCAACCTTAAAAGACAGTAAACCTCCTTTTGCACAACAAACACTTTAAGGAACAACAAAAATCTTTAAACACAAACAATAACAAATCAAAACAAACAACAACCACACAGTACTAATAAAAAATCTTCAAACCAAATGAATAACAACAAACATTCACATGTGCTGCATAACTTAAAATAACAATAACAACCCTACCAAATCTTATGGAATGTAATGAGAGTAAGTAAAATACTCACCAGAATAACTATGACGTCACAATACTTTAACTACACAAACAAAAAACACTCCACACCATATACTTCAATAACATCACTACAAAAAAAACAACAACTCACTCACACCTTCTAACAGAGTTAATAAAATATACTAATTCATTGTGACGTCACACATTTTTACTCCCATAATAACAAATGCATGAGAATGCAAAACTAAACGAACAATCATTCATACATACCACACTTGTTAACAACAACAAACTTCAACAGCTTACGAAGTACATAAATCAAATACATACTACCACCAAAGTGACTTCACTCCCATAATAACAAATGCATGAGAATGCAAAACAAAAAAAAAAAACAAACAGAATCATTCATACATACATACCCCATTTGTTAACAACAACAAACTTCAGCACCTTACAAAGTAAATCAAATACGTACTACCACCAAAGTGACGTCACACCACACACTTTCATTCATACAAACACTTTGATAACCAACACTTGTTGCCTAAAATTTGCAATTACAAAATGGCGAACGAAAAAATTTGCATTGCACATTTCTTTTGTAGTTTTCACTTACAAAAACAAAACTTTCGCAAAAAATACCTTACTTTTCATAAACTACACGGCAAACACTTTATTTTTATGGAAAAATATTTTAATTTCCTCAATTAATTAACACTTTAATATAATTAACAAACTTCTTTAGTGCAGCGGCACCCCCTTACTACGAACTTAACTCACCGACGTTCGATTAATAACTAAAGAAAAGGGATTTCTTACTAATCTGATATTTATTAATGAGACAACTGTTGCATTTGTCTCCTTTGCATAATCGTCTCTGCTAGCTTTTAGCAAAGACACGAACCATTGAAGTTTGCAAGGTGTATTAGCTAATTATTTACAAACGTTAAATGTTTTTAATTACGTTTTTTTAATTACACAAGTGTAATTAAAAAAAATAATTATACTAGACTATAGACTAGACTGCTGACTAGACTGTTGACTAGACTATAGACTAGACTATAGACTAGACTATAGACTAGACTATAGACTAGACTATAGACTAGACTATAGACTAGACTATAGACTAGACTATAGACTAGACTATAGACTAGACTATGGACTAGACTATAGACTAGACTGCTGACTAGACTGTTGACTAGACTATAGACTAGACTATAGACTAGACTATAGACTAGACTATAGACTAGACTATAGACTAGACTATAGACTAGACTATAGACTAGACTATAGACTAGACTATAGACTAGACTAGACTATAGACTAGACTAGACTATAGACTAGACTATAGACTAGACTATAGACTAGACTATAGACTAGACTATAGACTAGACTATAGACTAGACTATAGACTAGACTATAGACTAGACTATAGACTAGACTATAGACTAGACTATAGACTAGACTATAGACTAGACTATAGACTAGACTATAGACTAGACTATAGACTAGACTATAGACTAGACTATAGACTAGACTATAGACTAGACTATAGACTAGACTATAGACTAGACTATAGACTAGACTATAGACTAGACTAGACTAGACTAGACTAGACTAGACTAGACTATAGACTAGACTAGACTAGACTAGACTAGACTAGACTAGACTAGACTAGACTAGACTAGACTAGACTAGACTAGACTAGACTAGACTAGACTAGACTAGACTATAGACTAGACTAGACTATAGACTATAGACTAGACTAGACTATAGACTATAGACTAGACTATAGACTATAGACTATAGACTAGACTATAGACTATAGACTAGACTATAGACTAGACTATAGACTAGACTAGACTATAGACTAGACTATAGACTAGACTATAGACTAGACTATAGACTAGACTATAGACTAGACTATAGACTAGACTATAGACTAGACTATAGACTAGACTATAGACTAGACTATAGACTAGACTATAGACTAGACTATAGACTAGACTATAGACTAGACTATAGACTAGACTATAGACTAGACTATAGACTAGACTATAGACTAGACTATAGACTAGACTATAGACTAGACTATAGACTAGACTATAGACTAGACTATAGACTAGACTATAGACTAGACTATAGACTAGACTATAGACTAGACTATAGACTAGACTATAGACTAGACTATAGACTAGACTATAGACTAGACTATAGACTAGACTATAGACTAGACTATAGACTAGACTATAGACTAGACTATAGACTAGACTATAGACTAGACTTAGACTAGACTATAGACTAGACTATAGACTAGACTAGACTAGACTAGACTAGACTAGACTAGACTAGACTAGACTAGACTAGACTATAGACTAGACTAGACTATAGACTAGACTAGACTATAGACTAGACTATAGACTATAGACTAGACTAGACTATAGACTATAGACTATAGACTATAGACTATAGACTAGACTAGACTATAGACTAGACTATAGACTAGACTATAGACTAGACTATAGACTAGACTATAGACTAGACTATAGACTAGACTATAGACTAGACTATAGACTAGACTATAGACTAGACTATAGACTAGACTATAGACTAGACTATAGACTAGACTATAGACTAGACTATAGACTAGACTATAGACTAGACTATAGACTAGACTATAGACTAGACTATAGACTAGACTATAGACTAGACTATAGACTAGACTATAGACTAGACTATAGACTAGACTATAGACTAGACTATAGACTAGACTATAGACTAGACTATAGACTAGACTATAGACTAGACTATAGACTAGACTATAGACTAGACTATAGACTAGACTATAGACTAGACTATAGACTAGACTATAGACTAGACTATAGACTAGACTATAGACTAGACTATAGACTAGACTATAGACTAGACTATAGACTAAGACTATAGACTAGACTAGAGACTAGACTAATAGACGAGACGATAGAACTAGACTATAGACTAGACTATAACTAGACTATAGACTAGACTATAGACTAGACTATAGACTAGACTATAGACTAGACTATAGACTAGACTATAGACTAGACTATAGACAAACTATAAGACTAGACTATAGACTAGACTAATGACTAGACTATAGACTAGAACTATATGACTAGACCTATCGACTAACTATAGACTAGACATAAGCTAGACTATAGACTAGACTAATAGACTAGACTATTAGACTAGACTATAGACTAGACTATAGACTAGACTATAGACGAGACTATAGACGAGACATAGACTAGACTATAGACTAGACTATAGACTAGACTATAGACTAGACTAAAATAGAAAACTTAGACTATAGACTAGACTATAGACTAGACTATAGATTAGACTATAGACTAGACTATAGACTAGACGAGAGACTAGACTATAGACTAGACTATAGACTAGACTATACAGGTCGCGAAATTGTAGTGTAGTGGTTGTATATGTTTGGTATGGTATAACCATACCAAAACAAAATAAAAGAAACTAGTGTTGCCAGAGTGGTAGCGGCGCTGGTATGCTCGCGTTCGCCGGGCTTGGAGCTCGCCGGATGGGGGTGGTTCTTGCTACCACTCTAGACACCTACACACACACATAAAAATCATACCAGCTAAAAGAAATAAACGAAATAAATATAAATGGGCACCGAGTAGGTTTCTGTCTGTCTCCCTGCTGAAACGTACCTACGACCTATAACGGCTGGCAGATGTTGTGCCAGTATAAACCCTCCCACTCGGGAGTGGATAACCCCGCCATGACATCCTAATATTAGGGATGTCCCAAAATTTTATCCTGCAAACATTCACCTTCCCTACTTACCGCCGCTTATGTTATTTAACCGATCATTTTAAATGATAACTAATTCGAAATTTTCAGTCAAACATTATAATAAGGTTTAGTTTTATTGAAACAAAATTACTCCAAACAATATTTAACAATACTAGGTTTTGATTTAAAATTTAGTTTAGATTTAGTTTTAATATTTTGAATTTAGATTTAGTTTTAGGTTAAGATTTAGGTTTTAAAATTTAGAATTTAAAATTTAAATTTAGATTTAGCTTTAGTTTAAGATTTAAGTTTTAAATTTATGTTTTAGAATTTAAAATTTAGATTTAGTTTTAGATTTTGATTTAGGTTTAAATTTATATTTTCAAATTTTACGTTTACGTTTTTTAAAAGTTCCTGATTTCGCTTGGGGATAAACGGGATTTGGCAATTATTTCGCTGCGGCAACTGACTGGTTTACTGGAGGCAATTACAGGTTGAGAAGAGTTCTTTTGGCGGAGAAGGCTTTCCTGTCCGTCCGTATTAAGGTCCGTTCGGGTAAACCAGGTAAGTAAACAAAATATTATCTATTTTTACCTTATTCCTTTAATTTATTTTCTTTATTTATTTTCAGGGAAACTACCTTTATTACCGGAAACCTAGGACTCAAACACCGAAAACTACTATAATTCTAGGCCAGAGCTCTACCCTAATGTTCGCGCACGCGTGGTTGAAATGAGGATTTCACGCGGGATGGCGGCGGTCAAGCAATACGAGGTAAGGATTCCTCAAGAATAAAGATATCTTGCCCTAACTAATAAAATTTTTTTTATATAAAGAAAAGGAATATTGTACGTCCGTCTTGTCGTCCAGGTAAAAACTATCACTTAGTCGGAAAACCAAAAACTGATACCAGAGCACCCCAGGCGTGGTGGTGCTGAAAAGCAGCTTCTCCCTCGTTGGATGGAGTCGTGTTGCAGTGGCTTGCAGGTTTGTTTATTTTTCTTTTATTTTTATATTTTAAAATTTAGTTTTAAGTTTAGCTTTAAGCTTAGCTTTAAGTTTAGCGTTAAGTTTAAATTCTTTAATAAAATTTATTTAGTTTAAAAAATCAAAAATTTAGTTTTTTTTTTTATGATGGCCACAGACTCCACCTTCTTCTTCTCTCCGAGCAAAAATCAAAAAGGACCGACATTTTTTCCTTTTGGCATCTAGAAACCTCGGTTACCAATATGGCTTCAACAAATTTTCAGCAATTTGTTTGCCTACATAAAATTTTTTCCTAAAGCTATTTGTTTTTGTTTTTATTCATCTTCTTCTTTCCAAAAAAAAAAATCCCTTTTTCATTGTGTTGCCACCTGTTTAAGTTTCTTCTTCTTCTATTCAGTAGCTCTATTACAGGGTGCACACGACAAACCCCACCACTCCTGTTATCCATCCCTGGATACAGGATGGGAGGGAAAAAAAAAGCACCCTAATATTTCTGAACTACCCTAATGTCCTAAAACTTTTCTGGGATTTTGGGTATTTCATTATTCCCATACAAAAAATTTGCACTATGGCAACCCTTATTCATTCGAGAACAAAAGTACAACTCTGTACCGCCGTTAAAAACTGGCCAGGCGGCGACGTACTGTGAACAGCTGCTTGAATGAATGGAAGAGGAGGAGGCAAATAAGAAAAATACTACGCGTGGGTGAAGAAGAAGCCCCAAACAAAAAAATATCAATGGATACAACGAGGTAAGTAATTTTTTTGTTAATAAACAATAAAATAATAAAAGTATTAATTTAAATAGTTTAAAACAATATAATAATTGTTTCTTTACAGGTTCTGGTGGATTTCTATGGCCGAATAAGGGGATTTTAAATAAGGTAAGTAACAAAAACATAGTGATAGAAAAATTTATTAGTGGTGTTGTTAACTAACACAACCAAATTTTTTCTTTTCTTTACAGGGATCATGTTGGCTGCCTTGGGCCTATATAAAAAAACTTGATGGCCGATTCTGAAAGATGGCGGATCGAAGCAGAATGAAATGGTAAGTAAAAAAAAAAAAAAATGTGGAAATTATTATAAATATTTATATAAAATTTTCTAATAATTTTGTTTTAAATTTTTCAGGTTTTGTTCCAGATGGGCCGGTGGACTAGGCATTAAGGTGGTTCCGGAAATTTAAGGTAAGTGTAATGGATTATATTTGAAATATAAAAAGTGGACTTTAGTGAAAATTAAAATGTGGTTCGGTGCATAAAAAAAAAATTTTGGTTACAGTGTACGTCAAAAGTGTGAGTGCCGTGTAAAAAAAATTTAATCGAATAAAATAAAAAAAATTTTTATAAATTTAAAATAATTTCGGTTCGGGTTTTGGAAAAAGTGAATTCGGGTAAAAAAAAATTATTTTGGAATTTACAGTGCGTGTAAAAAGTGTTCGGACAAAAAAAATTAATTTAATGAAAAAAAGTTGGAAAAAGAAAATTGTTTAAGAAATTAGAGTGGTTCTGAAAAGTGACAAAAAAAAATTAAAATTTAAATTTGGAAGATACAGTGAGAACAAAAAGTGAAGTGACAGTGAAATATTTTTTTTTTTCAAATACAGTGGGTGTAAAAAAACGTGAAAATTTTTAGTGACTGGATCTAATAAGCGAGACCAACGGAAACTAAAGTTTGAAAATTTACAGTGGCCATCAGAATTTGTGAATCAGTTAAATTTAAAACAAAATTATTTGTGTGAACAAAAATGAAGTGAACCGTGACCAAAACCTTTTGTAACCAAAACAAAAGAAAAATTAATAAAGAAAACTCTAAAAAATCAAACCAATCCCAAATGGATAAAATAAAAGAAAAGTGAAAATAAAATTATTTCTCCCATTAAAATATCTTTTTGCTTTAATTCAAAATTAATAATTTTATAAATTTTCTTTTACTTTCAGCTAATAAAATTCAATTGGACCTGGGATTTGGCCTTGGTTACTGCTTCCGTTCAGGAAAGGTAAGTAATAAACCTAAAACTAAATAATATAAAATGAAACATAATTTCACTTGTATTAAGTTTTTTCTTTATATTCACGACTTAATCGCAAGAATTTGGTAGAAATGTATGGACTAAGTTCACCAAAGCTCATAGACTAACGTCTAGAGACTTTGGCGATAAATACCCCTTACAATTTCTCCGGAAATAAAAGTAAAAATATTCAAAAATAAAATTATTTTGAAAAAAAAAGAAAAATATATATATAAAGTGTAATTTTCTAAAAGGAATAATAAATAAAAATGATTTGATCTTAGCTTGGAATTCATTTTGTCCTTTTAGAAGATTACAAAAAGCTAGGTTAAATTAATTCAACTAATTATATTTTATTTCTCTTCCACAGGTTATAAATTCAGATTGGACCTGGACCGGAAGCTTGAATGCGGTATATGAACCCAATTATTATTCTAAAAACGTAAGTACTAACTAATACTGAACTTATCTAAATCAAATGATTAGATATTGAAAATGACTTGTAGCATCAAAATTTACTTTAGACCAAATACTAATCGTTTTGTTTTTCCTTTCACAGGTTTTAATCATCAAATTTTGGTTCCTGAAGAAAATCAACAATACCAGCCCACTGAGGAAAAAGTTCCTATCAGCGAGTGTAATACTGGTGAGTGAAAAATTTAAGTTACCTATACTAACATCTAATTTTACGTTATTCTGGTTAGTCTAACAGTAGATTTAGTATTTAAATTAGATTTAAAAACAAACTATAGATATATATTGCCTTATTTCTTGATCGTTAAGATCATAATGTTTTCCATTAGAAAAAAAACTATTTTGCCAGGAATAGTTCGTGTTGTGAGAACAACATTCCGTAGTGATAGATTTCCCTGTTAACGAGTAATTCACGTGTTTCTACCCGAAACGCTTGTTGGATACTCGTCGCAGCTTTGCTCCCAGACAATTCAAATTGCCAAATTTTAGTCAGCGCTTAGATGACTAATAATTCCTAACCCTGAGCGCATGGTTCCAAAGGGTGCTATGACGGAATTGCATCTATGACTAGCGTCTGACGATCACAACGTGGTCATAAACGAAAATTAATATATTTAGTCTGGTTGAGCACTCGGCGAACTACTCGCTAACGGGCAAACTATCACGACTGTTTACTGTTCCACAACACAAATGAACTTCCCTGGTCGTAGGCTTTCACTAAAAAAGAAACAAAGTGTTAAATATAATCAAGGCAAAATATCATTAACAAAATGTTTTGTGTAGAAAGTATCTACTAACTCATTTATACAAAATACAGAAAATAAAATAGGTTTTATCATTTTGGTTCGAGCTAGGAGTAGGTATAATCGTTGGGACTAGAACCACCAAAGATGTTGAAACTATTGTTTCAAATCTTTGGCATGAAATACCCCCAACGATTTTCCTTGAAGGTCTTCAACCTCGTATAGGCTATTTCCAATAGGTCTGACAATTCGGCATTTTAAAAATTTCTTGGCTAGTTTAGCATTAAAATTATTTTTGAAATCGCTTTGCTGAAAGTTGCGGCGATAAACCTCTTGGCCTGGTACAAACTTGACTTGACGGCAACGGGTATTGTATGTCTTCTCGTTTTTCAAATATGCTTTGTGCAGATTCTCACGAATTTTGTGCCGTACTAAGTCCATTTTTACGGGTTTTGGTACTATGTCGATTTCCGGATCATGAAGACATTGTAGTTTCTTAGCAAGCTTATATACACTTCCGTGCGAAATCATGTTCATACCGAACAGTGCGAAGTACGGCGTAACTCCAATAGACGTTTGGACTGACGACCGCAGCGAAAACTCAATTTCGGACAGGTACTTATCCCACTCAGTGTGGTCCTCCTGCAGGTAGGAACGAATTGCGGACAGGATGGACTGGTTAACCCGTTCCGAAGCGTTGGCTTGTGGCGAGTGCGTGGCAGTTTTTACATGCTTTACGCCAAAATTCGTTACCATATCCTGAAACTCTTTACTAATAAACTGCTTGCCATTATCGGACAAAATCGTCTCAGGTGTACCAAATTTGTGGAACACTTCGGATATTAGAAACTTGATGACGTTTTTCGTGTTAGCTTTGGGCATAGCTTTGAGCAGTACATATTTCGTTAGGTGGTCTAGGACGATGAATATGTAAGCGTTTCCGTTTCTTGACCGTGGATAAGGCCCCAAAAAGTCTATAAAGATCTTCTGGAACGGTCGTTCCGTTGTAGATTCAGCTCCCATTGGTGGTCTTAGGATCGAATTCGCGGGTTTTGTCTCGCGACAGGTTTGGCAATTGGCCACAAATGATCGGACCTGAACATTCTGGTTGGGCCAGTAGAAATATTCCCTTAACCTTCGGAGCGTTTTACCAAAACCTCCATGAGCGGCTTGAGGCGGATTGTGGCACTTCGCAATTACTTCTTGAGTAAGCTCTAGTGGAACCCATAACTTCCAGGCAAAATCTTCGTTTAACGGCACCCCGTCATATGGGAGGACCCGCTTGTAAACCAGATCATCCACGACCTTCAAATCTGGCAGGCTTTCAGCGTTTTCCTTGATTTTGGCGATTAAGTCCAGGTAACTTTGACCTTTGAAATACTCAGACTCTAAATCTATTAAATTATTTACCTCCACAGATACTTCCTCCATGTCATACCTCGACAAGGTGTCGGGAACGATATTTTTGGATCCGGGCCGGTGTTCGATGGTAAAGGTAAAGGCCTGTAAATGTAAGCTCCATCGGGCTAGTCTGCCACTGAGGTCTTTGTGGGACATAAGCCATTTTAGGCTGCTATGGTCCGTGATGACTGTAAATGGCAAAAGTTCTATATAAGGCCGGAATTTCTTAATGGCCATCACTACGGCCAAGCACTCTCTCTCGGTAACCGAGTAGTTCTTCTGTGCACTGGTCAATTTGTGAGAGAAGAAGGCTACTGGATGTTCGCCGTCGTTTTCGTCCTTCTGGAACAGAACTGCTCCCAAACCTATGTCTGATGCATCGCATTGGACATAAAAGTGCCTGTTGAAATCGGGATGCATAAGCACTGGTGCTGTTGTGAGGGCGGACTTTAGCTTGTCGAAGGCTTCCTTAGCTTCGTCCGGAAAGTTGAAACCTTTTCCTTTCTTAAGGGTGTTAAAAATAGGTGTTGATATGGTAGCGTAGTCGGGGATGAAGCGCCTATACCAACCCGTAGCTCCCATGAAGCTTCGGACCTGTTTGGCGGTTTTCGGGTAGGTATATTTCAAAATCGTATCGATTTTATCTGGGTCAGGTTTTAACTTCCCTCCTCCTACTATATACCCTAGGTACTTCAACTCTTTGAAGCAAAATTTCGACTTCCCTACGTTGATGGTCAGACCCGCCGAATCCAGGCAATGCGCTACCCGATCCAGCAACTCCAGGTGAGTCTCAAAGTCTGGAGATACGATCAAAATATCATCTAGATAGACGAAAACTCTATCACGAAGTGCTGAAGGGATCACTTTGTCCATCAGACGGCATAACCTTTGGGCTGCGTTACACAACCCGAAAGGCATGACCGTAAAATGGTAAAGTGGTCGCCCCGGCACCGTGAATGCAGTCTTCTCCCTACTAGATGCATCTAACGGTATCTGCCAGAACGCGTCTTTGAGATCCACGCTGGATATGAAGAACGTATCCCCTAACCGACTGAGCAGACCTTCGATGTGCGGCAGCGGATAGGCGTCCTTGACCGTGAGGGCATTTAGCTTACGAGCGTCCAGACACAATCGGTTCTTCTCGCCCCTACGGACGAGAGTAACCGGATGGCTCCAAGGACTCTCGCTCTGCTCTATGACCCCAAGATCAAGCATCCTGTCCAGCTCTGCATACATTAACTTCTGCACAGCCGGTGAGACGGGATAATGCCTGTCCTTCACTGGGATCGCGTCGCGGGTATCGATTGTATGGGTTTCGAGGGAAGTCTGACCGAGTCCCTTCTTTGAGAAACACGGGAATTTTGCTACCACCACATCTAATGCCGCCTTTTGCCCAGGAGTGAGAATATGGGTTTTGGTTACATCCTTCGTCTCCTCAGACTCCGGACACAAATTAACCCCGTTAGTAGTAATGCTACATATACTAGGAAACAGACCGAAACTTTTCATAAAATCTACCCCTAAAAATAGAGGCCTATTTAAAGTAGGTACTAGATATAGAGTCACTTCATTAGAACAATTATTAAAATTAACTTTGGTTTTTACTCGTCCAACAATTCTATGTGGACTGCCATCGGCCGTTTTTACATAGGACAAAAATTTAAAAACTTGAAGACCGGATTCCTCCACTAACTCCATGCAGCCCTTACCTAGGCAAGACACCGTGGCTCCACTATCTAACAGCCCATCAATCTCACAACCATTTATATTAATCTTTAGATAAAGTCTAGCATCCTTGCCCTCATACAAACTCGTAGACAAAATTTCATTCTTGATCTTCTTTCTAATTTTATACCTAAGTCTAGCTTTCTGAATTCTATTCGATACTTGACCAAAAATCCTAGATTTTGCTTCAGCGTATTCCCGAATTCTTTGATGAAGCGGTTTAATTATATGAACTTTAGGTTGTTCATCGGCAGGCATTATGCGTACAGTATTAACTAGAATTTTAGTCGGTCTAAAGTGTTCGATACCAGGGTCAACCGGGATTAAGCTAGGGTTGAACGAGTCTCCCCCGTTTGGGACTCGCTCCCCTTCAGGTTTCCCTGACATTTAGGGCACTTAGGCGTGACTACGTCATCCCTACCACATCTAAAACAAAATATGCGTCTATTAGGTGAAGGACAATCCACGAAACTATGGCCTGGCTGCTTACAATTCCAGCAAATATACCGGCTACTAGTGGCTAAGGCGTCGATTTCGAGGATTGGTATAGGCACTTCATCTCCAAACTGGAGTTCATGGACTCGAGCTGGGGCGGGTTGTCTAGACTGGAAAGTCTGCCTCTGACTGGTGATTAAACTTTCAGCTCTTTTCGCCTGTTGACAGAACTCATTGAGACTAGAAGTGGTCACGGAAAATAGTAGATGTGACAATGACGGCTTTAGATTACTTTTCATAATCTCCACTAGGTCTCGTTCAGAATAGGGGTTTCGCTGTTGATTTCTTAGCTTCATCACACCATTGTAAAAACTTTCAAAGCTTTCCATCGGCATTTGGCGACGATCCATAATTTGTTTTTGTAACTGGAACTCGTTCTCAAATCTTCGGAACTGGGTAAGGAATGCTCCCACCAACTCATCCCAGGACTGTATTGGTCTTAACTTACGTAGGTTCCAATACCAGTCCAGCGCCTGGCCTTCTAGCAGATGATGAAAACCTCGTAGGACGTCATTGAACGCGCAGTTGTAGTCCTGTCTTAGAACGTCTACTCGAAAAATGAAATCTTCAGCACTCATGGACTTCGAGGTTCCGTCGAACTTAATGCCCCATTTGGACAAATCCACCTTTCTTTGAACGGCGAATGCGCCGTCAGTAGGCCAACTTGGAGCTTGTGAGGATTGAATTGGTGCTGGAAAAACTGGATTTGCATTTGGTGGTACATAATGCGACTGTGCGTTAGCTGCTTGTCCTTGGAATGGTTGAAAATCATTTTGCAACTGGTAATTACTAGCAGGTATGTACAATTGAGGTTGATGTAGTTGATTCGTTACTAAATTGTTTCCTTGCCTAACAGGTGGTTGCTGCTCTACAGGCTGATGGTTAAACACTGCATTTGGCTGCCGAACAGGTGTTCGCGGCTCCGTTGGTTGAAGGACCGATATCGGCGGATTAGCTGGAGCAGCAGCATTGCCGAATTCCTGTTGCAATTCGGTTCGCAACTGCCGTATTTGTCGTTGCAATTCCTCCCGCACAAAAGTAAACATATCGCCTCCTGTGGTGACGATGTTAACAGGTTGAGGAGCTGTTGGCGGGACATTTGCTCGGAACTCTTGTTGCACATTCCTGGCGGTGATACTGCTGTAGTCAGGCGATGTAATCGTGCTATTTGAAATGGCCGATTCATTATGAAAGCCAGAACGTTCATGGGCCATTGTCATAAATTGCTGGACTGCTGGCGTAACGGACGACGTGGTAGTGGTTGTAGTAGCACTGGTACTGGCGATAGTATACGTCGGGTGCGAAGTGGAAACTACAGTTAATACCGTGGTCCTATTAACGTTCTCCATATTGGGAGTGTTTCTATTGTCAGCTTGCGAACGACTTCTAGCTGAGCGAGTTAAAACCATTCCTAGCAGACAGTACGCGGAATGACCAAATGATACAATCACAACTCACACCAAATGATAAAACGACAAAATTGATGATCTGTATAATAGACCGCTAGTAAAAAAATAACTATTTACCTCTATGATAAATATTAAGCAACCACTTTAAAAGAAATTCCTCTTTTCCAAAGGAAACAAAAAAATCAATTCTAAAGAAAGGAAGTAAAGATTCAAAAACTAAATCCAAAACGTTCGTAACGACAAAGCTAAAACGTTCCACAAAAAAACTCAAAATCCAAATCCAAAAGAACCAAAGATAAATCTTGAAATCTCAAATTAAATAAAATCTTACTATCGGCGGTGTATTTCAGGAAAGTAAAGTTTGCAGGTAATGTAAAAATGTATTATTGTTCGTAGATACGTCTCTAATTGTTTCTTTTCTAATTTGATTTCAGGAGATGCAGACATTAAATGAAATTTAAATGGGCAGAAAAAAAACATGGCATTAGTTTCCAACAGCTCCAGATTAGAGTGCAGCTAGAATTTTGGTTGGCTATCCTACAACTCCTAGGACTACTCTAATCCCTTTACTGAGGACCAAAACATACGTTTTTTTTTTTCACACAAATACCATTAGGATTATTGTTGAAAAGGGGGCTGGCCTTAGCTATTCTTTCTTCACCACTTGAGCATTCTCAGATTTGCTATGGAAAGCTATTCTGAGAGCCTCAAATTGTTTGGAAAGGATAGGCTGAAGAATCTATAATTCTGCATGACCATATTGTTCACACCACACGTCGCAACGCGAACTAGACTAAAATTGTCCTGTTGTCCGGGACTTACGTAAGTGTGTACAATATTGACCATGCACAATTATAGCTTCCCATCTATTGAAATGGAGAAAAGTAAAAACTAAATTTACTATTTCGTCCGACGACGTCGCAACAATTAGGGACTCTAGGTATGACCTAACAGGACTTACGTTGTCATGACTAAATAGGATAATAGATAAACTAATAAAAGATCAGGCTATGGACCTATTCGGGCCCCACGTTGGGCGCCATTTATGTAGTGTAGTGGTTGTATATGTTTGGTATGGTATAACCATACCAAAACAAAATAAAAGAAACTAGTGTTGCCAGAGTGGTAGCGGCGCTGGTATGCTCGCGTTCGCCGGGCTTGGAGCTCGCCGGATGGGGGTGGTTCTTGCTACCACTCTAGACACCTACACACACACATAAAAATCATACCAGCTAAAAGAAATAAACGAAATAAATATAAATGGGCACCGAGTAGGTTTCTGTCTGTCTCCCTGCTGAAACGTACCTACGACCTATAACGGCTGGCAGATGTTGTGCCAGTATAAACCCTCCCACTCGGGAGTGGATAACCCCGCCATGACATCCTAATATTAGGGATGTCCCAAAATTTTATCCTGCAAACATTCACCTTCCCTACTTACCGCCGCTTATGTTATTTAACCGATCATTTTAAATGATAACTAATTCGAAATTTTCAGTCAAACATTATAATAAGGTTTAGTTTTATTGAAACAAAATTACTCCAAACAATATTTAACAATACTAGGTTTTGATTTAAAATTTAGTTTAGATTTAGTTTTAATATTTTGAATTTAGATTTAGTTTTAGGTTAAGATTTAGGTTTTAAAATTTAGAATTTAAAATTTAAATTTAGATTTAGCTTTAGTTTAAGATTTAAGTTTTAAATTTATGTTTTAGAATTTAAAATTTAGATTTAGTTTTAGATTTTGATTTAGGTTTAAATTTATATTTTCAAATTTTACGTTTACGTTTTTTAAAAGTTCCTGATTTCGCTTGGGGATAAACGGGATTTGGCAATTATTTCGCTGCGGCAACTGACTGGTTTACTGGAGGCAATTACAGGTTGAGAAGAGTTCTTTTGGCGGAGAAGGCTTTCCTGTCCGTCCGTATTAAGGTCCGTTCGGGTAAACCAGGTAAGTAAACAAAATATTATCTATTTTTACCTTATTCCTTTAATTTATTTTCTTTATTTATTTTCAGGGAAACTACCTTTATTACCGGAAACCTAGGACTCAAACACCGAAAACTACTATAATTCTAGGCCAGAGCTCTACCCTAATGTTCGCGCACGCGTGGTTGAAATGAGGATTTCACGCGGGATGGCGGCGGTCAAGCAATACGAGGTAAGGATTCCTCAAGAATAAAGATATCTTGCCCTAACTAATAAAATTTTTTTTATATAAAGAAAAGGAATATTGTACGTCCGTCTTGTCGTCCAGGTAAAAACTATCACTTAGTCGGAAAACCAAAAACTGATACCAGAGCACCCCAGGCGTGGTGGTGCTGAAAAGCAGCTTCTCCCTCGTTGGATGGAGTCGTGTTGCAGTGGCTTGCAGGTTTGTTTATTTTTCTTTTATTTTTATATTTTAAAATTTAGTTTTAAGTTTAGCTTTAAGCTTAGCTTTAAGTTTAGCGTTAAGTTTAAATTCTTTAATAAAATTTATTTAGTTTAAAAAATCAAAAATTTAGTTTTTTTTTTTATGATGGCCACAGACTCCACCTTCTTCTTCTCTCCGAGCAAAAATCAAAAAGGACCGACATTTTTTCCTTTTGGCATCTAGAAACCTCGGTTACCAATATGGCTTCAACAAATTTTCAGCAATTTGTTTGCCTACATAAAATTTTTTCCTAAAGCTATTTGTTTTTGTTTTTATTCATCTTCTTCTTTCCAAAAAAAAAAAATCCCTTTTTCATTGTGTTGCCACCTGTTTAAGTTTCTTCTTCTTCTATTCAGTAGCTCTATTACAGGGTGCACACGACAAAATATACATAATTTTGTAAAACAATTTTTAAGGCACAGTTAAACTACATATTCATATTTAATAATTTTTCAATAAGGCAACTCTAGTTTATTTCGAGGGCCGTTATTTTAAAAATTACCTTAAAATTAATGTAAAAGATATACATATGTATTTTGTTAATAAAATCTAAATGTAAATGAAAATTCATATATTATATTATTCCTTTTTTTATTTTATGCATATTTATCCTTCACTTACTTAAATTATTTATTTTTTACAAATTTTACAAACTTCATTCCTCGACTACTACCAATTTTTGATACTACTCTTTTTTGCAACTACTCTCATCTGCTTTCGTATTCGCTACTACAGCGTCAAACAATATTTGTTTGGTGTGTAGTCAGCGTCAACACGATGGCACCAAAACATATTGCTGCCACGGTATACTTAACAAGGTACAAGCACTTGAGAGATTGTCAAATTTTGTTATATACAGTTTGACAAACGTGCGGTTTAAGCCAGTATACAAGTCTATGTATAAAAAATTGTAAACAGTGATCAGCTGTGCAAGTGATGTCACCTTGTATGCAGTCACCCTGATTGCTGTTTTACAAATCGTACCGAATTTGAAAATTTTGGTGATTTTTTAAATTTCGTAAGCATGTACCGAATTTCGTCGAAATCAAAATCCCAATTTTTGTTTCGAGATTTTATGAAATTACACCATACTTTAATTTGTATTATTTTGTCACAATTTAAAGTATTTAAATATCTTTAAGAAGTATTGTTATTGAGTAGTATGTAAGATTTCATATTTGGACCCAAGGGTTTTGGTTTGGCCCCAAGAGCTTGGTTTGAATTTGTAAAAAATCAATAAAGAAAATAGTGAAAATGTTCAGCAAAATATAGTAAAAGATTTCAAGCCGCCTTAAAGTAAAAAATTTTCGGCGGCGTTTCTGAAATTTATTCGACGGCTAAGTTTAGTCGGCTTGATGGCGAACCGACGCAGGTCTTTATAGTAGTTTACTAGCAGCGAGTGAAAAGTGAGTTCGGTTTTCAGTAATTTTTTTAAAGAAAAATTAAATAAATTTATTAAAATAATAATAAATTACAATAAAATTATTTGAATAATTGCATTAATTTCTTAATAAACTAGTAAATTGTTAAAAAATTTAGTAATTTTTATTACAATTATTGATTTGTTCTGAAAAGTGGTTGTGTAACCTTTGGCAAAACATACTGTTGGAGAAAAAACGTGAATATTTTAATAAATTAATAGTAAATTTAAAAGAATATATTAAAAATATAAAATTAAATTTTATATAAAGTTAGAAAACAAAATTTTTATTGATATTTCAATAAAAATAAAAAAATTGTAATTTGTCTGAAGTTTTTTTCTGCTAAAGGTTACATAACCTATTATTGTATTGAAAATGACAAGAGCCTGCGTCATTTCTTAACAATATTGGAAAATCTTGTATTAATTTGTTTAATGCTTTATTTTTTTAGATTTCTATCCACTATGGCTCTACGTGTTCTTAATATGGCTTTGCGTCGCCAATTGGCTCAATTGCCCCGCAATGCCCAAGTCGGCAGCGTAGCCTCTGTCCACACTTTGGACAAGATTGGCAAACGTGAAATCGTAGGCTATGGCTGGAACGGCACTGCCTGTTATGCCGATCGTGTCGATTATCCTATGCCTGCCATTCGTTTCCGTGAGGCCACCAATGAAATCAATGCTTTGCGCGAAAAGGAGAAGCAAGATTGGAAGAAATTGAGCATGGAGGAAAAGAAAGCCTTATACCGTGCCAGTTTCTGCCAAACTTTCGCCGAAATGAAGGCCGGTACCGGTGAATGGAAAATGCACTTGGGTATGGGTTTGATTTTCACCACCTTGGCTCTTTGGGTTGCCATTTTCATGAACACCTTTGGTAGGTTTTTTTGAAACAAGTCCTCTAGTAGTATCATCTATTTATAAATTAAATGTTCTTTATAGTCTACGATGAAATGCCCGTTACCTTCGATGAAGAGCACCAAAAGGCTCAATTGAAACGTATGTTGGATTTGGAAATGAACCCTGTCACTGGTATCTCCTCCAAATGGGACTACGAAAACAAGAGATGGAAGTAAATTATTCCAAATTGTTTTTACCAATTTGCTAGCAAATGGCTAAACAATATGTGTATTGTGTACTTTATATAAAACAAAAAATAATTTAAGTAACCAAAACCAACCAAAAAACAACAAAATCTGTTTTTCTTTCCCCTCCAGCAGCTGTTTCCTTATATAATTTAAGAGTAAAGCTTTAAAATATTTAGAACAATTTATGTTATGATGATCAAACTAATGCATGGTAGAAGAAAAACAAGGAAAATAGAAAATCTAACTAAAAATAATGTGATTTTTTTCTTTTTTTATTAAAACTAAAGTCATAAACAAGATATTTAATAGTAATGTTTTCATATCTTCAAAGATAAAATTGGAAATCACATTAAAACAACGAAAAGCTCCCTCTATTTGTCAAAAATATTGTTAAAACTGTTACACCTCTGGCAACATTGTTTGAAAATCCTGATGTACAACTAACAAACAGTTTGCTAGTAAAACTTTCCACTCCAACAAGTATTTCCATGTAAACTTAAAGACTAGATAGCACCTTTCTAGTCTAGACTCACTCTGTATGGAAAGCAAAAACGTATTTTTATTACCCCTCTCAAAACTTACCTTACATCAAATCCGAAGAAATACACCCAGGCCTCTGTCGGACCTGTTGTGCTCTCCTTAATCAGAGCCTCAGGTGGGAATCGAACCCACCATCTCCGGTAAAGCATATTAGAGCACCAACCACTAGTCTGGTCTTTAGTCTAGTCTATAGTCTAGTCTATAGTCTAGTCTATAGACTAGTCTATAGTCTAGTCTATAGTCTAGTCTATAGTGTAGTCTATAGTCTAGTCTATAGTCTAGTCTATAGTCTAGTCTATAGTCTAGTCTATAGTCTAGTCTATAGTCTAGTCTATAGTCTAGTCTATAGTCTAGTCTATAGTCTAGTCTATAGTCTAGTCTATAGTCTAGTCTATAGTCTAGTCTATAGTCTAGTCTATAGTCTAGTCTATAGTCTAGTCTATAGTCTAGTCTATAGTCTAGTCTATAGTCTAGTCTATAGTCTAGTCTAGTCTATAGTCTAGTCTATAGTCTAGTCTATAGTCTAGTCTATAGTCTAGTCTATAGTCTAGTCTATAGTCTAGTCTATAGTCTAGTCTATAGTCTAGTCTAGTCTATAGTCTAGTCTATAGTCTAGTCTATAGTCTAGTCTATAGTCTAGTCTATAGTCTAGTCTATAGTCTAGTCTATAGTCTAGTCTATAGTCTAGTCTATAGTCTAGTCTATAGTCTAGTCTATAGTCTTGTCTATAGTCTAGTCTATAGTCTAGTCTATAGTCTAGTCTATAGTCTAGTCTATAGTCTAGTCTATAGTCTAGTCTATAGTCTAGTCTATAGTCTAGTTTATAGTCTAGTCTATAGTCTAGTCTATAGTCTAGTCTATAGTCTAGTCTATAGTCTAGTCTATAGTCTAGTCTATAGTCTAGTCTATAGTCTAGTCTATAGTCTAGTCTATAGTCTAGTCTATAGTCTAGTCTATAGTCTAATCTATAGTTTAGTCTATAGTCTAGTCTATAGTCTATTCTATAGTCTAGTCTAGTCTATAGTCTAGTCTATAGTCTAGTGTATAATCTAGTCTATAGTCTAGTCTATAGTCTAGTCTATACTCTAGTCTATAGTCTGTAAAATTGCTAATATTTTAAACAAAAACAAATTTTATTTTTTAATATATAGTACGAAACAACCCTGCTAACAAAAAGAGTATTTTTTTAGGTTCTCTTTAAATGAGTGAGAAAATTTTTGTTACATTCGCTTTGTTATTTACACACCCTCTTTGGTATTTAGAATAAAAGTTTTTGATTTCGCGTGTTCTATTGTTGTTCGTTCTCCACTAAAATTGTGTCATAAATTTTTTTTGTAAATAATTGTTAAATTTGCCGTAGTAAAAAGGTTTTAAATGAAACAATTACTTTTTTAATAAATAAAGTTTTAATTGTGTTTATTAAATTTTAGTTCAAAGTGTTGGAAGGTGCAATATTTTCTCGTTTTTTTGGTTGAAAATTGTGCTTAAAACAATTCCATCACAATGGGGCGCAAGCAGGGATGCGTCATTAAAACCTCAGCTACGCCAACAAAAACTACAAAAAAGGTAATCAAAAAGAAAGGAAAAATAAGTAAAATAGACCAACCAACATGGTGTGATATTAAAATAAAAGATTTTATATGTGTATTGTGCATTATTATTTGTTTTTGTTTATAAATAATTAGATAATGTTATCGCACGGTAGAATGAATGCACTTTTGATACTGTAATAATTTATTATGTTTCTTATCAATTATTTTCTTGTCATTCCCTCCACAGGTTCTCTCGCACGATGAGTTTATGAAACGTATAAATAAAACTTTATATTTCGGCAATGATTTCCTTGATAGCGATGATGACAACGATAACGTGGGGCCTGCCTTGGAAATGTCTAAACCCTTGGCGGAATATGCCTCTGAACTGTTTAGTGAAAGTCATCGTGGTTATACGTTGAATCGTCTAAGTTGTGTGGAGGCTTCTAGTTTACAAACCGCCACACCGGCCACTTTGATTATGGCCTTAATCTATTTGGATCGTTTGAATGTTACCGATCCCGGTTATGTTAGACGTATAACTCCGCAGGAATTGTTTATTGTTTCTATGGTGAGAGGGTGGGCTAGGGATTTTGTTGTTATTTCAAAACAACCTGTTGATTTTTTCGCTTATTTGTTGCTTTTAGATGATTTCCACTAAATTCTATGTTGGCTATGATGAGGAAATTTATATGTCTGATTGGGCAGAATACGGTAACATATCGGAGGATAAATTAAAGCAATTGGAGTTAAATTTCTTATGCGCAATTGTAAGTATTTGAAGAAGAATGAGAGTTCAGTCTAATCTCTTTATTGTCCGGTCTTTTGTCTATTCTATGGACCAGTTAATAATAAAGTTCAGTATATAGTCTGGTTTATAGCCCAGTCTACAATCTAGGCTTCAGTCTTCTCTGTAGACTATAGATTAGTCTATTGACTAGACTATAGACTAACTAGACTATAGACTAGACTATAGACTAGACTATAGACTAGACTATAGACTAGACTATAGACTAGACTATAGACTAGACTATAGACTAGACTATAGACTAGACTATAGACTAGACTAGAGACTAGACTAGAGACTAGAGACTATAGACTATAGACTAGACTAGACTATAGATTAGACTAGACTATAGACTAGACTAGACTATAGACTAGACTATAGACTAGACTATAGACTAGACTAGACTATAGACTAGACTAGACTATAGACTAGACTATAGACTAGACTATAGACTAGACTATAGACTAGACTATAGACTAGACTATAGACTAGACTATAGACTAGACTATAGACTAGACTATAGACTAGACTATAGACTAGACTAGACTAGACTATAGACTAGACTATAGACTAGACTATAGACTAGACTATAGACTAGACTATAGACTAGACTATAGACTAGACTATAGACTAGACTATAGACTAGACTATAGACTAGACTAGACTATAGACTAGACTATAGACTAAACTATAGAATAGACTATAGACTAGACTATAGACTAGACTATAGACTAGACTATAGACTAGACTATAGACTAGACTATAGACTAGACTATAACTAGACTATAGACTAGACTATAGACTAGACTATAGACTAGACTATAGACTAGACTATAGACTAGACTATAGACTAGACTATAGACTAGACTATAGACTAGACTATAGACTAGACTATAGACTAGACTATAGACTAGACTATAGACTAGACTATAGACTAGACTATAGACTAGACTATAGACTAGACTATAGACTAGACTATAGACTAGGCTATAGACTATAGACTATAGACTAGACTAGACTATAGATTAGACTAGACTATAGACTAGACTATAGACTAGACTAGACTATAGACTAGACTATAGACTAGACTATAGACTAGACTAGACTAGACTATAGACTAGACTATAGACTAGACTATAGACTAGACTATAGACTAGACTATAGACTAGACTATAGACTAGACTATAGACTAGACTATAGACTAGACTATAGACTAGACTATAGACTAGACTATAGACTAGACTATAGTCTAGACTATAGACTAGACTATAGACTAGACTATAGACTAGACTATAGACTAGACTATAGACTAGACTATAGTCTAGACTATAGACTAGACTATAGACTAGACTATAGACTAGACTATAGACTAGACTATAGACTAGACTATAGACTAGGCTATGGACTAGACTATAGACTAGACTATAGACTAGACTATAGACTACACTATAGACTAGACTATAGACTACACTATAGACTAGACTATAGACTAGACTATAGGCTCGACTATACACTAGACTATAGACTAGACTATAGGCTCGACTATAGACTAGACTATAGACTAGACTATAGACTAGACTATAGACTAGACTATAGACTAGACTATAGACTAGACTATAGACTAGACTATAGACTAGACTATAGACTAGACTATAGACTAGACTATAGACTAGACTATAGACGACTATAGACTAGACTATAGACTAGACTATAGACTAGACTATAGACTAGACTATAGACTAGACTATAGACTAGACTATAGACTAGACTATAGACTAGACTATAGACTAGACTATAGACTAGACTATAGACTAGACTATAGACTAGACTATAGACAGACTATAGACTAGACTATAGACTAGACTATAGACTAGACTATAGACTAGACTATAGACTAGACTATAGACTAGACTATAGACTAGACTATAGACTAGACTGTAGACTAGACTATAGACTAGACTATAGACTAGACTATAGACTAGACTATAGACTAGACTATAGACTAGACTATAGACTAGACTATAGACTAGACTATAGACTAGACTATAGACTAGACTATAGACTAGGCTATAGACTATACTATAGACTAGACTATAGACTAGACTATAGACTAGACTATAGACTAGACTATAGACTAGACTATAGACTAGACTATAGACTAGACTATAGACTAGACTATAGACTAGACTATAGACTAGACTATAGACTAGACTATAGACTAGACTATAGACTAGACTATAGACTAGACTATAGACTAGACTATAGACTAGACTATAGACTAGACTATAGACTAGACTATAGACTAGACTATAGACTAGACTATAGACTAGACTATAGACTAGACTATAGACTAGACTATAGACTAGACTATAGACTAGACTATAGACTAGACTATAGGCTCGACTAGAGACTAGACTATAGACTAGACTATAGACTAGACTATAGACTAGACTATAGACTAGACTATAGACTAGACTATAGACTAGACTATAGACTAGACTATAGGCTCGACTAGAGACTAGACTATAGACTAGACTATAGACTAGACTATAGACTAGACTATAGACTAGACTATAGACTAGACTATAGGCTAGACTATAGACTAGACTATAGACTTGACTATAGACTAGACTATAGACTATACTATAGACTATACTATAGACAAGCCTATTGACTTGACTATAGACTAGACTATAGACGAGACTATTTACTAGACTATAGCCTAGATTAGACTATTGATTAGACTATTGACTAGACTAGACTAGACTATAGACTAGACTATAGACTGGACTATTAACTAGACTATAGACGAGACTATGGTTTAAACAAGACTATAATCTTGATTATTTCTTCCTTCAGGATTGGAACATCTACATATCGAACGAACAATTTTTCGAAAAACTTACCAGTATTGAGAAAACTTTGGCACGAAGACAGGGTCTACGTCGTGGTTGGTTAACTTACAGTGAACTCATACAAATGTTGCCCTCATTCACATTGGCCAAATTTTTACTCAATAACATAACCGTTATAGCAGTCAGTTATGCTGCCAGTGTTATAACCATAGCAGGAGCACTATTTTTGGCAGCACAAATTCCTGGTACATCGTTGCATCGTCAACGTACATCGCAAATAACAACGAATAACACGGATTTACTTACTGAAACCGATGTAATGGATGCTGGTGTTAAGCTAAATGGTTCTACTCCCCTCACAACTACATCACACGTGGATATTATGCAACAGCACAATCATACCCAAAATTTGGCATTAAATGTCGAAGATGAATTGCTCAAACTGGAAAGACAGTATCGTGAAGAAGCTTTGCGTGATAGTCTTCAACAAAAGAATAATGAAATAAATACAGAATCCCGTCTTACATTGCCGCAACAAATGCTAATGGCTAAAATTAATGTCAATCAAAAGTGTGCTAAACATGGTCAACAATATCAGCAACAGGGTCAATGGTTTGCTCATAAGGAAGAGTATAGTGATTATGGTAAAATGTCGCTAGAAGACATTAATGAACTCTATCGTCAACCATTACTAATGACAACCCGCTCGGACTATAGGACTAATGAAATCTGTGCTGGTTTCAAACCGGAGACGCAACATTTTAACTCTTATGACAATTCTACTGTGGTAGGTTTACTCTGGCACTTTTTGGCTGATACTGTTCAACATACAAGTTTTATGCGTTTGCCTTTTGTTTGGCTAAAATTTATGTAAACTTGATGACAAAAGGCAAAGCAGCGGACAAATGAGGGGATTTCTAAAAGCCTTATAAGCCGCATTATATATGAAAAGTTTTTTTTTTCGAAATATCTTTTAAAATTTAACTTTTATTTCTTTTCCTTAACCACTTTTATCTTTTTATATTTAAACAAATCTTTACTAAATTAACGTTTGCTGAAACGTGAGAAATATGCAAATATAATTTGCATATAAATAGAACTAACTAACAAAAAATTAACATATTTATAATATTTAACAAAATATATTATATATTTTTTGAGCATACATATTTATGTAAATGTAGTTTTTATTTAGAAATTGAAAGAATTATTGAAATTTTATTCAACAAATTATTGAGTTAATTTATAACAAAAATTATGTTAACTTTAGTTAACTTTATATTTAAGACTTAGTACTAATGTATTTATGTTGATTTTCTATAGTCTAACCTATAATCTAATATTTGTATAATATGGTCTATAATCTAACCTTTACACTAATATATAGCCTAGTGTATAGTTAATCTAAAATCTAGACTATTGTATAATCTATAGTGTAGGCTATAGCCTTCTATACAGTATAGTCTATATTATAGTCTGCTGTATTGTTTCTAGTCTATATTCTAGGCAATATTTTATTATACAGTCAGACTCTGGAGTAGTATGTAGTCTACACTACAATTTAGTCTATAATCGTGGAGTCTAATTTATAGTCTAGTCGATAGTATAGTCTATAGTCTAATCTATAGTCTAGTCTATAGTCTAGTCTATAGTCTAGTCTATAGTCTAGTCTATAGTCTAGTCTATAGTCTAGTCTATAGTCTAGTCTATAGTCTAGTCTATAGTCTAGTCTATAGTCTAGTCTATAGTCTAGTCTATAGTCTAGTCTATAGTCTAGTCTATAGTTTAGTCTATAGTCTAGTCTGTAGTCTAGTCTATAGTCTAGTCTATAATCTAGTCTATAGTCTAGTCTATAGTCTAGTCTATAGTCTAGTCTATAGTCTAGTCTATAGTCTAGTCTATAATCTAGTCTATAGTCTAGTCTATAGTCTAGTCTATAGTCTAGTCTATAGTCTAGTCTATAGTCTAGTCTATAGTCTAGTCTATTGTCTAGTCTATAGTCTAGTCTATAGTCTAGTCTATAGTCTAGTCTATAGTCTAGTCTATAGTCTAGTCTATAGTCTAGTCTATATTTTAGTCTATAGTCTAGTCTATAGTCTAGTCTAGTCTATAGTCTAGTCTAGTCTGTAGTCTAGTCTAGTCTATAGTCTAGTCTAGTCTGTAGTCTAGTCTAGTCTATAGTCTAGTCTAGTCTATAGTCTAGTCTAGTCTATAGTCTACTCTATAGTCTAGTCTATAGTCTAGTCTATAGTCTAGTATATAGTCTAGTCTATAGTCTACTCTATAGTCTAGTCTATAGTCTAGTCTATAGTCTAGTATATAGTCTAGTCTATAGTCTAGTCTATAGTCTATTCTAGTCTAATCTATAGTCTAGTCTATAGTCTAGTCTATAGTCTAGTCTAGTCTATAGTCTAGTCTAGTCTAGTCTATAGTCTAGTCTATAGTCTAGTCTAGTCTATAGTCTAGTCTATAGTCTAGTCTATAGTCTAGTCTATAGTCTAGTCTATAGTCTAGTCTATAGTCTAGTCTATAGTCTAGTCTATAGTCTAGTCTATAGTCTAGTCTATAGTCTAGTCTATAGTCTAGTCTATAGTCTAGTCTATAGTCTAGTCTATAGTCTAGTCTATAGTCTAGTCTATAGTCTAGTCTATAGTCTAGTCTATAGTCTAGTCTATAGTCTAGTCTATAGTCTAGTCTATAGTCTAGTCTATAGTCTAGTCTATAGTCTAGTCTATAGTCTAGTCTATAGTCTAGTCTATAGTCTAGTCTATAGCCTAGTCTATAGTCTAGTCTATAGTCTAGTCTATAGCCTAGTTTAGTCTATAGTCTAGTCTATAGTCTAATCTATATACTAGTCTAAAGCCTTATCTATAGTCTAGTGTATAGTTAAGTTTACAGTCTAGTCTGGTTTATAGTCTGGTTTATAGTCTAGTCTATAGTCTAGTCTATAGTCTAGTCTATAGTCTAGTCTATAGTCTAGTCTATAGTCTAGTCTATAGTCTAGTCTATAGTCTAGTCTATAGTCTAGTATATAGTCTAGTCTATAGTCTAGTCTATAGTCTATTCTAGTCTAATCTATAGTCTAGTCTATAGTCTAGTCTATAGTCTAGTCTATAGTCTAGTCTATAGTCTAGTCTATAGTCTAGTCTATAGTCTAGTCTATAGTCTAGTCTATAGTCTAGTCTATAGTCTAGTCTATAGTCTATAGCCTAGTTTAGTCTATAGTCTAGTCTATAGTCTAATCTATATACTAGTCTAAAGCCTTATCTATAGTCTAGTGTATAGTTAAGTTTACAGTCTAGTCTATAGTCTGGTTTATAGTCTAGTCTATAGTCTAGTCTATAGTCTAGTCTATAGTCTAGTCCATAGTCTAGTCTAGTCTATAGTCTAGTCTATAGTCTAGTCTATAGTCTAGTCTATAGTCTAGTCTATAGTCTAGTCTATAGTCTAGTCTATAGTCTAGTCTATAGTCTAGTCTATAGTCTAGTCTATAGTCTAGTCTATAGTCTAGTCTATAGTCTAGTCTATAGTCTAGTCTATAGCCTAGTTTAGTCTATAGTCTAGTCTATAGTCTAATCTATATACTAGTCTAAAGCCTTATCTATAGTCTAGTGTATAGTTAAGTTTACAGTCTAGTCTGGTTTATAGTCTGGTTTATAGTCTAGTCTATAGTCTAGTCTATAGTCTAGTCTATAGTCTAGTCTATAGTCTAGTCTATAGTCTAGTCTATAGTCTAGTCTATAGTCTAGTCTATAGTCTAGTATATAGTCTAGTCTAGTCTAGTCTATAGTCTATTCTAGTCTAATCTATAGTCTAGTCTAGTCTAGTCTATAGTCTATAGTCTAGTCTATAGTCTAGTCTATAGTCTAGTCTATAGTCTAGTCTATAGTCTAGTCTATAGTCTAGTCTATAGTCTAGTCTATAGTCTAGTCTATAGTCTAGTCTATAGTCTATAGCCTAGTTTAGTCTATAGTCTAGTCTATAGTCTAATCTATATACTAGTCTAAAGCCTTATCTATAGTCTAGTGTATAGTTAAGTTTACAGTCTAGTCTATAGTCTGGTTTATAGTCTAGTCTATAGTCTAGTCTATAGTCTAGTCTATAGTCTAGTCCATAGTCTAGTCTAGTCTATAGTCTAGTCTATAGTCTAGTCTATAGTCTAGTCTATAGTCTAGTCTATAGTCTATTCTATAGTCTAGTCTATAGTCTAGTCTATAGTCTATTCTATAGTCTAGTCTATAGTCTAGTCTATAGTCTAGTCTATAGTCTAGTCTATAGTCTAGTCTATAGTCTAGTCTATAGTCTGGTCTATAGTCTAGTCTATAGTCTAGTCTATAGTCTAGTCTATAGTCTAGTCTATAGTATAGTCTATAGTTAAATTTACAGTCTAGGCTATAGTCTAGTATTTAGCAAAGTTTATATTCTAGTTTATAGTGTAGTCTATATTCCAGTCTATAGTCTTGAATATAGATTACTCTATAGTCTAGCCTATATACTAGTCTATAGTCTAGTTTATATATTAATCTATAGTCTAGTCTATAGTCAAGTCTATAGTCTAGTCTATAGTCTAGTCTGTAGTCAAGTCTATAGTCTAGTCTATAGTGTAGTCTATAGTGTAGTCTATAGTTTAGTCTATAGTCTAGTCTATTGTCTAGTCTGTAGTCTAGAATCTATTCCTCCTGTTTACCATTAATAGAGTTTACTGTCCTTTATATTGGTTTAGTAAAACATTTCCTGCAAGCGCCTTAAGATATGCCTTAGTTTTCGTAAATGAGATAAACTTAGCGCCATCTATTGTTGGACATAAAGTCTTTTCTATTTTGCAAAAATCACATTTTCTCAGGTGGCAGCACAGGCTGAAATTTTTGACCGCACTATAAAAAACGATCTGGCAGCATTAATATTTTTTGAGTTTTTAGCCTGTGTTGCCAGATGATTTTCTCTAGTGGCATCGAATTTTTGTGGCTGAGATGCCACCCGATAAAACTCGATTTTTGCAAAATAGAGAGGAGGTTAGAGCCAACAATAGATGGCGCTATTTTTATGTTATTAAGAAATCTTAAAGCATACTTTTAGGCGTTTTTATAAATTGTTAGAAAACTTACCTTTCGGTGAGAATTTAAAGGAAACAATAAAGAAATTTATGGGGTTTTAAGGTTTTTTAATTATTTTCTCTACATTTTTATTGATGCACACTAGATTTGGACTTATGTTTAAATTAATTTTAGACACACAACTAATTTATGGGTTTTATGTTGTTTTTTTTTTGTTATTTTTTTATAATTATGTTTAAGCTAAAAAACATTGACACTGATTTAATTGAATGATAATTATAAAGCTATTGTTTTAAACAGTTGGTATACGAGGGATGAGGTTTTGATTTGAAATTAATTAAATTATTACAGAATTGAACAATTTAAATAATAAATTGGTGTTGAAGTCAAAATTTCACCCTCAATACCTTTATGTTTTTAATTAATTAATATTTGTTGCTTGTTTTTAATGTTTTTAATACTAAGCATGCTTTGATTTTTATTTGCTTTTTTTAAACTATTTGTTAGTTTTTGATTTAAATTCCAATTAAATTTCTCTTTGTTGGCTTAAATTTACTAAATACATATATACGAAAGTATGTATGTTTTGTTTTCTAAACTAATAAAGTAAATACAATTTATTGGTGCTTGATTTTGGGTTTCAAATTTGTATCAACTTAGAGGCGCTACTCAAATTCTAATTTTTTTTGTAATGGCAATATTTTTTATTATTATTTTTTTTTTAATTTAAATATATAATATTTGTTGTTTTTTTTTTTTTTTTTTTTTTGTAGTAAATAGCTTTAAAAGGTACTTTAGTATTATTACATTTTATTTAGGTATTTATTTATTTGGAAGATCATGTAAGTGTAAATTTTAGTTAAATTAAATGTAATACATAGTTTTGAAGTTTTGTTCATATATAAAAAGTGCACTTGAGAGGAATACAGAAAGGCCGAGAGGAAAATGTTAGTGAGTGATAAAGTATGAGAGAGTTTTAAGAAAGATTTAAAATAAAAAGAAAATAGATAGAAAATCAACTAAAAAAGTATTTTAGCTTGATACAGCTAACTATATCATTAAACTAAGGTATTCAGCTAGCTGAAATTAGAATTTTAAAATAAATAAAGCAATTCAGCTTGCTGAATTAGTTACTAAACATATAAATTGGCAGAAAAAAAGATATTTTTACAATTCAGCTAGCTGAATACGACTTAAAGCTATTAAAATCGCTGAAAATGTCTAGTTTTTGTCATGCAGCAAGCTGTATAAGTTAAAAAAACAAAAAAATTGAGAAAAATTTTATGTTTTAATAAAAAATTACTTTATTTACTTCATTCAGCTAGCTGAATTAGTTTTAAAACTATTAAAAAAGCTGAAAATTCAATTTTTTTCATAAATTATGTTTAGTTTTTTGCAATTCAGCTAGCTGAATTAGTTGTTAAACAAATAAATTGGTTGTTTTAACAAAAGAAAGTCTTTATTTTTGCTAGTTCAGCTAGCTGAATTAGTCTTAAAGCTACTAAAATAGCTGAAAATTAAATTTTGACATAAAATATAACTAGTTGCAGCAATTCAGCTAGCTGAATTAGTCTTTAAATATGTAATAAAGTTGATTATTTTTGCTATTCAGCTAACTGAAATAACTAAAAATTGTATTTGAGTTATGGAAATTGTTCTGATTTTGCTATTCAGCTGGCTGTATTAGTTTTTAAACAGAGAATAAAGCTGGAAATTAAGATTTGTTAGGGAAATTCCTTGGTTTTTACTATTCAGCTAGCTGAATTAGTTTTTAAGCTCAAAAAACTAATAAAAACAAAATTTTTCAGTTAGACAAGTTTTGTTTTTGATATTCAGCTAGTTAAATCAGATTTTAAACATCTAAACTAGCTGGTAATTAAATTTTGTTATAAAACTTGTTGTGATTTGGTATTACATTATTTTATTGTTGCGATTCAGCTAGCTGAATAAGTCTTATAATAAATAAAATAGCTGAAAATGAGTTGTTATAATAAAAAGAAATTTAATTTTACCAATTCAGCTAGCTGAATTTGTTTTTCAACAAATAAAATTATTGAAAATAGTAATATTATGCCTTTTTAAGCAATTCAGCTAGCTGAATTAGTAACGAAGCAGTTAGATTGGTTAAAAATTGTATTTTTTCATAAACTATGTTAATGTTAAACTATGTTGCAATTCAGCTAGCTGAATATAAATAAAAGTTTTGTTTTGTTAAGAAAATTACTTTATTTTTACTATTCAGCTAGCTGAATTTGATTTTAAACACAAAATATAGCTGAAAAATACAGTTTTGTTGAGAAAATTACTTAATTTTTACTATTCAACTAGCTAATTTTGATTTTAAACGAAAAATATAGCTGAAAAATTGATTATATAGCAAAAATTGCTTGGTTTTAACTATTCAGCTAGCTGAATAAGTTTTTAAACATTAAGAAATCAATAAAAGTTAACTAAACTGTAAAATCTGATACTCAGCTAGCTGAATTGTTATTCTTCTATTAGTAAAGATTGTGTTTTTTAGAATTTTAAATTTTTCAAATTTTAGGGCAGTTTTTTATTGATTTTAAGTAAAAAAGTGGACGGTGTTAAAATAGATTTTAAGGAAAATTTGTAAAAAAAAAGAAATTAAAATGTTTATTAGTAAAGATTTTATAAAATTAAATAAATGGTTTGATAAAAAGGTACATTTAGTGAAAAATTAGTTTTTTTTGAATAGAAATCTACTGAGAATGATTAAACAAACTAAAAAGATAATTTTTGTAAAAAAATTAATACAAATTATTATTGAAATTAAAAATAAAATTACACACCAAAATTGTTTTTACTAAAAAAAAATAGAGGTAGTTAAAAATTAAGAATATTTAAGTTAATAAATTCTTAAAAATAAAATCGTTTTATTGCTTATGCGTTTTTTTAACTTTTCGTCTACTTAAATCGTTGAGTTTTACACATAAAATTATAACAAAAACTTAAAAAGAAATTTTAAAGAAAAATAATTTAAAAAAAAAATTAATAAACAACACTTAAGAGTTTTCATTTAAAATCTATTGAGCCGTTACTAAATTAGCTTCTGTATTCTTGAGTTTTTCCTCCTCCTCCTTTTTTAAACGTTCTTCTTCTTTGCGTTCATCTTCGATGGCTTTGCGATCCATAAACAATAAGGGGAACATACCTACTAAACAACCAACCGTAATACCAATAATACGACCCTAAAGTTTTTGTTTTTGCAAGAAATTATTTTTAAAATATTTTATTAAAAAAAGTACTTAAAAAAACTTACATAATTTGCTGCTCTACGACTAGATTTCATTTCCATTTGTATGGGTGTTAGATCGGGTGGTTTTAAACCCAAATATTCACAACCTCGTTCTACATAGTAAGCGGAACCTATGCCCAGCACATCACTTATGGTATTGCCCAAACCAGCTGCTGCCATTGTGGATATACACATGAAAGTGCCAAATATGTGTTCAATATAGTCGCCCTACAAAAGAAAATATTACAAAAATTTTAATTTGGGACATAATTTTTGACAAATTTTTCGTAAACAAATTGGCACAAATTTTTGTTTAAATAAAAAAAAAATTAAAGAAAATTTGGTTTGCAACTAAATTTTGGAACTAGTCTATTGTTTAGTGTATAGTCTAGTATATAGCTTAGTCTACAGTCTAGTCTATAGCCCAGTCAATAGTATAGTCTAAAGTCTTGTCTATAGTCCAGTCAAAAATCTAGTCTATAGTCTTGTCTATAGTCTATTCTATATTTTAGTCTATATTCTAGTCTATAGTCTGGTCTATAGTCTAGACTATAGTCTAGTCTATAGTCTAATCTAAAGTCTAGTCTATAGTCTAGTCTATAGTCTAATCTAAAGTCTAGTCTTTAGTCTAGTCTATAGTCTAGTCTATAGTCTAGTCCATAGTCTAGTCTACAGTCTAGTCAATAGTCTAGTCTATAGTCTAGTCTATAGTCTAGTCTATAGTCTAGTCTATAGTCTAGTCTATAGTCTAGTCTAGTCTATAGTCTAGTCTAGTCTATAGTCTGGTCTAGTCTAGTCTAGTCTATAGTCTAGTCTATAGTCTAGTCTATAGTCTAGTCTATAGTCTAGTCTATAGTCTAGTCTATAGTCTAGTCTATAGTCTAGTCTATAGTCTAGTCTATAGTCTAGTCTATAGTCTAGTCTATAGTCTAGTCTATAGTCTAGTCTATAGTCTAGTCTATAGTCTAGTCTATAGTCTAGTCTATAGTCTAGTCTATAGTCTAGTCTATAGTCTAGTCTATAGTCTAGTCTATAGTCTAGTCTATAGTCTAGTCTATAGTCTAGTCTATAGTCTAGTCTATAGTCTAGTCTATAGTCTAGTCTATAGTCTAGTCTATAGTCTAGTCCTATAGTCTAGTCTATAGTCTAGTCTATAGTCTAGTCTATAGTCTAGTCTATAGTCTAGTCTATAGTCTAGTCTATAGTCTAGTCTATAGTCTAGTCTATAGTCTAGTCTAGTCTAGTCTATAGTCTAGTCTATAGTCTAGTCTATAGTCTAGTCTATAGTCTAGTCTAGTCTAGTCTAGTCTAGTCTATAGTCTAGTCTAGTCTAGTCTAGTCTAGTCTAGTCTAGTCTAGTCATAGTCTAGTCTAGTCTAGTCTAGTCTATAGTCTAGTCTAGTCTAGTCTATAGTCTAGTCATAGTCTAGTCTATAGTCTAGTCTAGTCTAGTCTAGTCTAGTCTAGTTAGTCTAGTCTATAGTCTAGTCTATAGTCTAGTCTAGTCTAGTCTAGTCTAGTCTATAGTCTAGTCTATAGTAGTCTATAGTCTAGTCTATAGTCTAGTCTATAGTCTAGTCTATAGTCTAGTCTATAGCCTACTCCATGGTCTAGTCTATAGTCTGGTCTGTAGTCTAGTCTATAGTCTAGTCTATAGTCTAGTCTATAGTCTAGTCTATAGTCTAGTCTATAGTCTAGTCTATAGTCTAGTCTATAGTCTAGTCTATTATCTAGTCTATAGTCTAGTCTATAGTCTAGTCTAGTCTATAGTCTAGTCTATAGTCTAGTCTAGTCTATAGTCTAGTCTATAGTCTAGTCTATAGTCTAGTCTATAGTCTAGTCTATAGTCTAGTCTATAGTCTAGTCTATAGTCTAGTCTAGTCTATAGTCTAGTCTATAGTCTAGTCTATAGTCTAGTCTATATTCTAGTCTACAGTGTAGTCTAAGGTCTAGTCTATAGTCTGGTCTATAGTCTATTCTAAAGTCTAGTCTGTAGTCTGGTCCATAGTCTGGTCTATAGTCTAGTCTATAGTCTAGCCCAACGGTTCCCAAAAGGGGGTCCGCGGACCCCTAGTGGTCCGTAGCAAAATCCTAGGGGGTCCGCGAAGACGAACGAAAAAAATCATAAATAAAAAATATTCTCTATATGTTAGAAAATATTAAAAATATCTCCAAATTTTTCATTAATACTAAAATACACAATTTTTATTCAATAATCCCAGATTTGTTGGTGACTTTTTGAATTTTATTGTTTCGGTCGTTTATCAGGATGATGCTAGGCCCTACAAATTTATTGTTTCACTTTTATGAAGTAAAATATTACGTGATTTGTAATTTTTATAAATGTATATGTATCGAAATAAATGTTTTTATATCAGACTGATAATGATTTGCCTTAGAATTAAATACTGATACTGGTATCCCGGAATATGAAGTTAGGTCACATTTCATAATATTTTTTTAAATTGTAAGCAAAACTGTTAATCTAGTTAATTTTAAATATAAATATTCCATTCCGACGTGATACACAGATTTTAACTTCATTTTGTTGTCCAATATTATTAAATCAACATCAGAAAGTTCATAGCGGTTTGCGTAAATAGTCAAAACCACGCAGTAAAATAATTCGTAGGTATTTTAAAATTCAAATTTAAGATCCAAATTCACAGTACATTCGCAAAGAGTTCAGGTCATATTTTATGTGGGTAACGCATTCCGCAACAACATCGAAGAAGTCTAACTTTCACGTATTTTCCTGAAAACTTAGCTTACATACTCAGCTCACTCCTATGCAATCGCAAACAAATTTAGAAACATGACTCTTTAAGCACATGTCGACAATACTTTATAAAGAGAAATGAACATGAAAGCTCTCATGATCATAAAATTAAACATCATGTTAGAAGTCATTCTATATTTAAAACCATGCAATTGAAAACATCTCCGAAATACTAAATATTCTCAATGTACGGGAATATTTTATAGGGTTTATGGACCAGGACTAAGAGAATTTTCTGATGAACAATTATTTATAACAATAAGATATCAAAATATGTATGGGGGTCCGTGAAATTAATAAATTTCTCAAGGGGTCCGCGAAGTAAAAAATGGTGGGAACCGCTGGTCTAGCCTATAGTCTATTCTATAATCTAGTCTTTAGTCTAGTCTATAGTCTTGTCTATATTCTAGTCTATAGTCTAGCATATAGCCTATTCGATAGTCTAGTCTATAGTCTAGTCTATAGTCTAGTTTATAGTCTAGGCTATAGTCTAGTCTATAGTCTAGTCTATAGTCTAGTCTATAGTCTAGTCTATAGTCTAGTCTATAGTCTAGTCTATAGTCTAGTCTATAGTCTAGTCTATAGTCTAGTCTATAGTCTAATGTATAGTCTAGTCTATAGTCTAATGTATAGTCTAGTCTATAGTCTAGTGTTAAGTCTAGTCTATAGTCTAGTGTTAAGTCTAGTCTATAGTCTAGTCTTTAGTCTAGTATATAGTCTATTCTATAGTCTATGTCTATAGTCTAGTCTATAGTCTAGTCTATAGTCTAGTCTATATCTAGTCTATAGTCTAGTCTATAGTCTAGTCTATAGTCTAGTCTATAGTCTAGTCTATAGTCTAGTCTATAGTCTAGTCTATAGTCTAGTCTATAGTCTAGTCTATAGTCTAGTCTATAGTCTAGTCTATAGTCTAGTCTATAGTCTAGTCTATAGTCTAGTCTATAGTCTAGTCTATAGTCTAGTCTATAGTCTAGTCTATAGTCTAGTCTATAGTCTAGTCTATAGTCTAGTCTATAGTCTAGTCTATAGTCTAGTCTATAGTCTAGTCTATAGTCTAGTCTATAGTCTAATGTATAGTCTAGTCCATACTCTAGTCCATAGTCTAGTCTATAGTCTAGTCTATAGTCTAGTCTGTAGTCTAGTCTATAGTCTAGTCTATAGTCTAATGTATAGTCTAGTCTATAGTCTAATGTATAGTCTAGTCTATAGTCTAGTGTTAAGTCTAGTCTATAGTCTAGTGTTAAGTCTAGTCTATAGTCTAGTCTTTAGTCTAGTATATAGTCTATTCTATAGTCTTGTCTATAGTCTAGTCTATAGTCTAGTCTATAGTCTAGTCTATAGTCTAGTCTATAGTCTAGTCTATAGTCTAGTCTATAGTCTAGTCTATAGTCTAGTCTATAGTCTAGTCTATAGTCTAGTCTATAGTCTAGTCTATAGTCTAGTCTATAGTCTAGTCTATAGTCTAGTCTATAGTCTAGTCTATAGTCTAGTCTATAGTCTAGTCTATAGTCTAGTCTATAGTCTAGTCTATAGTCTAGTCTATAGTCTAGTCTATAGTCTAGTCTATAGTCTAGTCTATAGTCTAGTCTATAGTCTAGTCTATAGTCTAGTCTATAGTCTAGTCTATAGTCTAGTCTATAGTCTAATGTATAGTCTAGTCTATAGTCTAGTGTTAAGTCTAGTCTATAGTCTAGTGTTAAGTCTAGTCTATAGTCTAGTCTTTAGTCTAGTATATAGTCTATTCTATAGTCTTGTCTATAGTCTAGTCTACTAGTCTATAGTCTAGTCTATAGTCTAGTCTATAGTCTAGTCTATAGTCTAGTCTATAGTCTAGTCTATAGTCTAGTCTATAGTCTAGTCTATAGTCTAGTCTATAGTCTAGTCTATAGTCTAGTCTATAGTCTAGTCTATAGTCTAGTCTATAGTCTAGTCTATAGTCTAGTCTATAGTCTAGTCTATAGTCTAGTCTATAGTCTAGTCTATAGTCTAGTCTATAGTCTAGTCTATAGTCTAGTCTATAGTCTAGTCTATAGTCTAGTCTATAGTCTAGTCTATAGTCTAGTCTATAGTCTAGTCTATAGTCTAGTCTATAGTCTAGTCTATAGTCTAGTCTATAGTCTAGTCTATAGTCTAATGTATAGTCTAGTCTATAGTCTAGTGTTAAGTCTAGTCTATAGTCTAGTGTTAAGTCTAGTCTATAGTCTAGTCTTTAGTCTAGTATATAGTCTATTCTATAGTCTAGTCTATAGTCTAGTCTATAGTCTAGTCTATAGTCTAGTCTATAGTCTAGTCTATAGTCTAGTCTATAGTCTAGTCTATAGTCTAGTCTATAGTCTAGTCTATAGTCTAGTCTATAGTCTAGTCTATAGTCTAGTCTATAGTCTAGTCTATAGTCTAGTCTATAGTCTAGTCTATAGTCTAGTCTATAGTCTAGTCTATAGTCTAGTCTATAGTCTAGTCTATAGTCTAGTCTATAGTCTAGTCTATAGTCTAGTCTATAGTCTAGTCTATAGTCTAGTCTATAGTCTAGTCTATAGTCTAGTCTATAGTCTAGTCTATAGTCTAGTCTATAGTCTAGTCTATAGTCTAGTCTATAGTCTAGTCTATAGTCTAGTCTATAGTCTAGTCTATAGTCTAGTCTATAGTCTAGTCTATAGTCTAGTCTATAGTCTAATGTATAGTCTAGTCTATAGTCTAGTGTTAAGTCTAGTCTATAGTCTAGTGTTAAGTCTAGTCTATAGTCTAGTCTTTAGTCTAGTATATAGTCTATTCTATAGTCTTGTCTATAGTCTAGTCTATAGTCTAGTCTATAGTCTAGTCTATAGTCTAGTCTATAGTCTAGTCTATAGTCTAGTCTATAGTCTAGTCTATAGTCTAGTCTATAGTCTAGTCTATAGTCTCTCGTCTATAGTCTAGTCTATAGTCTAGTCTATAGTCTAGTCTCTAGTCTAGTCTATAGTCTAGTCTATAGTCTAGTCTATAGTCTAGTCTATAGTCTAGTCTATAGTCTAGTTATAGTCTAGTCTATAGTCTAGTCTATAGTCTAGTCATAGTCTAGTCTATCGTCTAGTCTATAGTCTAGTCTATAGTCTAGTCTATAGTCTAGTCTATAGTCTAGTCTATAGTCTAGTCTATAGTCTAGTCTATAGTCTAGTCTATAGTCTAGTCTATAGTCTAGTCTATAGTCTAATGTATAGTCTAGTCTATAGTCTAGTGTTAAGTCTAGTCTATAGTCTAGTGTTAAGTCTAGTCTATAGTCTAGTCTTTAGTCTAGTATATAGTCTATTCTATAGTCTTGTCTATAGTCTAGTCTATAGTCTAGTCTATAGTCTAGTCTATAGTCTAGTCTATAGTCTAGTCTATAGTCTAGTCTATAGTCTAGTCTATAGTCTAGTCTATAGTCTAGTCTATAGTCTAGTCTATAGTCTAGTCTATAGTCTAGTCTATAGTCTAGTCTATAGTCTAGTCTATAGTCTAGTCTATAGTCTAGTCTATAGTCTAGTCTATAGTCTAGTCTATAGTCTAGTCTATAGTCAAGTTTATAGTCTAGTGCATAGTCTAGTCTATAGTATATGCTATAGTCTAGTATATAGCCTAGCGTAGAGATGATTTTTAATGAAAAATTAAACTGAACAAGTTTTTTATAGAAAACTTAGTTTGAGACAAACTTACCGCAATAATCATGGTGAAATTGTCTAGGAAACCGAAACCCACAAATGGTACAGCATTTACAAAGAATACTATTGGGAAAAAATACAAAAAGAACTCATAAATTGTAACGTTATATAGACTTTCATCATTTCAGTTGTTTTACTTACTTTTCCATAAATCCGAACTAGAGGGATTGGCAGCTTTTTCCGCTTTAATTAAAAAAAGTTTCATAAAATAAACGAAAACATGAAAAAACGTTAAAAAATTGTTAACAACAAAAGGTTTTATAGAATTTTTTTTAGAGTATAATAAATTACAAGTTTTGTTTAGTTTTGGTATATTTTTTTCTTTGGTTTAGGGTAGTTTTAGGCCTTATTTGTCTAATTGTTAGTGTTGTTAATTAAAAAAAAATTAAATAGTTTGTAAGTTTATTTGTATTTTACCGGCTTTCTTCTTCAACCAATCATCTGGAAAGGCACAAAATGATCCGGTGGGATCTACTTCACCCAAAGCGGGTACTTTAGATAAACGACCAAAACGTGTACGCCATTGTGTAGCTGCTAGTTTTCCTGTTTGATTTGTTTGTGATGGTGGTGGTGTACAACAATTGTAAGGATTTGGTGGTGTAAGTGTTTGATTTTGTGATTGATAGATAGATAGACAACATCAATAATAAGAAAATGTAGTTTAAAGGTGTTTTATGAAAATAGAGAAAAATATAAAAAAATATATAAATAAAATTATTGTAAAAAAATTAAGCATAAAATAAGTCAAACTTAAACTAAAGTTTTTCAAATAAATGGTTTAGGAACAATTTTTTTTAAATAAATCAATTAGTAATCTCTTAAATATGTGGTATGGTTGGTTGGTTGTGGTATAGTTTATAGTATTAGTCTAGTCTATTGTCTAGTCTATTGCCTAGTATATAGGCTAGTATATAGTCTAGCATATAGTCAAATCTAGTCTATAGTCTAGTCTATAGTCTAGTCTATAGTCTAGTCTATAGTCTAGTCTATAGTCTAGTCTAGTCTAATCTAGTCTAATCTATAGTCTAATCTATAGTCTATAGTCTAGTCTATAGTCTAGTCTATAGTCTAGTCTATAGTCTAGTCTATAGTCTAGTCTATAGTCTAGTCTATAGTCTAGTCTAGTCTATAGTCTAGTCTATAGTCTATAGTCTAGTCTATAGTCTAGTCTATAGTCTAGTCTATAGTCTAGTCTATAGCCTAGTCCATAGTATAGTTATAGTCTAGTCTATAGTGTAGTCTATAGTCTAGTCTAGTCTATAGTCTAGTCTATACTCTAGTCTAGTCTATAGTCTAATCTATAGTCTAGTCTATAGTCTAGTCTATAGTCTAGTCTATAGTCTAGTCTATAGTCTAGTCTATAGTTTAGTCTATAGTCTAGTCTATAGTCTAGTTTACAGTATAGTCTATAATTTAGCCTATTTTTTAGTCTATAGTATAGTCTATAATTTAGCCTATTTTCTAGTCTATAGTCTAGTGTATAGTCTAGTTTATAGTCTAGTCTATTGTCTAGTCCATAGTCTAGTCTATAGTCTAGTCTATTGTCTAGTCTATTGTCTAGTCTATTGTCTAGTCCATAGTCAAGTCTATAGACTAGTCTATAGTCTAGTCTATAGACTAGTTTATAGTCTAGTCTATAGACTAGTCTATAGTTTAGTCTATAGCCTAGTCCATAGTCTAGTATATAGTCTAGTCTAGTCTATAGTCTAGTCTATAGTCTAGTCTATAGTCTATAGTCTAGTCTAGTATAGTCTATAGTATAGTCTGTAGTCTAGTCTAGTCTATAGTCTAGTCTATAGTCTAGTCTAGTCTATAGTCTAGTCTAGTCTATAGTCTAGTCTAGTATAGTCTATAGTATAGTCTGTAGTCTAGTCTAGTATAGTCTATAGTATAGTCTGTAGTCTAGTCTAGTCTAGTCTATAGTCTAGTCTAGTCTATAGTCTAGTCTAGTATAGTCTATAGTATAGTCTGTAGTCTAGTCTAGTATAGTCTATAGTCTAGTCTATAGTCTAGTCTATAGTCTAGTCTATAGTCTAGTCTATAGTCTAGTCTATAGTCTAGTCTATAGTCTAGTCTAGTCTAGTCTAGTCTATAGTCTAGTCTATAGTCTGGTCTATAGTCTAGTCTATAGTCTAGTCTATAGTCTAGTCTATAGTCTAGTCTATAGTCTAGTCTATAGTCTAGTCTATAGTCTTGTCTAGAGTCTAGTCTTTAGTTTAGTCTATAGTCTGGTCTATAGTCTAGTCTATGTCTAGTCTATAGTCTAGTCTATAGTCTAGTCTATAGTCTAGTCTATAGTCTAGTCTATAGTCTAGTCTATAGTCTAGTTATAGTCTAGTCTATAGTCTAGTCTATAGTCTAGTCTATAGTCTAATCTATAGTCTAGTCAATAGTCTAGTCTATAGTCTAGTCTATAGTCTAGTCTAGTCTAGTCTATAGTCTAGTCTATAGTCTAGTCTATAGTCTAGTCTATAGTCTAGTCTATAGTCTAGTCTATAGTCTAGTCTATAGTCTAGTCTATAGTCTAGTCTATAGTCTAGTCTATAGTCTAGTCTATAGTCTAGTCTATAGTCTAGTCTATAGTCTAGTCTATAGTCTAGTCTATAGTCTAGTCTATAGTCTAGTCTATAGTCTAGTCTATAGTCTAGTCTATAGTCTAGTCTATAGTCTAGTCATAGTCTAGTCTATAGTCTAGTCTATAGTCTAGTCTATAGTCTAGTCATAAGTCTAGTCTATAGTCTAGTCTATAGTCTAGTCTATAGTCTAGTCTATAGTCTAGTCTATAGTCTAGTCTATAGTCTAGTCTATAGTCTAGTCTATAGTCTAGTCTATAGTCTAGTCTATAGTCTAGTCTATAGTCTAGTCCTATAGTCTAGTCTATAGTCTAGTCATAGTCTAGTCTATAGTCTAGTCTATAGTCTAGTCTATAGTCTAGTCTAAGTCTAGTCTATAGTCTAGTCTATAGTCTAGTCTATAGTCAGTCTATAGTCTAGTCTATAGTCTAGTCTATAGTCTAGTCTATCAGTCTAGTCATAGTCTAGTCTAGTCTATAGTCTTGTCTAGTCTAGTCTATAGTCTAGTCTATAGTCTAGTCTATAGTCTTCTCTTAGTCTATAGTCTGGTCTATTAGTCTAGTCTATAGTCTAAGTCTATAGTCTAGTCTATAGTCTAGTCTATAGTCTAGTCTATAGTCTAGTCTATAATCTAGTCTATAGTCTAGTCTATAGTCTAGTCTATAGTCTAGTCTATAGTCTAGTCTATAGTCTAGTCTATAGTCTAGTCTATAGTCTAGTCTATAGTCTAGTCTATAGTCTAGTCTATAGTCTAGTCTATAGTCTAGTCTATAGTCTAGTCTATAGTCTAGGCTATAGTCTAGTCTATAGTCCAGTCTATAGCCTAGTCTATAGGCTAGTCTATAGTCTAGTCTATAGTCTAGTCTATAGTCTAGTCTATAGTCTAGTCTATAGTCTAGTCCATACTCTAGTCCATAGTCTAGTCTATAGTCTAGTCTATAGTCTAGTCTGTAGTCTAGTCTGTAGTATAGTCTATAGTATAGTCTATTGTCTAGTCTATAGTCTAGTCTATTGTCTAGTCTATAGTCTAGTCTAAAGTCTAGTCTATAGTCTAGTCTATAGTATAGCCTATTTTCTAGTCTATAGTCTATTCAATAGTCTGGTCTATAGTCTAGTCTATAGTCTAGTCTATAGTCTAGTCTATAGTCTAGTGTATAGTCTAGTCTATAGTCTAGTCTATAGTCTAGGCTATAGTCTAGTGTATAGTCTAGTCTATAGTCTAGTCTATAGTCTACTCTATAGTCTAGTCTATAGTCTAGTCCATAGTCTAGTCCATAGTCTAGTCTATAGTCTAGTCTATAGTCTAGTCTATAGTCTATTCTACATATAAGTATAGTCCAGTTAGAAGTTTTGTCTGCATCAAACTAATCTTTTAAAGAAATCAATTAATACTAAAATTTTTTAAGGAAAATCCTTCATTTTATACAAAATATAATTTTATTTAACAAAAATGAGCCACAAATCTCTTAAAAAAATAAGTACTTTAGCGATAAAACAAGCAATTTGGAAAAGAACCTTTTTGTATTAACAGATTATTCACTTTATTTTTACATTTATTACAAAAAGAAATCTACAAAAGAAAATTTCTAAAAAAATTCAGTCAGCTTTAACAACAAGCAGCCATCACATATTTCTACATTTTTATTTGGAATATATAAATAATTTTTAAAAATTCTTCAAGTATACAATATCCTTACTATAGAATAAATTTTATGCCCGTGTGTTAATAAAACATAGAATTATACAAAATTTCCTTTTTAAAATTCAACAATGTGGAAAATGTAGTACAAGATGTTGAAAAAACTACGTTACTATGTTAAAGAATTAAGAGAAAAAAAGCACAAACCTGCCACTGAAAATACTAATGAGCATACGAAACGTACAAGACGAAAGTAGAAAGACTAAACATGAAAAAAGTTTTTCAAACATTTAATAACTCATATTTATCTTCATAATAAAAAAACAGTTTAAAATTTTTTCCTCATCCTTTCAAATGAATCTAATTTAGAAAATATTTTTCTCGTGCACTCTCTTTAATACACAAATATGTGTGCATGTATCTGTTTGTATGTATTTTACTGCTTAAGAAAGGTAAGTACACATTTTAAACGTGTATTATGTTCATGTTTTAAACTGTTTTCTAAGGGGTAAGGCTATCTTTGTTAATTAAGAAATTTTTTTAAAACCACTTTCAACAACAATTTTGAAAATTTTTCCTGAGAAAATCTATTCGCTGTAACTGTTTCTTAACGATATCAAATTAACGCACATATTTCTATAGAAAAATCAAATTTACTAGAGAAAAAATCCCTTCGTCGTAAGTTGTTTTAATAAAAATTCACTTTATTGTAAAATTGCAAGAGTTTTTGTAAAGAAAAATCAATTCGAAGTAAAATTTTCACAAGAAAAAGTAATTCGCCGCAAATTTTCTAAAGATAAATCAATTCGCCCCAAAACTTTTTTATCAAAAAGTCATTTCGCCGCAATTTTTTCCACAGAAAAATTAATTCGCAGCCATTGCTTCCATATAAAACTTAATTTTTTAAAAGAAAAATTAGTTCGCCGCAAAATTTTCCATAGCAAAATCAATTTGCCACAATTCGCCTTAAATATTTTTAAGTAAAAATCATCTCGCTCAATTTCTTTTAAAGAAAAATCAATTCGCCTTAAATATTTCTAATAATCGATACTAAATTTTTTCTAAACAAAAATCAATTCGCCTTAATTTTTTTTAAAGAAAACTAAAGACAACTAATTATCTTTAAATTTTTCTAAGGAAAAGTCAATTTTCAATAAATTTTTCTATTGAGAAATAAAGTCGTCTAAAGAAAAATCAATTCGCCTTGAATTTTTCTAAAGAAAAATTAATTCGCCCTAAATTTTTCTACAGAAATATCAATTCGCTTTAAATTTTTCTAAAGAAAAAAACAATTCGCCTTAAATTTCTCCAAAGAAAAAGCAATTCATTTTAAATTTTTCTTAAGAAAAATCAATTCGCCTTAAATGTTTTTAAAGAAAAATTAAATAGCCTTAAATTTTTCTAGAGAATAATCAATTCGCCTTAACTTTTAAAGAAAATTGAATTCGTCTTAAATTTTTCAAAAAAAAAAAAATCAATTCGCCTTAACATTTTTCTAAATTCGTGCTAAATTTTTCTCTGGAAAACTCAATTCGCCTTAATTTTTCTAAAAAATTATCAATTCGCCTTAAATTTTTCTAAAGAAAAATAAATTCGCATTATTTTTTTTAAGAAAAATTAATTCGCCTAAAATAAAAAAAGAAAAATCAATTCGCCTTAACTCCTTTTAAAGAAAAACCAATTCGCCTTAATTTATTTCTAATGAAATATTAATTCGCCTTAAAATTTTTCTTAATTCGTGTTAAATTTTTCTAAGGAAAACTTAATTTGCCTTAACTTTTCTAAAAAGTTATCAATTCGCCTTATATTTTTATACGGAAAAAACTATTCGCTTTAATTTTTTTAAAGAAAAATGAATTCGCCTTAAATATATCTAAAGAAAATTTAATTCTCCTTATTTTTTTCTATGAAAAAGTAAATTCGCCTTAATTTTTTTTTAAGAAAAATCAATTCTCCTTAATTTTTTCAACGAAAAATTAATTCGCTGCAAGTTTTTCTGTAAAAAAATTACCCTTTGAACATTTTTCTATATAAAACTCAATTTGCCTTAAATATTTGTAAAGAAAAATCAATTCGCCTTTAATTTTCTGAAAGAAAACTCATCCTCTGCCTTAAATACTTTCACAATTTGAGTTTTAGACCCCAAACTGTCAGGCCGAATTCTCACTACTTCTACTTAACTTATGTTGGAGGCCGCACTATGTGGATAATAGTTTGGTCCAGTACATTAGAGACTGTGTGTGTATGTGTGTGCGGTGTGTTTACACAATGAACAGTGTTGACATTTTAAAGCTGTTGCCATTTTCTGTTTAATGTACATGTTTATAACTAATATTTAACATGCTCATTTAGTTAGAGATTAGAAAAAAGAACAGATTTAAATAAATGTCGTTTTGAGGCGAATTAAATATTTTAAAGCAAAGAAATTGATTTCTATATTTCTTTCTTTTTAAAACAACTGATTTCTTTCCCTCCAAATGAGTTTATTTTGTACAATTTATTGTTTAAAATTGTATTGACAATTGCCTTTTGTATTTCTCTATGAACAATTATAATGAAATGTCCTTTAGAATAAACACTTGTTTAAATTTTTTTCTTATAAAATGTAGATAACAATAGTTGCAGTTCATTACCGCAGTAAGTAATAATTCATTTTGCAAAAATGCCCTCAAGCATAAATCAGACAAAAGAATACTTGTTTATCAAGGTTTTAATATAATTAAATAGTCTTTTATTATTATTTTTTAAATGAATTATAAAAAATCTTTAATGAATTAAAGTAATCGAGTTACACATAGCGTATGATTAATATAGCGATTCTTAATACTTTCTCCTATAACGTATACGCCCATGTTAAAGTAATTTTGCTTCGTTACTCCATTCTTTCTCTCTTTCACTTTCCCTCTTATTATTACTTGTTTCAAAGTTTGTTTGCTTTTGCATAGAAAGCTTTTTTATGTTTTCTTATTAAATATTCATTTTATTATGTACTTAAATAAATAAAATTTAAATGCTTTATAACATTATGTAAATGTCAAAACTTATGTATACAAAACATTCAAACATGCGTACTTAAATAAATATGTATTCACTTATAAATAGTAAGAAGTATTTATTTAGTTTTGTCCATTAAAATAAAACAAGACAAAATGTCTACATTCAGAAAGGAGAAACAAACAAACAAAAAAATGTTGACATTTTATTAAGTGATTTATTTTGGGGAGAATGATAAAGAAACGGATATTAAATATTTTTTTGAATAAATTTAATAAAAAAGGCGCCTGAAATGGCAAAATAACTACAACAGAACAATAATAGAACTAGAAAGGAACTGGAACTAAAACTAGAACAGAACTAGAGCAGAACTAGAACAGCACTAGAACAGAACAATAATAGAACTAGAAAGGAACTGGAACTAAAATTAGAACAGAACTAGAACAGAACTAGAACAGAACTGGAACAGAACTAGAACAGAACTAGAACAGAACTAGAACAGAACTAGAACAGAACTAGAACAGAACTGGAACAGAACTAGAACAGAACTAGAACAGAACTAGAACAGAACTAGAACAGAACTAGAACAGAACTAGAACAGAACTAGAGCAGAACTAGAACAGAACTAGAACAGAACTAGAACAGAACTAGAACAGAACTAGAACAGAACTAGAACAGAACTAGAACAGAACTAGAACAGAACTAGAACAGAACTAGAACAGAACTAGAACAGAACTAGAACAGAACTAGAACAGAACTAGAACAGTACTAGAACAGAACTACAACAGAACTGGAACAGAACTAGAACAGATCTAGAACAGAACTAGAACAAAACTAGAACAGAACTAGAACAGAACTAGAACAGAACTAGAACAGAACTAGAACAGAACTAGAACATAACTAGAACATAACTAGAACATAACTAGAAAAGAACTAGAACATAACTAGAGCATTACTAGAACAGAACTAGAAAAGAATTAGAACTGAACTAGAACTGAACTAGAACTGAACTAGAACAGAATTAGAACAGAACTAGAACAGAACTAGAACAGAACTAGAACAGAACTAGAACAGAACTAGAACAGAACTAGAACAGAACTAGAACAGAACTAGAACAGAACTAGAACAGAACTAGAACAGAAGTAGAACAGAACTAGAACTGAACTAGAACTGAACTAGAACTGAACTAGAACTGAACTAGAACTGAACTAGAACTGAACAAGAACTGAACTAGAACTGAACTAGAACTGAACTAGAACTGAACTAGAACTGAACTAGAACTGAACTAGAACTGAACTAGAACTGAACTAGAACTGAACTAGAACTGAACTAGAACTGAACTAGAACTGAACGAGAACTGAACTAGAACTGAACTAGAACTGAATTAGAACTGAACTAGAACTGAACTAGAACTGAACTAGAACTGAACTAGAACTGAACTAGAACTGAACTAGAACTAGAACTAGAACTGAACTAGAACTGAACTAGAACTGAACTAGAACTGAACTAGAACTGAACTAGAACTGAACTAGAACTGAACTAGAACTGAACTAGAACTGAACTAGAACTGAACTAGAACTGAACTAGAACTGAACTAGAACTGAACTAGAACTGAACTAGAACTGAACTAGAACTGAACTAGAACTGAACTAGAACTGAACTAGAACTGAACTAGAACTGAACTAGAACTGAACTAGAACTGAACTAGAACTGAACTAGAACTGAACTAGAACTGAACTAGAACTGAACTAGAACTGAACTAGAACTGAACTAGAACTGAACTAGAACTAGAACTGAACTAGAACTGAACTAGAACTGAACTAGAACTGAACTAGAACTGAACTAGAACTGAACTAGAACTGAACTAGAACTGAACTAGAACTGAACTAGAACTAGAACTGAACTAGAACTGAACTAGAACTAGAACTGAACTAGAACTGAACTAGAACTGAACTAGAACTGAACTAGAACTGAACTGAACTAGAACTGAACTAGAACTGAACTAGAACTGAACTAGAACTGAACTAGAACTGAACTAGAACTAGAACTGAACTAGAACTGAACTAGAACTGAACTAGAACTGAACTAGAACTGAACTAGAACTGAACTAGAACTGAACTAGAACTGAACTAGAACTGAACTAAAACTACAACTGAACTGCAGAATTGAACAATTTTCAACAATTAACATCTTTAAAACGAGTTAAATAAACCACAAAATTTATTAACACTTGCTATTGTTTTATAAAACTATTAAATTTACATTCTAGCTATTCTATATAAATTTGATAATAAAATTTTCCTTTCGTTTAACATATATAAACGTATGTAAAACCTAATTGGCATTACAGCCAACAAGTGTAACTTAGTAATTAATGCCAAGAATACTTGTTGTAATCATTATACATCTCTTTAGCAAGTTACAGTTACATTTTAGACACTACCTACTCTTTACCCGCTCTTCACACTCTCTCGTTACTTTAACTTGCTCTGGGTAACAGGAAAAACGTAAACGAAAATACACACACACACTAACAGGCAAACAAACAAATACATGCTAACAAAAACTTTTTCATTTCCGGCAGCTGTGTTCAAATATGTATTCAACATAAAATGAAAAGAAATGAATAAATTTTATTCACGTTTTTTATTAAAACATTTAATAACTTTAGTTTGGGAAAAGTGTTTTTAGAGCAATTTAACTGCTAAATATTTATAATGAGGTTTTAGCATGAGTGTGTGTTGTATTGTCTGGGCAAATAAATTTCCATTTACACAATACAATATATAAAAACATAAATATTGTTTGTAATTTTAAAAGTTTTTCTATTAAAAAATTAAATGAAAAGTAAAAACTTTTACCTTAAAATGTGCTATTGTTTCTTGTCTAAGGCATTATTAATAATATATGAACTACAAACAAACATGTTGAGACATGTTTAAACTTTTAAAAGCTTTACGTAGCAGTTGGTAGGTGTATAAGTATTGGTATTCAAAGACATAAACATTAAATAAGTAACTAGAATATTTAAATTTTCTATTTGAATTTGTTTTTCTTTTTCAGTTTTATTGTTTTTGTCTTAAAATACTTTTATGGTTGTTGTATATATATATATGTGTATATATGTAGTTGTAGTTGTATGTGTTTGATGTAATACTATTTGCATAGTTACACCTAAACAAAAAAATATTCTACATGTTGCTTGCAACGATTAAAACATACTAAAAAGGAGGAACTTTGAAAACATTTGCATAATTTGGTGGTACGTTTCAAAATTGAGAGAAAAATTTGCGGCGAATTGATTTTTTTAAAGAAAATTTTAATGAAAATTGATTTTTCATAAGAAAAAATTAAATTTTCTGTAGAAAAATTTGCGGCGAACTGATTTTTGAAAAGAAATATGTAATTTTATATAGAAAAATTTGCGGCGAATTGATTTTTTATTGGCAAATAGGGTTTTCTAATAAACAAATTAAGCCAAATTGGTTTTTCTATAATATTTTGTACTTTTTAACCAAAATTTTGCGGCGAATTGATTTTTCTATATGCGTTCAATTGGTAAATATGATTTTTCATTAGAAATTTTGCGGCGAATTGACTTAAGAGAATAATGCGATGATTTTTCTACAGAAAATTTTACGGCGAATTTATTTTTTGCCTTATATAGTATAGTTTTTTCTCAAAAATATGATTTTTTACCGAAATTTTTGCGGCGAATTGATTTTTTATAGAAACTTTAGCGGCGAATTGCTTTTTTTTAAAAAACAACTTGCGGCATATTTTTATAGAAAATTTTGTGGCGAATTCCTTTGTGTGTATAATCGATTTTTCTATAGTAAAGTTTGCGGCGAAATGATTTTTCTAGAGAAATTGTTACGGTGAATTGAATTTTACGTAAAAATGTTGCGGCGAATTGATTCTTTATAGAAGACATTTATTTTTTGCAAAAAAATTTTCGGCGAATTGAATTTTTATAGAAAATGTTTGGGTGAATAGGTTTTTCTATAAAAAAACTAGAGAGAAATGATATTTCTATAGAAAAAAATTATTTTTTTTCAGAAATTTCACAGTGTATTGGTTTTTGTATAGAAAAAATGCGGCGAATTAACTTTTCTGTAGACAAATTAAAAAACATTTCGAAAAATAATTTTTTTTATGTGAAATTTTGCTGTGAATTTATTTCCCCTAGAAAAATTTGGGGCGAAGTGATTTCTGTATAGAAAAATGTCCGTCAAATTTATTTTTCTATAGAAGACATTGCAGGATGTTAAATTTTCTATAGACATATTTACGGCGAATTGATTTTTGATAGAAGTGATTAAGGCGAATTGACTTTTTATAGAAAAATTAGCTGCAACTTTACGGCAAATTGATTTTTCTACAGTAAAACTATCAGAAAATTGATTCTTCTATAGACAACTTTGCTGCATGTTAATTTTTCTATAGACACATTTATGGCGAATTGATTTTTGATAAAAATTTTTACGGCGAATTGACTTTTAATAGAAAAATTTGCGGCAAGTTAATTTTTGTACAGAAAATTTTTCGGCGAAATGATTTTTGTATATAAAACTTTACGGCGAAGTGATTTTTGTATAGAAAAATTAAGGTAAATTAGAAAAATTTGGGGCAAAATGATTTTTGTATAGATAAATTACGCCGTATGGATTTTTCTATAGAAAAATTTCCGGCAAATTTATTTTTCTATAGAAAACTTTGCAGCATGTTAATTTTTCTATAGACACATTTACGGCGAATGGATTTTTGATAGAAATGTCCACGGCGAATAGACTTTTTATAGAAAAATTTGCGGCAAATTTATTTTTCTATAGAAAAATTTGTGGCGAAATGATTTTTCTATAGAAAAAATACGGCGAATGGATTTTTCTATAGAAAAAATTCCGGCAAATTTAATGTTCTATATAAAACATAGCAGCATGTTAATTTTTCTATAGACACTTTTACGGCGAATTGATTTTTGATAAAAATGTTTACGGCGAATTGATTTTTCTATTGAAAGGTTTGCGGTGAAGTGATTTTTTATTGAAAAATTTGCGGCAAATCGATTTTTCTATAGAAAAATTTGAGGCGAAGTGATTTTTTGTTGAGAAAAATGCTGTTTTTGTTTAAAATTTAGAGAGAAATTGATTTTTTTTAAGAAATACTTAAAACAATTCAATATTTCAAAGGAAATATTGAATTGTTTTTATAAATAGATTTTTATAAATTGTTTTTATAAAAAAATTCAATTTTTTTTAATTAACCAATTGACCCTCGTTCAAAAACTAACCTTCAAAGGCAATTTGAAATTTGTTTCACAGAGGTATGTAAGTTTATTTGTCTTTTTTTTTTGTGTAGACATTTCCATTGGAATTTGTTCTAGTTTTTTTGTCTACATATTGATTGGTTTGGGTGGTTGTCAGCCAGGCAGAACGTCACTTTGTTTAAGGTTCACAAACTTTTACTATGTAGTTTATTTAACGATAATTTTCCTTTTCAATACATTGACATGCTTGCATCTAATGGCTAATATTTACTATAAAATAAATATAAATATTTATTAGATTTTTTTGTTGCATCTAATACAATTTTATGGTTTTTTGTACATTTTAGAACTGGTAGGAAATTGTTACTTTTATAAGGTTTTATTCTAAGACAAACTGTTACTTTTGCTAAAGGTTTAGTGAAATGTCAGCAGGACATTTTTGGAAGTTTTAATTTAAATCTATTATTCTGAGTTTTTAGATTTTTTCTTAAATTTCCATTTGTTTTATTTAAAATTTCGCAAAAGGGCAGATACATTTTTGCATAATTTATTTATTTGTCTTATAGAGATTTTTTATTTCAACAAAACATTTGATTTGATTGACATTTTGTAAAGTTTATTATTGGTTATTTATTAAATTCAATAAATAATGTTGTAGTTTTTTCCAAAATCATTTCAACAAGATTGATTAAACATTATTAAATTATTGATAAATTATTTAAATAAATTTTGCAAAATTACTGAAATTAAGTTAAAAAAACAATATAATAAAACTTTACTTTTTACAATTTAAAATGTATATAAATGCCTAAAAGTAGGCAATATTTTAATACAATTCAAGCTTATTTTAATATTTGCCAACTCTAGGAATATTCGCGAGAAATTGTTAAACTAAGAATTTTTTACTTTTTGTTTTAAAATATAGAAAACCCCAAACTGCTCTAAGAACTCTTAAACAATTTAATTAAATTTTATTATTATAACCTTAAAATATCCTGTTAAAATTTTATGTTTCTTTTTCATTTATATTAATTGTAAAACTCCTTTTTAATATTTAAACCCTTTTATAGAAGAAACCCCTTAAATTTGGTTTTATTTTTTTATCCTTAGCTGGACATTTTACTTAATTAACACGTTTTACCTTTAGCCCAGGAGTATTGTTTAGGGTGCACACATTTTTTTTTGGCTGATAGAATTTATAATTAATCTCTTAAGAATTTAGTTTATTCCACGTTTTTTTTTTGTTAATTGTGCTAAATTATTCATTAAAACGAGTGGGATTAAGTAAAGATTTTGTTTGTAATAAGTGCTAGAAATTTGCTTATGTTTAACAATAACTTATTTAAAGTATTTTTAGGTTTCATGTGAGAGAAAAGCTTTACTTTATACGTTATTATGTTTTTAGTCAAATAAAGAAGCACTTTATTAAAAAATATTTGAGGAAAAAGTTTCTTTAGAAAAACCTACTAAAAAGGCTTTTAAAATGCTTATTACAAGGAACTTTTTAAGAAGTTTAAAATAAAAAGCTTTTTCGGAAAAAAATTAAAAAAAACTGTACTTTACTGTACTTAAGTTTAGAAACAAGTTTTTTTCTTAAAATAAATCTATTTTAAAAACAAGCTTCTACCAAAAAAGTTTTTGCGAAGAACATTTTTCCCAAAATTTTTTACAAAAACCATTGTGTTTTTGATCTAAAAAGTTTTTATAAAAACTTTTATAAAAAGCTTTTAAAAAAGCTTTTAAAAAAAGTTTTGTATAAAAAACGCTTTTATCAAAAAGCTTTAAAAGTTTTTATACAAAGGGTTAAAAAAGTTTTTATAAAAAGCTTTTAAAAAAGTTGTTATAAAAAGTTTTATAAAAAATTTTTATAAAAAGCTTTTAAAAAAAGTTTTTATAAAAAGCTTTAAAAAAGATTTTATACAAAAGTTAAAAAAGTTTTTATAAAAAGCTTTTAAAAACAAGTTTTTATAAGAAAAGCTTTAAAAAAGTTTTTTATAACAAAATTATAATAATGTTTTTTTAAAAAAGCTTTAAAAATGCTTTTAAAAAAGTTTTAAAAAACGCTTTTATAAAAAAGCTTTAAAACGGTTTTTATAAGAAAAGCTTTAAAAAAGTATTTTTTAAAATTAATTATAAAAAGTTTTTATAAAAGTTTCTTACAAAATTGCTTTTTATAAAAAACTCTTTAAAAAAAGCTTTTACAAAAAATTTTTAAGAACATTTTTTTCAAAAATGAAAAATTTGTTAAGACCATTATTTTCCAAAACATATAAAAAAATAAAAAAAGCTTATACAAAAAACCCTTTTACAAATATATTTTTAAGAAAAAGCTTTTACACTTTTAATTGTTTTTGTAAAGTATTTTCAAACCTTTAGACAAAAAAATGTTTTTCAAAAATGCTTTAAAAAACACTTTTACCAAAAACACTTTAATTGCTGAAAAAAAGCTTTTAGCAATAAAGCTCTAGAAAAGATTTATAAACAAAAAGGGCTTTGTACGAAAAAGCTTTAAGCAAATAAAAGTTTCTTACAAAATAGCTTTTTATAAAAAAAAAACTCTTAAAAAAACTTTTACAAAAGAATTATTAAGAAATGTTTTTACAAAAACATTTTAAAATACTTAAAAAAGCTTTTACAAAAAACCCTCCTAAAAAATATGTACTTTTACTAGAAACGTTTTATGAAATAAGCTTTTACATTAAGCATATCACAAAAACCTTTAATTTAACAGTTTTTATAACAAAAACTTCCTACATATGAACTTTTAATAAAAAAAGCTTTGGACAAAAGTCTCCACAAAAAGTTATTTTTAAGAAAACTTTTATAAAAAAATGTTTAAACTGTTTATGAAAAAATATAATTATTGTTATCAATATTAAAGCTTATTGGAAAGTCTTTTTTTTACAAGATTTTAACAAACTTTTATAAAAATTAAGCTTTACAAAGAAAAAAGCTTTTAACAAATAAAATTTTCCCACAAAAATAACTTTTTATAATAAAATTTATTAACACCCAATATCACAATGTCTAGTTAAAAGAAGTATTTTTTAAAATACTTTAAAAAAGCTTTTTTCAATAGCATATATAAGAAACTTTCATAAAAAGCTTTTATTAATTTTATTATTTTATAACTACAAAAAATTATAACAAAAACTTTTAATAAAAAGCTTTTACTAAAAAGCCTTTTACAAACAACTTCTGACAAAATATCTTTTTGCAAGAAAGCTTTGGAAAAACTTTTCCACCAAAAAATATTATTAAAAGAGCTTTTAAAAAAAACTTTAAGAAAAAAAGTTTTTTTAAAAATTGTTTTAGAAAATAAGTTTTTTTAAAAAAGCTTTTCCAAAAATTTTTTTTTATTTTTTTTTTACTTTACATTAAGCTTTTACTAAAAAGCTCATACAGAAAAGCTCATACAAAAAAGCTTTTTACAAATACAGTGGACGTCCAATAGTACGTATACTCTTTATTACGAATATCCAATAATACGAATAGCAAAATTGTTGCATTGTCTACTCTATAGTACGAATAAAGTCACAATTTTTCTGTTCGATAGTACGAATAACGCATTTTTTATGGGAATTTTGTTTTTTTTTTTGCGTATGAATGGAGTTTTTATTATGTATTTATTTTATTATGTCGGTATCATTCACCTTAAGCTCAGTAATTTTGAAGTTTTTTTGTATTTATTACAAGTGTTTTGTATTTTTAAAAATCCTATACACACAATTTACTGCATGTATATTTACAAATCAACAATTATTTAGTGTTATTAATTTATTTTATTGGAATTTTGATGACCCAAGAGAAGAAATTAATTAAATTGGATGATAACGCCAATGAGGAAAGTATTTTATTAGTTCCCGACAATAACTCTACTGAGAACAATATTGAAGCCTCAAAAGCGCTGTTATTGAAAAAGCCGTAAGAATCATTTTACAATGTAATAAACATCGATGTTAAATGATGGATTTTTTTAATAATTAAAATGATATTTATATACATATTACTGTTAATTTTGAAAGTAGTGTGACTCCACATTCCAAACAATGGGTTTAAGGATAACTATTCTAATTTTTAAGAGAAAATTATAAATTAGAGAATTGTGGTATATTCCATTCAAGTTTCTAATAAAAGTTTTATGTAATCTGAACATTTTAATACATTTTAGAACACATATTTAAATTGCAAATTGTCTTTGGCACACATCTTTTTAAAAACATTAAAATTTAAAACCTTCTACATATATCTCATTTCAACCATTGGACTCACGATACTTTCAAAATTAACAATTCATATACGTAAATATGTCCCTTTTATGCCTGTTTATGTACAAGAAATTTATTTAAAATAATACACATTTATTATATTTTGTTCCGTTATGTAATTTTTCATGAAAAATAAAACAAAAATAAATAAAATCCAATATTTTATGTGTATTATTTGAATTTAAACATACAAAATGTGTTATTCAATAATACGAATTTTTCGGTATTACGAAAGGGCCTGACACTATATAATTCGTACTAGTGGACGTCCACTGTAGCTTCTTACAAAATAGTTTTTTGCAAAAAAAGCTTTAGAAAAAAGTTTCCACCGAAATTTTTTTTAAAAAGCTTTTACTATAAAAGTTTTTTTAAAAAAAGCTTTTAGAAAAAAGTTTTTTTTTTTGAAAAAGGTTTTAGAAAAAAGTTTTTTTAAAGTTTTTTTTATAAAAAGCTTTTAGAAAAAAGTTTTTTTTTAAGCTTTTAGAAATAAGGCTTAAAGTCTTGTTATTGATAACGATTATCAATAAAAAAAATACTATTTAAAAAGTATTTGAGAAGCAGTTTAGTAAAACATTAGAAATATTTTACAAAAAAGCTTTAGAAAAACATTTTCACAAAAATATATTCTTAAAAATCTTTTACAAAGGAAGATTTATACTGATAATTTAAAAAAAAATAGAAAAGTATTTTAAAAAGTTTTTAAAAAATATTTAGAAAAATGTATTTTTAGAGAAAGCTTTCAAATACAAACTACTACTTTTATAAAATGTTTAGTAAACTGATTTTTTGGTCCTTCCAGCTTTTTCTTTAAGTACCCATTAATGTAATTAAAAAATAAATACTGCTTGGTAATAACGGTCTCCTCCCTTGTCCTTCTAATTAATATTAAAACTCAGCTATGAAACACTTCATTTAAAATGTTCCCAAATGGTTATTGCCTAAAATAACCCACGAAATTTCTGCAATTATGAAAAAGCTCAAATTAAACTCTTAATTAATTATTACAAGTTTAAAGCCTTATCCAATATAAAACAAGCAACTTTTACTGACAACAAAAATTTAGGTCATACTCTAAGGAAATGTTTAAGCAAAGCCATAATCCCTTTTAAAACAAGCAGATTACTGGGAAAGTATGAGCAATGAAACTAGAAGAAATGGAAATTTTTTGCACATCCTCACATGTGAACATCATCATCAATTTCGTGTTAAAAAGGATGTTAGAAATGTTAGAAAGAAGAGAAAAAAATCCAGCATAAAATGCTCTGCCTGTCTGTCTGTCTTAAACATCACTCAAATGACAATAATGTATTAAGACTGATGTATGACATAAAAGGATATATTTTGTAGATACAAGGAAAATGAAATGTCAAGAGAGCTCATAAGTTTTTTTTTTTCTTTTGTTTTTAGGGGAAAAAGTTCAAAAACTGTTTAACCTTCAAATTCTGGAAAACATTTTAAAATAGTAATAAATGTTGTAAAATTTGTTAAAAGCTTTTTAAAGGTATAGACAAATTTGCTTTATATATCTTTATGTTTTTTAAAGAAAATTTCTCTTTTTTTATACAAAATTTTCTGGTTTAATTTTCATTTAAGGCAAGAAAATTGTTTTCTATTTTGCTGTTCTTTTCATTTGCCTTCTTTTTTTTTTGTTGTCATCAGGTGTCATAGTAGATTATTTTAGTTTATTGTTTTGTCAGGTATGAAAATAAGAAAATGAAAATATATACAAGTTTTGACTTAACAAAAAATGTCATTAACAGGAGCTTTTTGAATTGAAAAATGACAATAAGAATGTTGAAAGAAATAAAATGTTGAAGAAATGATCTCGGTAGAAATGTCATTAACAAGAGCTTTTTGAATTGAAAAATAACAATAAGAATGTTGAAAGAAATAAAATGTTGAAGAAATGATCTCGGTAGAAAAAAACAATTAATTTTAAGAAGGCAACATTTAAAAGAAATTAAAAAAATCATTAAAGCTTTTTAATGGAACATAATTTAGTGGAAATATTTTCCAATTTTAAATAATTTTCTATTTTTATACAAATATTTGTAAAAAAGAGCTTTTAAATGCAAATTATTAGTATCTAAAACTTTTACGAAAAAGCTCTTAGAAAAAGATTTTGCTAAAAAGCTGTTACAAAAGAGCTTTCATTAAAGCATTTTTAAGAAGATTTCATTAAAGTGTTTTTTAAAATTAAAAAAAAATCATAAAAAGTATGTATTTACAAAAACGTTTCTAAAAAGCTTTTACAAAAAATCGTTTAATAGAAAATATATTTACATAAGCTTTTTCAATGTTTTTTATAAAAATATTTACAAAAACGTTTCTAAAAAGCTTTTACAAAAAATCGTTTAATAGAAAATATATTTACATAAGCTTTTTCAATGTTTTTATAAAACTATTTATCAATAAAGCTTTAATAAAAAAGCTTTATTTAAAAGCTTTTTCCAATAAAGCTTTTATTTAAAAGCTTTTTCCAATAAAGCTTTTATTTAAAGCTTTTTCCAATAAAGCTTTTATAAAAAAGCTTTTTCCAATAAAGTTTTTTCCAATAAAGATTTTATAAAAAAGCTTTTTCCAATAAAGCTTTTATAAAAAAACTTTTTCCAATAAAGCTTTAATAAAGTTTTTATAAAAAAGCTTTTCCCAATAAAGCTTTTATAAAAAGCTCTTCCCAATTAAGCTTTCATAAAAAAGCTTTTCCCAAAATGTTTTACAGAAATAAAATTAAACCATTTTTTTGAAACGATTTTAATAAAAAAAACTTTGAAGAAAAATAACAAAAAAGCTTTTACTATTAAATTTAAAATTTTGTTTAGAAAATGATTTAACATGCTTTTGCAGTTACATTTCCGAAAAAGCTTTAAAATTATTTTTAATAAAGAAGCTTTATAAAATCTTTAGCTTTTACAATTTAATTCAAACAAATCCTTATAATAACTTTTCAAAAATAACTTTCAAAAAATGCTTTTATAGGAAGCTTTCTTATATAAAATAAGATTTATAGAAAAAAGCTTTTGAAACTTTATTTCAGAAAAAAACTTATTTTTAAAACTCAAAAAAGTAAAAAGAGCTTTTGGGAAAATTTATATTGAAGCTTTATAGAAGCAAGATTTAAAGGAATTCAAAACAAATTATTTATGTCAAATTTTACCAAAAAAAAATCTCTTACAAACAATTTTTAAAAACTTTAGCACAAACTGTTTTAAAGCTTTTAGTAAAAGATTTTAATGAAAGCTTTTTTGTTAAGTATTTTATGTAACAGTTTTTTATGAAAGCTTTTAAAAAAGTTTTTTAAATGAAGACTTCTTAAACAATAATAGCTTTTATAAAAATTATTTAAAAACTTTTACAAAAAGAGTTTTAAAAACTGTTACATTTACATTTTATAGCTTACACATAAAGCCTTTTGAAAGCTTATAGAGTTATTTATATATAAGTACATTTTTATACAAATTTATTTTCTAGAAGCTTTTTAGCACAAATTGTTTTAAAGCTTTTTGTAAAAGATTTTAATGAAAGCTTTTTTGTTAAATGTTTGTAGATTTTTTTTATAATTTTATTTTAAAAACTTTTTGTAAATGTTTATTTTATAGAATTAGTATATAAAAGCTTTTTATAGAAAAATTTTTTGTAAAAGTTATTTTTTTTATAAAATATTCTGAAAGCTTTTTAATAAAATCTTTTTATGATTTTTTTTAAATTTTATTTATTAATTAAATTTTTTATATAAAAAAGCTTTAGAAATTACATTTCAGAAATGTTTTTAAAAAGCAAAATTGTTCAGTTAAATTAAAAAAGTAAAAAAGAGCTTTTGGGGATAAATAAACAAGATTTTTTAGTAAAGTTTTTGCACAAAAAAAGTGCTTTTATGGAAAAAAAACTTTTACAATAAAATTTAATATAAGAAATTACCTTAAAAAAAGTTATATAAAAAAGCTTTTCAAATAGCATTTTAGAAAAAATCATAAAAATTATTTTTTAAAAAACCTTTTTAAAAAGTTTAATAAACAAAATAAAAAAAGATTTATATAAAAAAGCTTTAGAAATTACATTTCAGAAAAAAAGCTTTTAAAAAGAAAATTATTCGGTAAAGTTTTTGTACATAAAATTACAAAATGTATAAAAGAGCTTTTGGGAAAAAATTTTATATAAGAAATTTGCTTAAAAAAAGTTATATATAAAAGCTTTTCAAATTGCCTTTTAGAAAAAAAGCTTTAAAATTATTTGTCAAAAAAGCTTTTTTCAAAAGTTTCTTGAAGTAGTTTGAAAATAATTTTTCAAAAAAGCTTTTTTCAGAAGTTTAATAAATAAATTAAGAAAAATAATGAATTATATAAAAAAGCTTTTAAAATTGCATTTTCGAAAAAAAGCTTTAAAATTATTTTTCAAAAAAAGATTTTTTCAAAAGTTTTTTGAAGTAGTAGTTTTAAAAGCTTTTATAGAGGAAATAGTAAATAATATAGAAAATGCTTTTACAAACAAACTACATATTTAGAAAAAGCTTAATAAATAATACTTTAACATTAAATCTACTTTTAATATCGCCTTTAAATGTAAATTTAAATCAAAAGTGATTTGATTAAACTTTAACCCTTTAAACTGAAACAACTTTGTTTTAAAAAATCTCTTTTTTTAAAGCAAGCTTTCAAAGTGCTTTTATTTAACCACAAAATTAACTTTTTCACCTTTTTCTATAACTAATTAAATAAAATTTCTTTTTGCATAAAAGAAAATCTTTTTAAAAAATCTTAAGAACATATAATTTAAAGCAAAGAAATGGAAAAACAAATAATAAAAGAAACCCCTGGATGTTAAATAAAAGGTATAGAGGAGCAGCAACACAAAGAAGGAGAAAACAATCAAGCACTAACATTTACTTTTCAATGAAAACCCCAGTTGAAACTTTAAGTTTGTACCAACTAAGGAAGACATAAGGATACAAAAGGAAATTTGGTGGAAAAATCTCATATACACATGAAACAGTGATGGGACAGCAAAAACACAAACATATTGGAGTGTGAGGTAGAGGACTGTTTGATAATTAGTGTTTAGAAGCAACTGATTGGCCAAGTATGTGTTGGTTAAGCACACGTGTATAAGGTATTTGAAACAAGTCCCACAACTGTTCACAAATGCTTCATGTCTATATCTTGCAAGGTAGTAGAGAGCTAAAGCAACAAGGTGGAGGCAATAAATTGAAAAGAATGGAAGCAACCAGCATATGCTAATACAATCTACTCAAAGGCAAGCATCCAAACAAGCAGACTGCCTGTTGCTTTGTACATATAAAATGGAAACAAAAGGGTGTTCCTTAAAACAATTATTCGAGAGCTTTTCTATAAGGTAAGCCCTTACCTCAAAAACTTTATATTAAACCTCATAAGGATCACCCTAAAACATAAACAGTATCTCTCACATATAAAAGCATCAGGAACCTGGAAAAATAAATACAATAAGGGCGGGTGGTGGTTTCCTTAAAGTATGCTACATTTTCAATTTGTCTTTTAATATTTTTCATTCTTTTATTTTGGGTTACTTTTGAGTGTAGATAAATTATCCCAGTGAAATAAAAGTGAATATATGCTTGTTTTTTTTTTTTCTTTTGTATCTTTAAGCTTTATTATACAGCTTTCCATTTTCTAGTTGGTAAATAAAGCTCAAGCAAAATGTTTGTTGAAATCATTAAATTAAAGTGTTTTAATATATGGGAATGTGGGTGCTGATGATGATGACACACATTAAAGTAAAGTTAGAGTCATAAAACAATTTTGCTGATGGATTTTTATTAAGGGCAGGGAGTTGTAGAGTTATGAGAATTAAAAAATACATAATTAACTAGAGGCAAATACATACACATATGGCTTAATTATTCTAGGATATACACACATACACAAAGGAATATTTTAATGATTAAACATTTTTACAACTTAATGGAGACCATTTTTGGGAGATGAAATTCAAATTTTAGTTATTAAATTTGGCAATAAAATGTTTAAAATAGAAAAAAACTTTAATAGTTTTCTTAAGCGTATGAGTTATGTTAATATTACTCATACGTTAGAGTAAAAATGATGCCAATGTGAATTGTAACTTCTTAATTACTTGTTTGTAGTTGAGAAGCTTAATTGAATAGGAATAAAGTTTTAGCAAAATCTTCTTAAAACTCAAACATGTCTTTATTAAAAGATTTGGTTTTTTAATTCTACTTCTTTTCTCTGAAACAAGTGCCTTTAATAAAGAGCTTTAATAAAAGCTTTTTTGTTCGAAAAACTTTAAACAGAAGCAGTTTTAAAAACTTTTAATGAAAGCTTTTTGTAAGAGAATTAAATGAAAGTTTTGGAAAAGTGTTTTATAAAAGCTTTTTGAAGGCATTTACAAAAAAAATTAAAAAGCTTTTTTAATTTAACATTTTTTTAGAAAAGTTTTTATGAAAGCCTTTTGAAACCATTTACAAAACAATTTTTAAAGCTTTTATATAATGTTTAATTTAAGTTTTTTGAAAATAAACTTAATATAATATAAGAATGCTTTCGTTTAAAAAAACATTTTTTTGCAAAATGTTTTTATTGAGCTCTTTTGTAAAATCTTGTTAAAAAAAACTTTTTAATAAATTAAAAAGCTTTTATATATATTTATATAAGTTTTTTTTAAAGATTTTTTTAAATGCTTTTGTTAAAAAAACGATTTTTTTGCAAAATGTTTTTATTAAGCTCTTTTGTAAAATCTTGTTAAAAAAGCTTTTTAATAAATATTTAAATAATTTTTACAAACCCTTTTTTTGTTAAAATTTTTCGTAAAATCGCTTTTTTGTACAAGCTTTTTATAAAAGGTTTAAATAAAAGCTTTTTTGTTAAATATTTTCAGAAAAGTATTTTTTTTTATAAAAATTTTAAAATATTAAAAAAATGGAAACGAAAAGTTTTGAAAAAGCTTTTTGAAAGCATTTATAAAAAAGAATTAAAAAGATTTTTTAAAGCTTTTACATAATACTTAATTTAAGTTTTTTGAAAGATTAAAAAAAAAAAAATCTTTAAAAAAACTTATATAAATATATATAAAAGCTTTTTAATTTATTAAAAAGTTTTTTTTTAACAAGATTTTACAAAAGAGCTCAATAAAAACATTGTGCAAAATCTTGTTGTGAAAGCTTTTTAAAAAAATCTTTTTGACAAACATTTAAATTATTTTTGTGAAAGCTATTTTTGTTAAAACTTTTTGTAAAAAAATATTTTAAAAAATCTTTATAAAATTTTTATAAAATAATTAAATAATTAATCACATTTTTTGTAAAAGCTTTTTTTAAGATTTTAATGAAAGCTTTTTGGTTAAATATTTTTGAAAAAGTTTTTTTTTATAAAAATTATTATATAAAAAAGATTAAAAAAATTAAAACAAAATCTTGTTATTAAAGCTTTTTAGTCAAATTCTTTTATGAAAGCTTTTTGGTAAGTTTTTTTTGGGAAAAAGTTTTTTTTGTAAAATATTTTAATGAAAGCTTTATATTTATTATAATTTACTTAAATAAATGATTTTTTTAAAAATTTTAAATGAAAACTTTTTTAAGCTATTAAGGAAAGCTTGATTTCAGTTTTTTTTTTAATTTTTTGTGTAAAAGTTTTAATGGAAACTTATACAAGTTTTTAATGAGGGCTTTTTTAAAAGCTTTTTGGTTAATAATTTTTATTAAAGCTTTTTATGAAAATTTTTCACTTAAAATATAAAGCATTTATTAACGACAATAGCGGATCATTCAAAAGTTAAATGGTAATATCTTTTTTTGGTAAACATTTTTAGTTTTTATAAAAGCTTTTTACTAATTTTTTTTTGTCGAAGATTTCTTTTTTGTTAATTCCTTTAATTAATTTTTTTGCTAAAACTTTTAGTTATAAAAAATTTAAAACTTTTTTTATGAAAGCTTTTTTGTAGAAGCTTCTCAGAAAAAATTTTAGGAATTTTTGATGAAAATTTTTTAATGGTTATTTTGATGAAATTTAAATTGTTTTTTTGAAAAATTCTTTTATGTATTATGTTCAGCTTGTTTGCAAAAGCTTGTGTATAAAAGCTTTATATATTTTTTTATAAACGCTTTCTATTAAATTTTTTGTGAAATATTTTTATTGAAGCATTTTTGTAAGATTTTAGCAAAAATTAAAGTTTTTTTGAAAGTTTTTTTGTAATAACTTTGCAACAAAAGTTTTAAGCCACTTTGTTAAAGTTTTTTCTTAAAGCTTTTTATGAGAGGTTTTCTGTTTAACGATCGTTTTACAAGACAATCAACATCAAGTGGATCATTTATGGATGTCTTTAAAAGATAATCGTACATTTCTACGGATCATTTTGACATATAATTGTTGATCTTGCTGAAGATAATTGAAAATCAACTGATCGTTTATGAGTATAATCGACAAATGTATCATGTTTTAAGAGATTTAGATTAAATTGTGAATACAAAGGGAGATCGTTTTTGAAGGTAAATGGGTGATATGTTTTTTAGACAATTGTCAATCGTTTTTAAAAACAATCAGCGATCTTTCTGAAATAAGATCGCTGTTATGTATTTTGTGAAGAATTTGTAAAACTTTTTGGGTTGATCACTAATAAGATGATCTTGGATCTTCAAATATAATTCTTGATCTTTTGTGAAGGCCTTCTCTTGATCGTTTTAAAGACAATCCTAGATTTATTTCTAAACAACATTGGAGAACTTTTTTATTAAAGAAAACGTCGATTTTTTTAAAGACATTCTTATATATATTTTAAGAATATTCTTTCGAGACTATTGTGGATCTTGAGAGACATTAATAGATCAATTTTTTGTTGTTGTTTGAATCGTTTTTAATGGCAAAGGGGGTTTCTTTTAATATCTTTTAATATCTAAATCCTTCTAAAATTTTTAATATTTTATTCCTAAATTGTAATAAATAACTCAAATTTATGAATTCTAACACCTAAGAACCACTATTACAACATAATTTTGCCAATTTAAACCATTTTATATATTTATACCAAACTAATTCATTCATCATTTTGTAAAACATTTAAGGGTCGTAGAGTGAGCTCTTGTTGGTTTACAAAAAATTATTAATGTAGATTTAAATTAAATATTTTAACAAACTTAAAATGGGTTTTCAGAAAACAATAAATAAAATGTTAAAAAAATATGTGTTTTGTAGAAAAAGTGAAAAGTAAAAGGTTGCAGAAAAGTTTTGGGTATAAAATAATAATGTTGGGAAAGCGATGTATAGTCATGCTTGCACACTGTTGCCAAAGGAAATGGAAAATTAACAAAAATATTTTAAAATTCTAAAATTTCTTAAGGAATAAAAAAACATAAACTTTTGAACCTATTGCTCCTGGCTAGTTTTGTGTAACTTTGCAACTTGTGTCCCTTTGGGAAACAGTGTCTTGCCACTATCAATATTAGCAGGTTACTGCGTGTTATATGAACTTACCCTTCTAACTCTCTACAAACATACAATGTGGAAAATATTTGTTTTTTTTTATACTATATATTTATGTTTTGTTAAATTTGAAAAAGAGTATATTTTTTTTTCTGGCTAAAATTGAAATCGATAAGCTGGTTGGTTCGTTGGTTGGCTGTGCAATAAAATGTGGCGAGTTGTAAAATATTTTCTTCTAAAGTTTTGTGGTGAAAAGTAATATAAAATATAACATAACATATGCAAACATATTTCTAAATTAAACCTTAGGGAATAATAATAGTACATACAAAATCGCGAAAATGTAGGAAATATTTAAATTTCTATATTAAATATAGTGAAAACTGCAAGGAAATTCGTAACAATGAACTTTATTCTAAACAAAATCGAAAGTATTATTTAAGTAATTGGTGGTTTTTAAAGAAAAGAGAAAATATTGGCAAACGTTTTCTTAAATAAATAATAAGAATGATGGACATGGTTAAATCAATGTTATCTGAACTTCTAGTTCTATCTCTAGTTCTGTTCTGTTCTAGTTCTGTTCTATTCTAGTTCTGTTCTAGTTTTGTTCTAGTTCTGTTCCAGTTCTGTTCTAGTTCTGTTGTGTTTTAGTTGTGTTCTAGTTCTGTTCTAGTTCTATTTCTAGTTCTATTTCTAGTTCTGTTCTAGTTCTGTTAAAGTTATGTCCTGTTCTAGTTCTGTTTTAGTTCTGTTTTAGTTCTGTTCTAGTTCTGTTATAGTTCTGTTCTAGTTGTGTTCTAGTTCTGTTCTAGTTGTGTTCTAGTTGTGTTCCAGTTCTGTTCTAGTTCTGTTCTTGTTCTGTTCTAGTTGTGTTCTAGTTGTGTTCTAGTTCCGTACTAGTTCTGTTCTAGTTGAGTTCTAGTTGTGTTCTAGTTCTGTCCTAATTCTGTTCTAGTTCTGTTCTAATTAGTCTGTTCTAGTTTCTAGTTTCTAGTTCTGTTCTAGTTCTGTTCTATGTTCTAGTTCTGTTTCTAGTTCTGTTCTAGTTCTGTTCTAGTTCTGTTCTAGTTCTGTTCTAGTTCTGTTCTAGTTCTGTTCTAGTTCTGTTCTAGTTCTGTTCTAGTTCTGTTCTAGTTCTGTTCTAGTTCTGTTCTAGTTCTGTTCTAGTTCTGTTCTAGTTCTGTTCTAGTTCTGTTCTAGTTCTGTTCTAGTTCTGTTCTAGTTCTGTTCTAGTTCTGTTCTAGTTCTGTTCTAGTTCTGTTCTAGTTCTGTTCTAGTTCTGTTCTAGTTCTGTTCTAGTTCTGTTCTAGTTCTGTTCTAGTTCTCTTCTAGTTCTCTTCTAGTTCTGCTTCTAGTTCTGTTCTAGTTCTGTTCTAGTTCTGTTCTAGTTCTGTTCTAGTTCTGTTCTAGTTCTGTTCTAGTTCTGTTCTAGTTCTGTTCTAGTTCTGTTCTAGTCTGTTCTAGTTCTGTTCTAGTTTCTGTTCTAGTTCTGTTCTAGTTCTGTTCTAGTTCTGTTCTAGTTCTGTTCTAGTTCTGTTCTAGTTCTGTTCTAGTTCTGTTCTAGTTCTGTTCTAGTTCTGTTCTAGTTCTGTTTTAGTTCTGTTCTAGTTCTGTTCTAGTTCTGTTCTAGTTCTGTTCTAGTTCTGTTCTAGTTCTGTTCTAGTTCTGTTCTAGTTGTGTTCTAGTTCTGTTCTAGTTGTGTTCTAGTTCTGTTCCTAGTTGTGTTCTAGTTGTGTTCTATTTCTGTTCTAGTTGTGTTCTAGTTCTGTTCTAGTTCTGTTCTAGTTCTGTTCTAGTTCTGTTCTAGTTCTGTTCTAGTTCTGTTCTAGTTCTGTTCTAGTTCTGTTCTAGTTCTGTTCTAGTTCTGTTCTAGTTCTGTTCTAGTTCTGTTCTAGTTCTGTTCTAGTTCTGTTCTAGTTCTGTTCTAGTTCTGTTCTAGTTCTGTTCTAGTTCTGTTCTAGTTCTGTTCTAGTTCTGTTCTAGTTCTGTTCTAGTTCTGTTCTAGTCTGTTCTGTTCTAGTTCTGTTCTAGTTCTGTTCTAGTTCTGTTCTAGTTCTGTTTTAGTTCTGTTCTAGTTCTGTTCTAGTTCTGTTCTAGTTCTGTTCTAGTTCTGTTCTAGTTCTGTTCTAGTTCTGTTCTAGTTCTGTTCTAGTTCTGTTCTAGTTCTGTTCTAGTTCTGTTCTAGTTCTGTTCTAGTTCTGTTCTAGTTCTGTTCTAGTTCTGTT